>NC_061509.1:47939818-48130550 GCF_022539505.1 Lolium rigidum
ATAGGAATTCACCCCCTGGACTTGAAGCCATGCTTAAAGAATTTATTAGTACACAAACTGCCTTTAACAAATCTATTGAGGAAAAGCTCAATAAAATTGATATTCTTGTTTCTAGAGTTGATAGTCTTGCCTCTGATGTTGATCTTTTGAAATCGAAAGTTATGCCTAATAGGGATATTGAAAATAAAATTGTTACTACAGCAAATGCCATCCAAGTTAGAATTAATGAGAATATAAGATTAATGGCTGAAGCTGCGTGCTAGGTGGGATAGAGAAGAAAATGAAAAACTAGCTAAAGAGAAGAATATAGCTAAAGTTTGGACTATTACCACCACTAGTAATGCTAATGCTACACATGTTGCTGCACCTCCTACTCATACTAATAAAAGAATTGGTGTTAGCAATGTTTCCACTTCTAATGCAAAGCGCGAAAACTGCTGAAAGCGCTAAAGCTCTTGAAGCTGCACGTGATAAAGTCTGCTGAAATTTTTTCCAACATTGGGGATGATGATCCCATTGCTTTAGATTATAATGGTTTGAATTTTGATGATTGCCACATCTCTGAAGTTATAAAGTTCTTGCAAAAACTTGCTAAAAGTCCTAATGCTAGTGCTATAAATTTGGCTTTCACGCATCATATTACAAATGCTCTCATAAAAGCTAGAGAAGAGAAACTAGAGCGCGAAGCCTCTATTCCTAAAAAGCTAGAGGATGGTTGGGAGCCCATCATTAAGATGAAGGTTAAAGATTTTGATTGTAATGCTTTATGTGATCTTGGTGCAAGTATTTACGTTATGCCGAAGAAAATTTATAATATGCTTGACTTGCCACCGTTGAAAAATTGTTATTTGGATGTTAATCTTGCTTGATCATTCTACAAAGAAACCTTTGGGTAAAGTTGATAATGTTCGCATTACCGTTAACAATAATCTTGTTCCCGTTGATTTTGTTGTCTTGGATATTGAATGCAATGCATCTTGTCCAATTATATTGGGAAGACCTTTTCTTGACTTGTTGGTGCTATTATTGATATGAGGGAAGGTAATATAAAATATCAATTTCCTCTCAAGAAAGGTATGGAACACTTCCCTAGAAAGAGAATGAAGGTACCTTATGATTCTATTATTAGAACAAATTATGATGTTGATGCTTCATCTCTCGATGTTACTTGATACACACTTTACGCGCCTAGGCTGAAGGCGTTAAGAAAAGCGCTTATGGGAGACAACCCATGTTTTTACCTACAGTACTTTGTTTTTATTTTGTGTCTTGGAAGTTGTTTACTACTGTAGCAACCTCTCCTTATCTTAGTTTTGAGTTTTGTTGTGCCAAGTTAAGCCGTTGATAGAAAAGTAAGTACTAGATTTGGATTACTGCGCAGTTCCAGATTTCTTTGCTGTCACGAATCCGAGCCCACTGCTCTGCAGGAAGCTCAGAAAATTATGCCAATTTACGTGCATGATCCTCAGATATGTACGCAACTTTCATTCAATTTGAGCATTTGGGGCCCCTGTGCCCCCTCTCGACTTGCCCTTCCGCCTACTTAAAGCCTCCGTGACGAAACCCCCAGTACCGAGAGCCACGATACGGAAAACCTTACTGAGACGCCGTCGCCGCCGATCCCATCTCGGGGGATCCTGGAGATCGCCTCCGGCACCCTGCCGGAGAGGTGAATCATCTCCGGAGGACTCTACACCTCCATGGTCGCCTCCGGAGTGATGAGTGAGTAGTCTACCCCTGGACTATGGGTCCATAGCGGTAGCTAGATGGTTGTCTTCTCCCCATTGTGCTATCATTGTCGGATCTTGTGAGCTGCCTATCATGATCAAGATCATCTATATGTAATTCTATATGTTGCGTTTGTTGGGATCCGATGAATAGAGAATACTTGTTATGTTGATTATCAAAGTTATGCTTATGTGTTGTTTATGATCTTGCATGCTCTCCGTTACTAGTAGATGCTGCTGGCCAAGTAGATGCTTTTAACTCCAAGAGGGAGTACTTATGCTCGATAGTGGGTTCATGCTGCATTGACACAGGGACGAGTGACAAAAAGTTCTAAGGTTGTGTTGTGCTTGTTGCCACTAGGGATAAAACATTGATGCTATGTCTAAGGATGTAGTTGTTGATTACATTACGCACCATACTTAATGCAATTGTCTGTTGCTTGCAACTTAATGTCTGGAGGGGTTCGGATGATAACTCTGAAGGTGGACTTTTTAGGCATAGATGCGGTTGGATGGCGGTCTATGTACTTTGTCGTAATGCCCAATTAAATCTCACTATACTCATCATGATATGTATGTGCATTGTCATGCTCTCTTTATTTGTCAATTGCCCAGCTTGTAATTTGTTCACCCAACATGCTGTTCGTCTTATGGGAGAGACACCTCTAGTGAGCTGTGGACCCCGGTCCAATTCTCTTTCTTGAAATACAATCTACTGCAATACTTGTTTTTACTTGTTTTCTCTGCAAACAATCATCTTCCACACAATACGGTTAATCCTTTGTTACGAGCAAGCCGGTGAGATTGACAACCTCACTTTGTTTCGTTGGGGCAAAGTACTTTGAGTTGTGTTGTGCGAGGTTCCACGTTGGCGCCGGAATCTACGGTGTTGCGCCGCACTACATCCCGCCGCCATCAACCTTCAACGTGCTTCTTGGCTCCTCCTGGTTCGATAAACCTTGGTTTCTTTCTGAGGGAAAACTTGCTGCTGTGCTCATCATACCTTCCTCTTGGGGTTGCCCAACGAACGTGTGAAATACACGCCATCAGCTACAACATTAGACTAGAAAGTCTAATACCAATGCAAGTTTTCATAATCATTTCTTCAAAAGGTTGCTTTTATTCAGAAGAACTATGTCCATCAGCCTTCACCGGTTTACTAGAACTTCATGGAGCTCCTTTCCGGCCGCGTTCGTAGTTCCTCATCCCGGAACAGGGAGTGACATGTCACGGTTCTTTACACTCTGCAGAGGTGTGTTGCTTTACCCATAAGAGATCTTAACCTTGGTGCCAACCGGGCAGCTTTCCCGTCCACACTTCCTATGGTGTGAGGCCCGGTATAAGGTCTAGCCAATCATGTTCCTCCGCTACCTCGAACACCCACCCTTTGTTGCATACCCCGACCCCGGGTCCTCGCCGGTCCCATTATTCCCACTAGATTTCGGGTGGACCCCGACCACGACGTCAATGCGGGACTCGTTAACCATACATTCCTTCGCCGGCAGCCGCAACCCATCATAGACCGCAATACCGTGGGGACTTAGGACTCCCCGACCTCACCGCTTGCTCCTTCGAGCGACAAGTGTACTACGGACAATGCCGTGGGGACTTAAGGACTTCCCGGCCTCACCGCTTGCCCCCTTGGATTATAAGTGTACTACGGTAAAGCGCATCCGTTGATGAACGAGAGGTGGAAACACTTTTGACTACTCCGTCCCACTCCGGATCTTATGGTTAACACGGGTATTACGGCACAAGAATCATCGGACGACATTTGTTGTTTAATCCTAGATGGATATAAACCCGTGCAATGGAACCTCCACCATATCAACACAATCCATGGTTCCATTGCCCACCACATAGTCATATTCATAGTTATGAAAATAGTGGTTTTGCTTTTTATGCGATTAGTGATAAACATAGATACTTTGCAAGTAATTTGGTAGAAATACTCAATTGACATGAGCAAGTGATGAACTTGCACCGAACACCGCAAAGTTTTGCGGTTGGATGGTGTGGACTCGACCCTTGTCCTCTATTTCTGAAAAATAGCATCATTGTCCAATAAGGGCAATGGTTAAAGAAGCATTGATGCATGATTCCAATTTTAGGGTTTGTTCCCCCCTTCCGATGTCTTATCATTTCATGTGAGAGGTTAATACTAAGAATAATTTGGGATACTTTATTTAAAGTAAAATACAACCTTGAAATGTTGTCAAGGTGTTTTTAAAGTCTAAAAGCATTAATAGGCTTATTTTCATTATTTGAAAATATAAGGTGCGATTTATATTATTATTATAATCATCAAGTTAAGATTTATTCTTAGTTGTCTTCAAAATTCCTTTTGATATTTTATTCAGGTAGAGAATTTTATGCTGATCAGTTTTCATATTTTTAATTATTTTTTTAGAGCTATTAAACATTTCTTATACAATTTCAAAGTTTCTGTATTTAAATGGAATTATGAAATGACTTAATTGCCCCTGGGCCCACATGTCAGTGCGGCCCAGCGGGTTAGGTCGCACCCGAGCCACCAGTTCGGCTCGCTCGGCCCACTCGTCCTCTCCTCTCTTCCTCGCGTAGAAACCCTAATCCCCTCCTCGTCTCTCTGGCGACCCGCGTCGCCCCGCCGTCGCTGAATTAATCCGGCCGTCTCCGGCCCACTCCGGCGGCGTGGTTGGTCGCAAAAGAACCGCCGCTCGCCGGCGAACACGATGGTCCGCGTCGATTCGGTTCTCGCCGCCTCCTCGACTCGCCCCCGTCGCCTCTGCTCGCCTACCGTGAGGATCCACAGCGATCTCTTCGCCGCCGATGCTCCTGGTGCCGTGGCGCGGCCGTGTGCCTCGCCGTGGTGGTCCAGGCGTTGCGGCGAGGTGGTGCCTAGCTTGGCGTGGCCTGGCGTCGCCGTTCGCCCGGCGTGTGCCGCCGTGCCGCCATGGCTGTGCCCTTCTCCGATTAACTTGTAAGTTCACACCGCCTCCCTCCTTCTCTACTACCTGTTCTTCCTCTTCTCCTTCCCTTCTAGTCTAGCTCTGGCCACTGGCCTGCTTCTCCTTGCGCCTATGCTGTGTCGTGCTTTCATCGGCCATAGCCATAGCTTGTGTTGCTGCTCTTCCTCGATTTGCTCTGCTGCCTGTGCTTGCTGTAGATGCGCGTGTGCTACTGCTGCTATTCTTGCTACTGGCCCTACTGGCCTTGGCCATTGTTGCCCTAGCCACGCCAGTGCTTGCTATCCTTGCTAAATTCCTGCTCTGTGCCTCTATTCTGGTTGCTATGCATGCTAGAATTCAAGTGTATTCATGTAAGGTTTTCCTGACTTGATTACAGTGTGCAATTCTTGCATATTTGCAAGTGCCAGAGCAATTGTGGCTAATTCTGGTGCTCAAATTTATGATTATGCTCAATTGAGCATTACTGTGGGCTTAACAGTGTTATTCAATAATGGTTTGATGTGTGCCTTGCTTGTGTATCTTGATCCAGTGGCTCATCATGCCTTTGATGTGCTTCTGGATACAATCATAAATTATTATGTGATTATCTGTGAAGCATCGATTGATTAACTGTGGCTACTACCTTTATATGATTTATGAATTGATGTTAGGATTGATTCTAGCCTGCCTTAACAGGCTCTAGCAAGCTTCTGATGATCTTGTGATCATCAGTTGCTTGTAAAAGCTGTTGTGCTCAATCTGAGCCTTACCAGGGCTCAATTTGAGATGTGTGTGGTTTACAGACAAGTACTGGTGTGTGCTGTTGTTGGCTTAAGCAATTGCTGTTGCTTGCAGTGATCCATTGGATCCACTGCAAGGCTCTGGTGTATTGTTTACTTGTATCATCATTTATCTGTGTAGCTTGGCAAGATTTATTTGATAAATGAGATGAACTGTTTCTTCAGTTATGATTCTTTAACTTGATTGACTTGAGCTAGAGGGATGCCAACACTTGTTGGGGACCCTAGCTCACTCTGAACCCTCTGGGTGATGATGGGTGGCTTGGTTGGCTAGTCTAGTGGTTGAGGTGGCCTCAACAGCAAGTATTTGCTGTTCAGGAAGCTCCCACCCTTTTATTGACTTGCTGTGGCTTAGTGAATATCTCACTGGATAAACCCTTGTTGGTTCTCCAGTGACCTTTGCTGTTGACAAAGAGGAATAGACACTATCTGTCTACCTGTCTGATGGCTTGCTGGGCTTTAGGTGCTAGGTGATTTTGGATGGCTAGTTAGGGATTAATCCAGGTTGGATTTCTTCGGTATTGTCACCATGCCGACATACCAATGTTCCCATGGTGATTTCCTTCGGCTGATCTCTAGTTTGCTTGCACCAAAAGGCTTAGTAGCCAGATGATGATACAAACTGGGTACTCACACGCTTTGGCTTGTGTGTGTTTGATGCACATGCTTATTTATGAGCAAGACAGATGCTTGCTCATGATTCTTTGTATATACCTCACTCCAGCTCCTAGAATAAGTTGTTGGTGTAGAGGATTTCTTCTGGTTTGGATTTATGAGCTTGCCCTGCTCCTCCTTGCAATCCTATGGTGTTTGATTCAGTACTGTGGTGGTTTTGGACAGGTTGAACAGCAGTGTTGTTCTTCCTGTTCTTGAGTTCTTGGTTTCTGGTGGACTTACCCAGTGAATTCTGTCGATAAACTGTTGGTTTTGGCGGTGGAAAAGGTTTTATACCATCTCTGCTTTGCTCTCTTGGTCGACAGCTAAGCCTGGCACACTTGGGTGACTCACTAGCTGTGTGTGTGTGCTGTGCTCCATGCACACAGCCTTGTGAGCAGGTTGTGTGTGTGTGTATCCTGATGCTTTGCATCTGGCTTGGGACTTGGCTGTGAGCTGATCAGCTCGGCAGCCTTTGGTCATATCCTCTCTCTTTTCATTTAATTTCTAACCTGCCAAGTGGCTATGCCACTTGGCATAACTTGCTTTCTTTGTGTTTGTGTGCAGGGAACAAGGTGATGCTCTGGATGAAGATCAAGATCCTATTGGCAAGATCTCCATGATGATCATCTTGTGTAGTTTAGGGTAGATCATTCTCTTGTAATTTTCCTTTATTTTCTTTCTTATATTTTGCCAATTTATGTAATGTGTTGTAATATTTCATATTACTATTCTGGATATTGTAAATGACAATGTATTATGTGGGATTATCAATAAAGCTCCAATTTTCCTTAATGAGCTTTATATAATTGTTGTACTATTTATATTCTTGATTCCTTATAATTGTTTATTGAATTATCTCAAGTTTTAATTATGAGATAACAATTTGATGTTTGAATTTGAAATTCAAATTCAAATTTGGTTTGAATTCAATCATGCAACTTAATTTTGAATTCAATCATGCAACTTAAGATTGTGATGCAATATCTCTTCTCTCTTCTCAAAAACCCTAGTTTAGTTGAATAAGAGCAAGTTTGTCGCACTCTCGAAACCCTAACCCTGTAAGGTGTCGAGAGAGAAACTTGTCCCCCTTCGATGCAGTTTTGCTTTAAAAGCGCGAAATTTCCCCAGAATTTACGATGCAATGCACATCCCTTTCTAAAATCTACCCCTCAATCGTCTCTAAACCTGGGACATTACATATGGTGCGTAATGTAATCAACACAAATATCCTTAGACAAAGCATTGATGTTTTATCCCTAGTGGCAACAGCACATCCACAACCTTAGGGGTTGCTGTCACTCTCCCAGATTCAATGGAGACATGAACCCACTATCGAGCATAAATACCCCCTCTTGGAGTCGCAAGTATCAACTTGGCCGAGCCTCTACTAGCAACGGAGAGCATGCAAGAACATAAACAACATATATGATAGATTGATAATCAACTTGACATAGTATTCAATATTCATCGGATCCCAACAAACACAACATGTAGCATTACAAATAGATGATCTTGATCATGATAGGCAGCTCACAAGATCTAACATGATAGCACAATGAGGAGAAGACAACCATCTAGCTACTACTATGGACCCATAGTCCAGGGGTGAACTACTCACACATCGATCCGGAGGCGATCATGGCGATGAAGAGCCCTCCGGGAGATGATTCCCCTCTCCGGCAGGGTGCCGGAGGCGATCTCCTCGAATCCCCCGAGATGGGATTGGTGGCGGCGGCGTCTCCGGAAGGTTTTCCGTATCGTGGCTCTCTGCATCGGGGGTTTCGCGACGAAGGCTTTAAGTAGGCGGAAGGGTAGGTTTAGGGGCGACACGAGGGCCCCACACGCCGGGGCCGCGCGGCCAAGACCCGGGCCGCGCCGCCTCGTTGTGTCGGCGCCTCGTCGCCCCACTTCGTTTCCCTTTCGGTCTTCTCGGAAGCTTCATGGAAAAATAAGACCCCGGGCGTTGATTTCGTCCAATTCCGAGAATATTTCCTTTGTAGGATTTCTGAAACCAAAAACAGCGTAAAACAACAATCGGCTCTTCGGCATCTCGTCAATAGGTTAGTGCCGGAAAATGCATAAATATGACATATAATGTGTATAAAACATGTGAGTATCATCATAAAAGTAGCATGGAACATAAGAAATTATAGATACGTTTGAGACGTATAAAGCATCCCCAAGCTTAGTTCCTACTCGCCCTCGAGTAGGTAAACGATAACAAGGATAATTTCTGAAGTGACATGCTATCATAATCTTGATCAATACTATTGTAAAGCATATGAGCTGAATGCAGCGATTCGAAGCAATGGTGAAGATAATGAGTAAACAAATGAATCATATAGCAAAGACTTTTCATGAATAATACTTTGAAGACAAGCATCAATAAGACTTGCATAAGAGTTACTCATAAAGCAATAAATTCTTAGTAGAAAGCTTTGAAGCAACACAAAGGAAGATATAAGTTTCAGCAATTGCTTTCAACTTCAACATATTTATCTCATGGATAATTGTCAACACAAAGTAGTATAACAAGTGCAATAGGTAAACATGTAAGAATCAATGCACACAGTTTATACAAGTGTTTGCTTCTGAGATAGAAAGAATAGGTAAACCGACTCAACAATAAAGTAGAAGAATGGCCCTTCGCAGAGGGAAGCATGGATTACTATTTTTGTGCTAGAGCTTTTCATTTTGAAAACATAGAAACAATTTTGTCAACGGTAGTAATAAATCATATGTGTTATGTATAAGATATCCTATAAGTTGCAAGCCTCATGCATAGTATACCAATAGTGCTCGCACCTTGTCCTAATTAGCTTGGATTAACATGGATTATCATTGCATAGCATATGTTTCAACCAAGTGTCACAAAGGGGTACCTCTATGCCGCCCGTACAAAGGTCTAAGGAGAAAGCTCGCATTGGATTTCTCGCTTTTGATTATTCTCAACTTAGACATCCATACCGGGACAACATAGACAACAGATAATGGACTCCTCTTTAATGCATAAGCATTCAACAACGATTTAATATTCTCATAAGAGATTGAGGATTAATTGTCCAAACTAAAACTTCCACCATGAATCATGGCTTTAGTTAGCGGCCCAATGTTCTTCTCTAACAATATGCATACTCAAACCATTTGATCATGAAAATCACCCTTACTTCAGACAAGACGAACATGCATAGCAAGTCACATGATATTCAACGAAGGTGTAAAAGTTGATGGCGTCCCCAGAAACATGGTTACCGCTCAACAAGCAACTTATTAAGAAATAAGACACATAAGTACATATTCTTCACCACAATAGTTTTTAAGGCTATTTTCCCATGAGCTATATATTGCAAAGACAAAGGATAGAATTTTAAAGGTAGCACTCAAGTAATGTACTTTGGAATGGCAGAGAAATACAATGTAGTAGGTAGGTATGGTGGACACAAATGGCATAGTATTTGGCTCAAGGATTTGGATGCACGAGAAGAATTCCTCTCAATACAAGGCTAGGCTAGCAAGGTTGTTTGAAGAAAACTCAAGTATAAAATGGGTATGAACATATTGTAAGTATTATAAGACTTTACATCGTCTCCTTGTTGTTCAAACACCTTAACCAGAAAATATCTAGACTCTAGAGAAACCAATCATGCAAACCAAATTTTAACAAGCTCTATGTAGTTCTTCATTAATAGGTGCAAAGTACATGATGCAAGAGCTTAAACATGATCTATATGAGCACAACAATTGCCAAGTATCAAATTATTCAAGACATTATACCAATTACCACATGCAGCATTTTCTGTTTCCAACGATATAACAATGAACGAAGTAGTTCAACCTTCGCAATGAACATTAAGAATAAAGCTAAGAACATATGTGTTCATACAAAACAGCGGAGCGTGTCTCTCTCCCACACAAGGAATGCTAGGATCTGATTTTATTCAAACAAAAACAAAAACAAACAGACGCTCCAAATAAAGCACATAAGATGTGACGGAATAAAAATATAGTTTCACTAGAGGTGACCTGATAAGTTGTCGATGAAAAAGGGATGCCTTGGGCATCCCCAAGATTAGATGCTTGAGTCTTCTTAAAATATGCAGGGATGAACCACGGGGGCATCCCCAAGCTTAGACTTTTCACTCTTCTTGATCATATTGTATCATCCTCCTCTCTTGACCCTTGAAAACTTCCTCCACACCAAACTCAAAACAAACTCATTAGAGGGTTAGTGCATAATTGAAAATTCATATATTCAGAGGTGACATAATCATTCTTAACACTTCTGGACATTGCACAAAGCTACCGAAAGTTAATGGAACAAACAAATCCATCAAACATAGCAAAACAGGCAATGCGAAATAAAAGGCAGAATCTGTCAAAACAGAACAGTCCGTAAAGACGAATTTTTCTGGGGCACTTAACTTGCTCAGATAAAAATTCTAAAATTGAATGAAAGTTGCGTACGTATCTGAGGATCACGCACGTAAATTGGCAGATTTTTCTGAGTTACCTACAGACAGGGCGGCTCAATTTCGTGATAGCAAGAAATCTGTTTCTGCGCAGTAATCCAAATCTAGTATTGACTTTGCTATCAAAGACTTTACTTGGCACAACAATGCAATAAAATAAAGATAAGGAGAGGTTGCTACAGTAGTAACAACTTCCAAGAGTCAAATATAAAACAAAAGTGCAGAAGTAAAATCATGGGTTGTCTCCCATAAGCGCTTTTCTTTAACGCCTTTCAGCTAGGCGCAGAAAGTGTGAGTCAAGTAACATCAAGAGATGAAGCGTCAACATCATAATTTGTTCTAATAATAGAATCATAAGGTAACTTCATTCTCTTTCTAGGGAAGTGTTCCATACCTTTCTTGAGAGGAAATTCATACTCAATATTACCTTCCTTCATATCAATAGTAGCACCAACAGTTCGAAGAAAAGGTCTTCCCAATATAATGGGACAAGATGCATTGCATTCAATATCCAAGACAACAAAATCAACGGGGACAAGGTTATTGTTAACCATAATACGAACATTATCAATCCTCCCCAAAGGTTTCTTTATAGCATTATTAGCAAGATTAACATCCAAATAACAATTTTTCAATGGTGGCAAGTCAAGCATATCATAGATTTTCTTAGGCATAATAGAAATACTTGCACCAAGATCACATAAAGCATTACAATCAAAATCATTGACCCTCATCTTAATGATGGGTTCCCAACCATCTTCTAACTTCCTAGGAATAGAGGTTTCAAGTTTTAGTTTCTCTTCTCTAGTTTTTATGAGAGTATTTGCAATATGTTTTGTAAAGGCCAAATTTATAGCACTAGCATTGGGACTTTTAGCAAGTTTTTGTAAGAACTTTATAACTTCAGAGATGTGACAATCATCAAAATCTAAACCATTATGATCTACAGCAATGGAATCATTGTCCCCAACATTTTGAAAAAATTCAGCAGTTTTATCACAAACAGTTTCAACAGTTTTAGCAGTTTCAGGCAATTTTGCACGCTTTGAACTAGGAGTAGAAACATTGCCAACACCAATTATTTTACCATTTATAGTGGGGGGTGTAGCAACATGTGAAGCATTATCATTACTAGTGGTGGTAATAGTCCAAACTTTAGCTACATTATTCTCTTTAGCTAGTTTTTCGTTTTCTTCTCTTTCCCACCTAGCATGCAATTCAGCCATCAATCTAATATTTTTATTAATTCGAACTTGGATGGCATTTACTGTAGTAACAATTTTATTATCATTATCCTTATTAGGCATAACTTTCAATTTTAAAAGATCAACATCAGAGGCAAGTCTATCAACCTTAGAAGCAAGAATATCAATTTTATCAAGCTTTTCTTCAACAGATTTGTTGAAAGCAAGCTTTGTGTAATAATAAATTCTTTAAGCATGGCTTCAGGACCAGGGGGTACACTCCTATTATTGTTGTAAGAATTCCCATAAGAATTACCATAACCATTACCATTAGCAGAAGGATATGGCATATAGTTGTTACCAGAATTATTCCTATAAGCATTGTTGTTGAAATTTTTACTTTTAATGAAATTCACATCAACATGTTCTTCTTGGGCAACCAATGAAGCTAAAGGAACATTATTAGGATCAGCATTAGATGTACCATTCACAAGCATAGACATAATAGCATCAATCTTATCACTCAAGGAGGAGGTTTCTTCAACAGAATTTACCTTCTTACCTTGTGGAGCCCTTTCAGTGTGCCATTCAGCAGTAATTTATCATCATATCATCAAGAAGTTTTGTTGCCGCCCCCAAAGTAATGGACATAAAGGTACCTCCAAGCAGCTGAATCCAATAGGTTCCGCGAAGAAAAATTCAATCCCGCATAAAAGGTTTGGATGATCATCCAAGTAGTTAGTCCATGGGTAGGGCAATTCTTCACCAAAGATTTCATTCTCTCCCATGCTTGAGCAACATGTTCATTATCCAATTGCTTAAAATTCATTATGCTACTTCTCAAAGATATAATTTTAGCGGGAGGATAATATCTACCAATGAAAGCATCCTTACATTTAGTCCATGAATCAATACTATTTCTAGGCAAAGATAGCAACCAATCTTTAGCTCTTCCTCTTAAGGAGAAAGGAAACGATTTTAATTTTATAATGTCACCATCTACATCCTTATACTTTTGCATTTCACAAAGTTCAACAAAATTATTAAGATGGGCAGCAAGCATCATCGTAACTAACACCGTAAAATTGCTCTCTCATAACAAGATTTAGTAAAGCAGGTTTAATTTCAAAGAATTCTGCTCGTAGTAGCGAGTGGAGCAATATGTGTGCATAGGAAATCATTATTATTTGTGCTAGTGAAGTCACACAACTTAGTATTCTCAACAGTACCCATTTTAGCAGTAGTAAATAAAGTAAACTAAATAAAATAAATGCAAGTAACTAATTTTTTTTTTTGTATTTTTGATATGGAGAACAAGACAGTAAATAAAGTAAAACTAGCAACTAATTTTTTTGTATTTTTGATATAAAGGCAAACAAAGCAGTAAATAAAATAAAGTAAGCAAGACAAAAACAAAGTAAAGAGACTGGATGTGGGAGACTCCCCTTGCAGCGTGTATTGATCTCCCCGGCAACGGCGCCAGAAAAAGTTGCTTGATAGCGTGCAAGACACACGTCCATTGGGAACCCCAAGAGGAAGGTGTGATGCGTACAACAGCAAGTTTTCCCTCAGTAAGAAACCAAAGTTATCGAACCAGTAGGAGTCAAGGAACACGTGAAGGTTGTTGGTGGCGAGTGTAGTGCGGCGCAACACCAGGGATTCCGGCGCCAACGTGGAACCCGCACAACACAATCAAAGTACTTTCCCCAACGTAATGGTGAGGTTGTCAATCTCACCGGCTTGTCAGTAAACAAAGGATTAATTGTATAGTGTGGAAGATGATGATTGTTTGCGAAGAACAAGAAAGAACAAGTATTGCAAGAGATTGTATTTCAGATGTAAAGAATGGACCGGGGTCCACAGTTCACTAGTGGTGTCTCTCCCATAAGATAAATAGCATGTTGGGTGAACAAATTACAGTTGGGCAATTGACAAATAAAGAAGGCATAACAATGCACATACATATATCATGATGAGTACTATGAGATTTAATCGTGGCATTACGACAAAGTACATAGACCGCTATCCAAAGCATGCATCTATGCCTAAAAAGTCCACCTTCAAGTTATCATCCGAACCCCTTCCAAGTATTAAGTTGCAAACAACGACAATTGCATTAAGTATGGCGCGTAATGTAATCAATACAAATATCCTTAGACAAAGCATTGATGTTTTATCCCTAGTGGCAACAAGCACATCCACAACCTTAGGGGTTGCTCGTCACTCCCCAGCATTCAATGGAGACATGAACCCACTATCGAGCATAAATACTCCCTCTTGGAGTTACAAGTATCAACTTGGCCAGAGCCTCTACTAGCAACGGAGAGCATGCAAGAACATAAACAACATATATGATAGATTGATAATCAACTTGACATAGTATTCAATATTCATCGGATCCCAACAAACACAACATGTAGCATTACAAATAGATGATCTTGATCATGATAGGCAGCTCACAAGATCTAACATGATAGCACAATGAGGAGAAGACAACCATCTAGCTACTACTATGGACCCATAGTCCAGGGGTGAACTACTCACACATCGATCCGGAGGCGATCATGGCGATGAAGAGCCCTCCGGGAGATGATTCCCCTCTCCAGCAGGGTGCCGGAGGTGATCTACTGAATCCCCGAGATGGGATTGGTGGCGGCGGTGTCTCTGGAAGGTTTTCCGTATCGTGGCTCTCGGTACTGGGGGTTTCGCGACGAAGGCTTTAAGTAGGCGGAAGGGTAGGTTTAGGGGCGACACGAGGGCCCCACACGCCAGGGCCGCGCGGCCAAGACCTGGGCCGCGCCGCCCTGTTGTGTCGGCGCCTCGTCGCCCCACTTCGTTTCCCTTTCGGTCTTCTGGAAGCTTCGTGGAAAAATAAGACCCTGGGTGTTGATTTCGTCCAATTCCGAGAATATTTTCTTTGTAGGATTTCTGAAACCAAAAACAGCAGAAAACAGCAACTGGCTCTTCGGCATCTCGTTAATAGGTTAGTGCCGGAAAATGCATAAATATGACATATAATGTGTATAAAATATGTGAGTATCATCATAAAAGTAGCATGGAACATAAGAAATTATAGATACGTTTGAGACGTATCAGTCCTCCACGGGACCATGGGTCCATAGCAGTAGCTAGATGGCTGCTCTCTCCTTGTTGTGCTTCATGTATAGATCTTGTGAGCTGCCTAACATGACCAAGATCATCTATTTGTAATTGCTACATGTTGGTTTGATGTGGATCCGATTTATAGAGAGATTGCTTTGGTTGAGATTATGTATTATATTATTATGATCTTGCATGCTCTCCGTTTCTAGTAGATGGTCTGGCCAAGTAGATGCTAGCGACTCCAAGAGGGAGTATTTATGCTCGATAGTGGGTTCATACTCTATTTAACCATAGGAAGTGACCTTGTTCTCTACGGTTGTAGATGTGCTGTTGCTACTAGGGAGAAAACAGCGGTGTTCTATTCAAGGGTAGTTTCATCGTTTACTTTACACACATTGCTTAAAGCGATAGTCCGTTGCTTGCAACTTAATACTGGAGGGTGTCGCGGATGCAATTCTGAAGGTGGATTATTAGTCATAGATGCAGTTGGATTACGGTCTACGTATATTGTTGTAATACCCGCATACTTTCATAGTATGTATTCTGCATCAACCATTAGCATAGAACTCTGTTTATCAATTTCCCATCTGTAATTTGTTTACCCAGCATATTTATTTATTGGGGAGGCGCCTCTAGTGAACTGTGGACCCCAGTCCTTTTTCTTTTAATTGCAATCTTCTACAGCATTTTTATGTTCTGTTCTTTGCAAACAATTCTTTTTCCACACGGTTCGTTTAATCCTTTGTTTTCAGCAAAACCAGTGAGCTTGACAACCTCGCTGAAAGTTGGGGACAAAGTACTTGGTTGTTTGTGTGCAGGTCTTCACGTTGCTGCTGACGCCGGCAGTGCGCCCTGCCACGAGTTGGTTCGCAACACCTCGGGAGAGAACGTTTTTCTCCTACTGGTCGATAAACCTTGGTTTCTTACTGAGGGAAAACTTCTTGTTGTGCTCATCATACCTTCCTCTTGGGGTTCCACTCAACGTTGCGCATAAATTCTCCTTCATCAACTCCGCGCTCAGCAATGCTAACCTAAGCCATGCTAATCATCATGGTCGAAATTTACGGCATGAACATCCAATGAAGCATTTTAAATAAAAATCTATGTAGTGAATTAGTGCTAGGAGGAACTAGACACTAAATGATATAGTAGAAGCGGGACCTCGGCATGAGAATTCCAGAAATTCGTTCATGACAGGATTCAAACTCTGGTCGTTGGGGTGCGCCACTGCGACCCCAACCACTGGACTATGCCCATGTCCTCAAAAAAAAATCTATGTAAATAGTAAATAAAAGAAGTGCTAATTAAGGGGTTCATTTGTTTGTTTATCTTGTCATTTGAGTATGGATAGTCCCAAAGGACCCTCTGTACAATGGGGCAAGAGGTACCTCAGTGCCTCCTTGTTTGGACTGTATACGTATTATGACGAACAACTTGTGGTCAAGTCGAGTAAACACGTGGAGTGGGTACTTGTAGTCAATGAGCATGAGACATTCAACTTGTAAGGGTCAAACATTAAAAATCATACTTTTTTTCACTTCAGCAATACCCGTTGTTATGATTACCATTGACATGAGTTGCATATCCCAACACTTTATTTTATGCTCTATTATATTAACAAAGTGCTAGCATGTATATTCCCTACTTACTTTCTATTACTCAAATGTCCACATATATACAAAAATAAGAAATAAAAAGAAGGAAGAAGATTCTGGACCAAATAGGATTACTTGCACTTGCATGCTTAAATGTCCTTAGTACTTTGATTTGTCCTTACACAACATGATTTATCGTTGAGCATGGATGTAGTGCATAAGAAATATTACTTTATACCTTATTTGCTTATTGCTATTCTATAAAGAATGAATCATTTAATTTTTTTGTAGTATTACTTGTTATATCCAACATAGCAACAAACTCGAAAGTCCATGTTTAGTTTTATCACCTTCATACTCGAGGATGGACATGGGTTAAGCTTGGGAATGTTGATGCATGTAAAAGGCATACAAGAACTATTTAGTTTATTGATACATATTTCCACATACTTGCATCTTATATAATGTTATATCCATGTGTTTATATTTGGATTTACCAATGATCACCCTTATTTTGGTTATAACTCTGTAGAACATGAATTCCTTGTTTTATGTATTTTTAACTTGGGTTAATTGGATATATGCCATCGCAATTTCTGCCTATTTGAGAAACGCCACTCCAATCCTCGTCTTTCGAAAAACGCCTTTGTAATTCTCTATACCTTCCATAAACGCCATTATGTCCATTTAAACACACAAACCAGCATATACACTTGTATTTCTATTGTACATACGTATACGTGGTGGGCCCATTGTCAGAACTCCACCGTGGCAAATCAAACCCTCTTCAACGAATGACCTTAGAAATGCCTCGACGTCTATTCACCGCCGGTCATCGTGCCCACCGTCGGGTGCCCGCCTATTGTCCTCCCTCTGGTAGCTCGCGGCTCGCCCGCCCAGGCCACGCTCCACTCCCCTGCATCGCCATGCTCCTTCCTCTAAGATGCCATGCCACATGCGTCTAATTAAGGGCTTGAGGACTTGATTAGCCACGGTGATATCCAGCCAGTTGGAGAGAGTTCGGGATCTAGGTGCTCCCCGCCGCTAGGATCGCTAGCTTCCGCCGCCATGCTAATGCTCGATGTCTTCCGTCATCATGGTTCTAGAGTTTGGGTCAAGGACGTGGGAGTGAGAGAAGGGTATCACGATCCTATTTCTGATCTCGAGCCTTCCAGCTGTGAGCAGTTTTATTTTTATTTTGTTGGGACCCACCATATATAGGTATATATCAAGAAATACAAGTGTATATATGTTTGTATGTGTGTTTAAGTGGACATAATGGTATCTATAAAAGGTATAGAGAATTGCAATGCCGTTTTTCGAAAGATGAGAATTGGAGTGGCGTTTCTCAAGTAGGCAGAAATTGCAATGGCATATATCCAATTAATCCTTTTAATTTTCATGGATCTAAATAAAGTCAAAATAATCTGGGATTTTTCGAGGATTATCATTACAAAGATGTTGAGCTGTAAAACTGGAATCTCACGAGCAGAGGCCGGAGACAGGAAAGAGACTAGGTGGTGTGGCCCCGGAGCGGTCATGCACCACCCATACTCTTTCCCCTCTTGAGCACGTTTAGTCGGCCATCCAAAGCCCTAACTCAAAGTCTAAATTCTTTTTCTATATAAAGTTCCCCTAACTCAAAGGAGGTGGAGCTCAACAAAAAAAAACACCAAAGTAGAGTCAGAATTAGCAAAAATTGGAGGGCAAAACATCGCTAGAACTGCCACCGGTAGGATGTCTATCCTCTCCAACATTTACACCAACATTATCAGGGAGTAGTTCGCCTACGGTTTTGTGGGAAGTAGCAAATAGGGCGGTGAGGGGGTCATCATCAAACCTCCCTTCTCCCCAGACCCATCCCCACAAGGCCACGACTTGTGGCTGGCAGGAACAGATAATCCCTCTGGACGAGACGAGCATCCGGGGACACCCAGGCGGCGACCTGCCAAAATGGCTTCCCCCCTCGCCGTCTTTCGCCCCGCCGGCCATCTTCCTTGTCGCCGTCGGCCTTACACATCTCCGAAATTCCTCCAACCGCGGTCGTCCGCCTCGTCCCACCGCTCCCGCCGGTCGAGGTACACCCGAACTCTGTGCACAGCTCTATCCAAGGACTCGCAGTGTATGACGCGTTCCTCTCTAGGATTGCGCAGTCTGCGATCCGCAGCGCCGCTGGAGGCGGAGGCAACGGCAACGGCAACGGCAGGAGGAGAGGGGGCACCGTCGACGTCGTCGCGTTCGCCGCGGTGCTGCACGACGCCAAGACGGCCGACGATGTCAAGTTCTTGGCCCAGGACTTCCTCGGCGGCGACGAAGAGCACCTGCCAGTACAGGTATACACCTCACTGATTCGGGGGCTCGGAAAGAAGCAGCGCATCGACGCCGCCTTCGCCATCGTGGAGCATCTGAAAAGGAGGGGAGGCGGCAGCCTCAACCAGTTCGTGTACAACTGCTTGCTAGGCGCGGTGAAGAACTCTGGGGAATTCACGAGGATTGAGGGTGTTCTCGCTGACATGGAGGAACAGGGGATTTCCCCAAATATAGTGACATTCAACACTCTCATGTCCGTTTATGTTGAGCAAGGCAAGATCGAGGAGGTATTCAGGGTGTACCACGAGGACATTGAGGCCCGTGGGCTGGTGCCGACCGCCGCGACATACTCGACGCTCATGTCAGCCTTCAAGAGCGCCGGCGACGCGTTTGCCGCGCTCGACTTCTTTGTTAAGCTCAGGGAGAGGTATAACAATGGCGAGCTCATCGGGAATCCCGCAGATTGGGAAGCAGAGTTTGTCAAATACGAGAATTTGGCTTTACGCGTATGTCATACGGCGATGCGGCGGGCACTTGCAGGTGCCAACAATCCCGGTGGTGCCGCATTGAAGGTTATTCTTTCCATGGATGAAGCTAGAGTGAGGCCGGACAGGAGGTATTACGAGCGTCTCGTGTGGGCGTGCACGGGAGAGGAGCATTACACCATTGCCAAGGAGCTGTACCAGAGAATCCGTGAGTGCGATGGGGAGATCAGTTTGTCAGTGTGCAACCATCTGATTTGGCTCATGGGCAAGGCCAAGAAGTGGTGGGCAGCTCTTGAGATCTACGAGGATTTGCTGGAGAAAGGCCCAAAGCCCAACAATTTGTCGTATGAGCTCATAATGTCACATTTCAACATCCTACTCAATGCTGCCAGGAGACGGGGCATTTGGAGGTGGGGTGTTAGGCTGCTTGACAAGATGGAAGAGAAGGGCCTGAATCCTGGATGTAGAGAGTGGAACGCTGTACTTCTCGCGTGCTCCAGAGCGGCTGAAACGTCTGCTGCGGTGAATATATTCAAGAGGATGATAAATCAGGGGTTAAAACCAGACGTTGTTTCCTATGGAGCATTGCTCAGTGCACTTGAGAAAGGTGGGTTGTATGATGAGGCGCTGCGAGTTTGGGAGCACATGCGCAAAGTCGGTATTCATCCTAACCTGCACGCATACACAATCTTGGTGTCCATTTACATTGGCAAGGGCAACCATGATATGGTAGATGCTGTTCTTCGGGATATGTTGTCCGCAAACATAGAACCAACTGCTGTAACCTTCAATGCGATAATCAGTGCTTGCGTGAGGAACAGTAAGGGCAGTGCTGCATTTGAGTGGTTCCATAAGATGAAAATGAAGAGTATTGAGCCAAATGAGATTACATATCAGATGTTGATTGAAGCTCTTGTACAAGATGGTAAACCAAAAGTTGCCTATGAGATGTACATTACTGCATCCAACAAAGGGCTCAACCTTTCTGCAAAATCATATGACACCGTGATGGAGGCATGCCAAGATTATGGTGCTCTTATTGATCTAGCTAGTTTGGGTCTTCGTCCTATAGTGAAATTGGATCCACCAAGATAATGAACAATTTTTTCACCACTTCATACATTGAGGTTATTCCTACCAGTACAAAGTATTTAGTTCTTACTATAATATGTGTTCACTTTTCCTAACAAACAGCTATCTGTTTTGCAATTGGCTCATAGACACATTTTTGTCCGTTCGATGTGTTCATGAATCTTGACACAGTTGGCTCTCATTCCTCGTCTGTTCTCTGTCGCGTCCGCATGGGCTAAATCAGGCCTTTCCTTTCTCAGTTCCTTTTTTTTTCTAGAATTTTCATTATCTGTCTGAAGACACCGACCGCTTTGTCTCGTATTGCTCGGGTGGGGAGGCAGAAGCATGGCGGATGGAGAAGGCTGCGGAGGGGGCGGTGCTTCTCGAGACAGGGACTTGGGGAGAGTCTCGGCTCGCGTCCTTCTCCATCTGAGGTCCGCCATTCGCGAGCGTGGAAGGCATGTGCGCCGCTGGCGAGATGATTAACCACTTGTCCTGTGTGTTCAGTTTTTAAGACAGATGTTGGTTTTTTTTTTTACTTCATGTGATACATTCATTGGTGTGGGGTCTGCCACAGTGCCACGCCATCCATAGCCATGGGCTTGATCAGAATAAGAACTCGGCAGCTGCTACCTTGGTCGTTGTCAGTTTGGGAAGTCTCAGTTTGGTAGAGATGACCGCCCAAGACTTGATTGAAAATCCCCTATGTTTGGTGGAGTGAATCGAATATCTGTAGTCTTGTTACTGCCTTTTGTATGATGATAGTTACTCCCTGCCAATGAACTGCATTTTGAACATAGAGGATAGGCAGCACTTGTCTGCATTGAGTGGTTCTCTGCAAAATAAATTGCTCTATGTACAGTTTCCCTGCTAGTAGCAGTTTTCTATTTCCATCCATCTCAAATCTGAAATATTAATCATATATGATAGAAGAAAAATGCAGCGACTAGTTCTTAACTACCTAGCATTACTATGTGACTTATGGCTTGGCAACCTTATAGTGTAGTGATGAGTAGAATCATGTGCTTTCGTCATATAGGTTCACGCTGTTTGTGCCCTGTTTTTTTTTTCATGCCAAGTTGAGTTTTGTGCATTTGATGTATGCCTCTTGTCCTTCGATTATCTGCATTGCTTATCATGTCTTCTCTAAACTAGGTTCTGCCAGTCCGCTAGTTGCAGTTCAATTCCATTTCCTGTCAAAATTTGTCCTTCCACCATTAACTTTAGTTTTGCTTTGTCGTGGATCAAATATATTGATGTAATCTGCAATGCAGGTGTTTGGAAGCATGCCAAGAGTGATGGCCATGAAGACTATGGCCTCCTTGTTAGCGAGCCGGCCAAGAAATATGCCATAATCAAAGAGCTTCATAGTCCAGTTACTTTGAAAGATGGGACAGTTGTCCTGCAGTTTGAAGTGAGGCTTCAGAATGGCCTTGAGTGTGGAGGTGCTTATCTTAAGTACATCCGCGTTCAGGATACCAAATTGGACACCAAGGAATTTTACAATCATACTCCTTACACAATTATGTTTGGTCCTGACAAGTGTGGTTCGACGAACAAGGCACATTTCATCCTTAAGCACAAAAACCCCAAGACTGGAGAGTATGTTGAACATCACCTCAAGTCCCCACCTTCTGTCCCATATGACAAGCTCTCTCATACTACATGGTTATCTTGAAGCCGGATAACGAGCTGAGAATTTTGATTGATGGGGAGGAGAAGAGCAAAGCAAACTTCCTGTCTTCTGATGATTTCAAGCCAGCACTTAATTTCATCAAAGATGATTCCTGACCCTGACGACAAGAAGCCAGAGGACTGGGACGAGAGAGCTAAGATCCCTGATCCAGATGCTACTAAGCCTGATGACTGGGATGAGGATGCTCCAATGGAGATTGTGGATGAGGAGGCCACCAAGCCAGAAGGATGGCTGGATGATGAGCCTGATGAAATTGACGATCCTGAGGCTGCTAAGCCTGAAGACTGGGATGATGAGGAGGATGGTGAATGGGAGGCACCGAAGATTGACAACCCCAAGTGCGAAGAGGCACCTGGATGTGGTGAATTGAAGAAGCCAATGAAGCAGAACCCTGCCTACAAGGACAAGTGGCATGCACCCATGATCGATAACCCCAGCTACAAGGGAATCTGGAAGCCCAAGAAATCCCCAACCCAGAGTACTTTGAGCTTGACAAGCCTGGCTTTGATCCAATTGCCACCATTGGAATTGAGATCTGGACAATGCAGGATGGCATCCTGTTTGACAATATTCTTATTGCCGATGATGAGAAGCTAGCCACCTCTATCCTGGGGAAGACATGGAAGCCGAAATTTGAGTTTTTCTAATCTTTCATACTGCATGTGTCTGAAGAGTGCGTATTTTGTGACAAAATGATAAATGCAGCATGGAACATCAATTGGTGATAAATGACTAGTGCAGTTCAATTGATCATTTTGTATTTTCTCAAACAAATATAGAATTCTTCACATGTACACATATTTTTTTTTTCACACGGGGGCAAAATCTTTAACCAAACTATTAAGGAGAAGTTCGAATACAAAGTTTGCAGGAATATTATTACAAGCCGCCTCACTCGGCCGAACAAAAGCCTACTCCCCTGGAATGATCTATCCCTACACATAATCAATTGCTTTTGATTTAAATAAACGAATTCTGCAAGTGTTTCATGAAGCGGAATCAATTCTCCGAAGTCTTGGCATCCTCTAGAGTCTGGATGTGGAATTAATTTTCGGTCAGTGTTTTGGTTAGATCAATTTACTAGCTAAAATATAGGTTCATACTAGCTGATTCAGTCTGAGAAGATATTCTAATTCTGATCGCCTTATGATTTGTACGTGAATGTCAGGAGTTGCCTGGTTTTGTGGTGAGAGCTGCGATTTCTAGGTAGGAGAAGGTGCAGTGTACTGTACCTGAATTTACTACGGAGTATGTTAAAAGAGAAATTCTGTTTCTTCATGCCCTTGTCTGGTAAGGACTGTTGCTTTCTGGTGTCTTCCAACAGCACATTAGTTTCTGTTATCTCACCAGCCCAATTCTTGCTTATGCTTATAAATTATTTGGGTCAAAGATGTTGGCTTCGGATGCTGGTTCCTGCTTCCTACTCCTTTTTCTTTCTCTGTGTAAGGACTGTAATTTCTTATGTATGAAGACCAAGCCAGTCTGACAGATGGAGGTAATGCTAATTACTCACTTCACCGAGGTTTTGCTTATGTAGCTTCAGAACACTGACAATAATGGCATGTTCATCTCTAAACTCTTAAATCATTAAGCATGTTGTTTTGTACTTCTCATGTCTTCAGCCTGCTCCCTCCATGTATCATGTTCAGAGACAATGCTAGCAATGTGTTCATCTTTAATGTTTAAACTTTTAGCTATGTTGCTATGCACTGTTCAGTTCTTTGCTTTGCTCCCCAAGGTGTGTGTTGGGTCCTTCCTCGGTATAATTGTCCCGTCTCATGCTTGCTCGCTGCAATCTCGAGTTCTCGACGCGATTCCTGCAAATACCGTGGAGCATTATTTTAAATATGAAATTCCTAGTCGGTTGAGTTTTTCTGAATGTTTTTATCTAGGTACTGGCATATGGAGTTCATCTACATGTCGACCTTGTAGTTTTTTTTCCTGTTTCCTATAGGTATATTTTTAGGTGTAATATACATGTTTATCCCCACTTTAATATTTCATCCACGGACAAGACCCTCGGTGTTGCTGGTCACAACGCCGCCTTTGTCTAGATTCAGCTCCATGGCGTACATGTTATCATTGTCGCCGAGAGTGAGCTGACACAGCCCTATACTTGGGAGGCATCAAAAGAGGCCCTGCTTATAATTAGATACGTGTCTAAAACTACTCTTTACAATGTGTATTAGACACTATATTTTATTACTCCCCGCGGTTCAAAATAATTATCCAAAAGTAGATGTGTATCTAGACATGGTTCACGTTCCATGATTCTAATAACTGCAGAAAATCACTGTGAATCAATAGTGCGCATCACATATGAAGAAAATCAATCTGATCGACAAGGTCGGCTAGTATACTTGGGGCCGCTACTCTCTCTTTGGTGAACGCCCCAAAAGTTATAAGGAAAACTTAGCTAGAGCGATGTTATTTCATTAAGTAAGCAAATATACATCACCAACAAATTATACACAAGACACATTGGCCCAACGAATGACAACGGCACGCCAATAATTTGGTGATATGATTCTCTTAAACACCATATGCACTCTAGAATTTTATATTCAACTATACCTAATCATACACTAGAAACATCTACAGATATTAATACAGCATGCAACTTAGAGATCTCTACCAAGATAGGAAAGTACACACACATAGACATATACTACATTATATAAATGAAACTCACACAAGCTAATTGCCAAAAACTAATGTAACCGTTATTATAAAATAAAAATTAAAATTAGTAACATATTATGACCATGAATTGATAAAATGAGTTATAAACAAAAACATTTAGTATAAATAATTATATTTATTTTCACTCGTTGTGGGTCAAAGACAAGTCAACCAGATAAAATAATCTAGAATCAATTAGTTTTTTGTAATAGTAGTTAGAAGTGGACATTGCAAACAAAAAATTATACTGCATTGGCCTCGCCAGCTTTAGCCATGCCTCACCACTGATCTCTTCTCCACCAGTTCCTCACCTCTTCTCCACCATGGCTTCAACGGGAGGTGTAGAACTGGGTGACTAGATCAAGATAATTAAGTGTTAGTGCGATCTCGATATTTATAGCTAGTAAGGCAATGATGGGTAGGTGTATTTTGGTCCAACAAAACAATAGGAATAAGGTATCACTGGCCTCCAAATTGATGACCCTGTGAATTTTGAATCTGAAGTGTAAGTCATGTTTTCTCATTGTGATTTGCTCGATTTTCGTGGTTTTCATTGTTTCCCTTCCTCATACGGGAGTGTGGTGCGTGCTCATATGTGTGCAAAGTTAAGTCCATATGCCTTCTAAGGTTTTAGGAATCAATTACCTAGTCCCTCAACTATAAAATCGGGTATTCGATCTCCTAGAGTCTGTAAAGCCGGATTAACCACCCCTACTAATGCAACAGTCTAACATAGCGTGCTATATCATACACCAAACTAGAACCGGTTCAAACACTCAAACATAGATAACAAAACAGAAGTTGGCCGGTTCGCTAAATCCATCCTAGTGTTTAATATTTACAAAACGATAGCAATTAGGTGGATCCAAAGACAACAGTGAAGTTTAGCCACAGCTGGTGCAATGCCTAGTTAGGGGGTAAGCCACCGACATATTGTCCAGAGTGATCGGAACATAATTTTCTATTATTTTGGCTCGACCCATATTACTTGTTGCAGATTTAGTACAAAGTTATACTATATTAGTGGCAAGTAATATGGGTCGAAGGGGTAAGACTTTTTTCAACTTGATTGATTCACAAAATTCATCCTCGTATTTAATCTTTACAAAACCAATAGTAATTAGGCGGTGCCAAGGACAACGGTGAAGTTTAGCCACAGTATGTGACATGTGGGCCTGAGTGACCGGAACATAATTTCTACTATTTCCACCCGATCCATATAATTTGCCGCAGAGTTAGTATAAAGTTATACTAGTAAATTTGTGACAAGTAAAATGGGTGGGAGGGGTAAGCGTTACGGTGACATCGCTTAAACGTGGGAGCCACCTAAAAATACTGCTAAGGGCATGACCAACGCACTGCTCTAGGGGGTATCGGGGGTATCGCCTTACAACTTTAGCTAGATTTGGATGGTCCAAAGTAAGCTCAGATGAGAAGGCAGCCCCCTCTGCAGGAAACGGGATCTTATAAGACTTAAAAGCATGGTCTTTGAAGAGAGAAAGAGATAAAAAAGTGTTTATCTATGGTCAGACGATTGGAGGTTACGGCGAGGGATACTTTTTTTCTACATGGATGACCGTATAATCTACGGATTGGAGCTCATCCTGTTTCTTAGGCGTTCTACATTTTATCGTCCCGATATGTACTCCGCCTTTTTTTTTCTTTCTCCCTATCTTTGTTTTTTTAGAGAATCCTAAACTGCTGTGTGTATCTTGATTATGTAGAGATCGTGTGTAATTGCTCGTTTTAAATAATGAAAACGCTCTTTATCAAAAAAAAAATAGCTGTACCATCCGATGGACTCAGAGTAGTTTGCACGTCGCCGGCTCGCAAGTTCCGAGCGAAGAAAACAAACGGAGGTGGTGCGACGGGTTCCCAGAATCGACGGGCATGCATGTGGCCACTCATGCGCATGTGGCCCATGCTAGCTAGGGCCATTAGTTTAGCACAACCATAAAGCTAATCCCCATTCCGTGGGGCTAGTCTAGCCGGCGGGAGCATCGGAGGTTGTCGCTTGCAATATGGGCCCACTCTTCTCATCTCCAGTGGTCCCCACCATCCGCTAACGACGACGACGACTGATTTTGATTGATTGATGGACGCTTTATGGAATCTCAACAAATCATCATCACATTATTACATGTGCTGAGGCGTGAGTTCCTGGAACACGACCTCTCATCCGCCGACACCAAAACTCTGGTTTTCATGCATGTTAACTTACACACGGTGACACGCGGAGTAATAAGTATCATCAGATTTGCAAAACTACTCGGATTGTGGATGTGGCCTGTGGGTACGTGACTAAAGTATGCATGGGCTTTATGTGTAGGCTGTCAAACCAAAAGAGTATCCATGGTAGCACGTGAATGGTAAAGCGGATGTGCGAATCTGCAAGTTTTCAAATATCCCGAGAAGGAAAAAAGCACAGAAGAATAAACTTCAGATTGAAAGGGAATATCGGTTGTGGGCATTGGAAACTGGCCAGTTGCCGGGTTTTTTAATTGTCATCCACTGTACAAAATCCGACGGCTAGGATGTGATCTCTCGGAGAGGCTAAAATTCTTGCGTTCGCTCGATATAAAACTAGCTAACCTTTTATGTCTGCACTTATACACCCATATATATGCACGCGCACTAGTGCATGTATGCACACGCACATACGGACATTATGTTGGGCTTTAAATCGTAGATTGCTCAGGCTTTGAAGTTGTTCCTAAACACTTCCACTTGTAGATTGCGCAGGCTTCCAAATTGTTTCTTGTTCCGCCGTTGGATGGAGCTCAACCAAACTATTGTTTCGATTTCATTATATATCTATGTTGTAAGCAAAAGAAGAAGACAACTCGCGGGGAGAGGATTTACAAACCATTTTCACTTAAAGATCAATTTTTTGAATAGGGGAGGGTAGACCCACTCTGTGCATCAAAGTGATGCACATGGCTTTCTTTATTGCAAAGTAATAGTATCAAAGTAAATTACAACTCAAATATCACATGATGTTGCAACATGGATTAACCAACAAAATAAAGAGGCTGATGGGTATCTAATCATCTTGGATTCTAAGCGATTGGCGCCAACCACTCTGGTTGAAGATAGCTCGAATGACCGCCATCAACCGAGTGCAACCACAGTCTATATGTTCCCGCTGCTCCATAGGAAGAAGGAAAGATCACATGTGGATCCAATACAAAGCCCTGTAAATTACCTGCACACAATTTGAAGTTTCTGTCTTGTTAAAAACTACATCGTTTTGATAATTTCATATTGCCCAAACTAATGCACAAACTCCCACTCGAATTCTTTCTTTAATAGATGATTCAATTCCATTAAACCAATTGCCAAACTTATTGATTACATTAGAACTTTAAAGATCATGAATTCGCCCCACCCGATCAACAATCATTTTGGTTGTCAAGGAAATGTCAAATTTCGAGCGGCGAGCTTTTGTTTTCATTGTCTCTTTGCTTGTACTTTTTTAGTTTTAGAATAACAAGGACAGCTCCCCGGCCCCATTTTCATTGAAAACGAAACCATACAGCGTCATACTTGCTTGTACTTTTATTTTCTTGCCATGATTTTCCTACCTCTATCGTTTGTGGTTTTATTATTGAATCTAAAGCTGGGCCTAATTCCTTCCATCTAAAACGACAAGTCGGTATGCATGGGAGGCATCAGCTGGTGGTTCCCTGGTCCTCTGTCCTCCGGGCGCGGGCAAGAAAGTCCGACACCCCCGATGTGGAAACCAGTTCAACGACCACTGCACTTTGCTTCCTTCCCTTGCTGGCTTGCTAGGTGCAAGCATGCCATGTTCAGTTGATCAGTTCCCATCTTAATTTATTTTTTAAGTACTCTTGATGCCTTTTCACATGTTGGTCAGGATCCGATCAAACCAACCTGTGTGTTCCCAAAAGTCTCCGTACAGCTTGGAAATCTAAACCAAGGCCTATCTGTGCACGTTCGTACGAATTCTGCAACTCAGCGAAATATTATATATTGGGGGAAATGCAACTCCTTCCATTTCATATTAGTTGTCGTTCGTTTTGTATAAAGTTGTATTAAATCAGCGATATCTAATATGGACCTGAGTGAAAACTGCTCACCTTAGGAAAACCGCTCTCGGGTCACTCACCCGCTAATCTAGAAGCCAGTTCATCTTCTGGATTAGCGAGACTGGGGAAGCGGACGTAGAAAGCCTTTCAGCTAGAAATGAACGCTCGAGCGACTCCTCTAGCAGCTGCCGCTGTTGATGATGGCGGCGTTCGTCCCACGAGAGGCTGAGTACAGGGGAGGTGCACATCTGCTGGGTTTCAGGACAGAGGAGCACGACATTGGGTGCACGCTCTGTTATAAAAGCGACAAGCAAATAACGAAGAACGAAACAAGAACACACGCAGGGGACACAAGATTTAACGTGGAAAACCCCTTCCAACATAGAAGGGGAAAAAACCACGGGCGCCAGCCAGCAAAACTTCACTATATCGGGAGGTGTTTACAAACGCCGTGGGTTATCTTATAATCTGATAAACCCTAGCCGGCGGCTTACAAGATGTATATATAGGCGGTGCCAACGATCCGTACGACCCAAGCCTCCGGCGACGGGCCTCGCTCCGCTCGTCAGAAGTTAGCCTCCCTTTAGTATATGAATTTGGATCACAATACAACAAACTCCACCTTGAGACAAATTCCATCTTGTAGCATGAACTTCAACAATCTCCCGAACAACAAAGGAAAAAACACTTGTCGGCGCCAACGACCACTTGGGCTAAACAGGTTATACCAACCAAGCTCGAGCAAAGCTCAAACTTGGAAACGAGAACTGGCTTTGTCATCATATCAGCAGGATTATCATGAGTACTTATCTTGCATACCTTCAGTTTACCTTGAGCAACAATGTCGCGAATATAATGGTACTTGATGTCAATGTGCTTTGTCCTCTCATGGAACATTTGATCTTTAGTAAGGTATATTGCACTTTGACTGTCAAAAAACAAGTTAATGCAAGAATCATCTCCACAAAGCTCAGCATACAAACCTTTCAACCAAACGAGACTCTTTGCCGACTTCATTAATTGCTATATATTCTCGCTTCGGTTGTAGATTGGGCAACAACAGATTGTAACGTTGCCTTCCAACTCACAGCACATCCACCAACAGTGAACACATAACCTGTGAGGGATCTTCTCTTATCCAAATCGGCAGCAAAATCTGAATCCACATAGCCTATGAGTCCCTCACCGGTCTTGCCAAACTTCAAGCAAGCTTTGGATGTGCCACGAAGGTACCTGAAAATCCACTGAACAGCTCTCCAATGTTCTTTACCAGGATCAGCAAGATATCGACTGACCAAACTCATAGCATAGGATAAATCAGGACGAGAACAAACCATGGCATACATCAAGGAACCAACAGACACTAGAATATGGAACTCGAGACATGTACTCAATATCTTCATCGGTACTAGGACATTGCAATGCCGACAATTTGAAGTGAGAAGCAATTGGTGTACTAACAGACTTTGCATCATGCATATTAAAACGATGAAGAACTTTCCGAATGTAATTATGCCGACTAAGAAATAACACACTAGATCTTCTCGTCTCTTGTAATTTCCATACCTAGTATTTTCTTAGCAGCACCAAGATCCTTCATCTCAAACTCACTACTTAACCGTGACTTTAAAGTAGTGATCTCTTTCTTGCTCTTGGCAGCAATTAACATATCATCAACATATAACAGTAAGTATATTGGTGATCCATTGACAAACTTGATATAGACACAACTATCATACTTAGATCTCTTAAACTCATGTGCAAGCATAAATGAATCAAACCTTTTGTACCACTGTCTTGGAGACTGTTTCAGACCATAAAGGGACCTCTTCAACTTGCAAACAAGATCCTCCTTACCGTGCACAACAAAACCTTCAGGTTGGTCCATGTATATCTCCTCCTCAAGCTCACCATGCAGAAAAGCAGCCTTTACATCTAGCTGCTCAAGCTCAAGATCACGCATAGCCACAATACCAAAGAATGCACGAATGGAACTATGCTTCACAACCGGAGAGAATACATCATTATAATCAATACCTGGAATTTGGCTGAAACCTTTTGCTACTAACCTTGCCTTAAACCTCGGAGGCTCACTAGGAGACAAACCTTCCTTTCTTTTAAATATCCACTTACAGCGGACAACCTTCTTTTGTTTAGGCAAGGGCACAACATCCCACGTGCCATTCTTGTCAAGCGATTGCATCTCCTCTTGCATAGCAGAAATCCACTTCACGTGGTCAACGGATGCAACGGCCTCAGTATATGTAGCAGGTTCAGTATCATGCTCCACCTGTTCAGCACAACTCAAAGCATGATGAACAAGATTACATTCTTCAATTAAACGAGGACGTGGACCTTTGTTACGCCTCGGTCTATCAGCGAGCAATGGAACTATTTGTTTGCTGCAAAACAGTGGTGAGTGCTGAACAACGGTGTTATCATTTTCAGCAACATCATTTTCTTTCTCCTCCACGTGCTCCACCCGCACGCTAATCCTCTCGTTGTTCATCATCAGAATTATCGTAAAAATCAACAAGCATCGGTAACATCCGTAGATGAACTCTTATAAAACATGACAGCCTCATTAAAGACTACATTCCTGCTATGCAAAACTTTCTTAGTTTCAGGATTCCATAACTTATATGCCTTAACTCCCGAACCATAACCAAGAAACACACACTTAACAGCCCCGGGCTCTAGCTTTCCATTATCAACATGAGCATAAGCGATGGCAACCGAAAACTCTCAACCGTGAATAATCAGCAGGTGAACCAGCACCATACCTCAATAGGAGTTTTCTTATCAAGCGGAATACAAGGTGACCTCGTTTATCAAGTAACAAGCGGTGGAGGCCGCTTCAGCCTCGAAACGTCTATGCATACCGGCATTAGACAACATGCAGCGAGCCTTGGAGATGATGGTTCTGTTCATCCTCTCCGCCACACCATTCTCGTCGAGGAGTATATGAGATGGTGTGGTGCCCGACAATGCCTTCATCGCTGCAATAATCATTGAAAACAGTGAGAACAAAACTCCATGCCATTGTCGATACGAAGCAATTTAACTTTGTTTTCTGTTTGCTTCTCTACCATAACTTTCCACTTTCTAAAAGCATCAAACACATCAGATTTATGTTTCGTAAAGAAAGGCCACACTTTTCCGGAGTAATCATCTATGATAGTAAGCATGTAATTTGCACCACCAAGAGAAGTCTTGCGGGAAGGTCCCCACGCATCAGCATGCACATAATCTAAAATCCCTTTGGTGGTATGAACGAAGCATTGAATTTAACTCTTTTATGCTTACCAAAAATGTAGTGCTCGCAGAACTCAAACTTACTCAAATTGCATCCATCTAGCAGGTCTCTACTGTGCAATTCTGCCATGCCATGTTCACTCATATGTCCAAGACGCATATGCCACGGATTAGTTTTACCAGGTTCATCAAGAATAACAGACAGCAGCAATACCGTATAAAGTGTTACCTCTAAGAACATATAACTTTGCAGAATTCATATCACCAATCATGTGAACGAGAGAACCTTTTGTTACCTTCTGAACTCCGCGAGAACCGGAGTGTTTGTACCCGTCAACATCAAGGGTACCGAGAGAGATCAGATTTCCGGCCATGCCAGTATGTGTCTAACATCCGTCGAGTGCGTGTCATGCCATCATGCATCTTGATCCGAACGGAGCCAATGCCCACGATCTCACGTGGGTTGTTATCTCCCATACGCACAACATCTCCACTCGCACAAACTCATAAGAACTGAACCAGTCTTTGTTACAGACAAATATGAAACGAACATGCGGAATCAAGGATCCACTCATCATTACCGAAACACAACCAGCAAACACAACTAGGCAATCGCCATCGAATTATCACTCGGAAACAACAAGCAGCCTTACCATCACCCTCGCATTTGTTTTTCGGTTGGTAAGTACCGTTTCTTTTCTCTTTGTTCTGCAACTTCCAGCAATCATCAATATTGTGGCTAGTTTTCTTACAATACTTGCAGAACTTACCATCTCGTCCCTTGGACTTTGAGCGACCTCTATCGGTCTTGCTCTTATCTCTCGTTGTAGTTGTTGTTTCTGTTCTCGGTCCTCGCCTCGGACCTGCAGTAGCTTCGCCTTAGATGACGAACCCTCTCGCTCGCACCATAGATTTCATCTTTTCCCTCTGTTGGAGGGCCTCATAAACTTCGGCAAGGGTTAGTTCATCACGATCGTATAACAAGGTGTCTCGAAAATTCGCAAAAGAATTAGGCAACGAGACTAACGAGTATAAGAGCTAGATCCTCATCATCATATTTTACCTCCATGGATAGCAAATCGAAACGATCTCTTTAAAGATCGATAGGTGATTCATCATTGACGCACCTTCTTGCAGCTTTTGCGAGAACAACTTCATCTTCACGTGCATCTTACTCGGTTAGATCTTTGGACATGCGGATCGATTCCAGTTTCAACCACAAGCCATTGCGGATTTCTCAGCCAGCACTTCCTGCAAGATATTGTTGGATAGATGAAGCTGAATTAATGAAAAAGCCTTACGGTCTTTCCTCTTTTCATCGTCGGTCTAGGTCTTGGCATCTTTCTTGCCAAAACCATCAAGAGCTTCATCCAGATCAGAAGATTGGGTAAGTATCGCCCTCATCTTCACTTGCCACAGAGAAAATCTCGTGGTGTAATCCAGCTGCGGTAGATCGAACTTCAACGAAGACATGTCGCAAAACCCTAGATTGAAACACGGGCTCTGATACCACTTGTTATAAAAGCGACAAGCAAATAACGAAGAACGAAACAAGAACACACGCAGGGGACACAAGATTTAACGTGGAAAATCCCTTCCAACACGAAGGGGAAAAACCACGGGCGCCAGCCAGCAAAACTTCACTATATCGGGAGGTGTTTACAAACGCCGTGGGTTATCTTATAATCTGATAAACCCTAGCCGGCGGCTTACAAGATGTATATATAGGCGGTGCCAACGATCCGTACGACCCAAGCCTCCGGCGACGGGCCTCGCTCCGCTCGTCAGAAGTTAGCCTCCCTTTAGTATATGAATTTGGATCACAATACAACACGCTCGAGGTCTGCGGGGAAGAAGATGTGGAAGATGAGGCGACGATGCTGGGCGCGCGAGGTGTCAACCCTTGGCGGCTCTCCGGCTTGTGGGCGACGGCGGTGCAGGCTAGGCCCGAGCTGGGACTACAGGTCATTGTTGTTGCATGCATCGACCGGATCGGGACAATGGCAACGCTCAGGAGGCATCCGAGATTAGGGAAAGCAACAATGTTACGGAGGCGTTGACAAGGGCTGTTTCTAGGACCGATCTAGTCCCATCAGACTATGTGCCACGCTCGTATGTGCTTGCATTCCCTGGCAACTTTGGCTGTTGTGGTTGGGAATGCGCATCTCTAGGGGTTTCATTCGAGAGTGATCCGTCTGTTCAACACTGGAAGGGATATCTAGATTGGAATTGATCCAGTTTGTGTGCACCCCTACCTTCAACCAATGCGGCTTCATGGGGACGTGGCGCGAAGCTTCACTCTCTTGTTGGTGCCATGGGACACGTGTAAGTAAAGATTTCCATGATATTGGCAAAGTTGGAGAAACTCATGGTGGCCGTGATTGGGAGTTATGAAGTTATAGCGGAGAGGTATTTTGGTTGCAGCGGCTTTGGCAAGGGGGGTGGCAACACACAAGGACTGCATTTTTGGTTGTGCCCCCTCAAGTACGAAGTCACGTTTTCTAGGGTGAAAACCCAAGATTTTCGATCGGACGATGACAATGCTTGCGCATTATTTTTCTTCTTGAAGACGTCGCTTTCAGAGAATATCTTATATAGTCCGATTGTTGTCTTCAGTGGTGGTTAGAGTGTTGTTGTTGTGGGTGTTTCATCACCGCAGCAGGATCTTTGTTTTATTCTCTTATTTTTATTTTTTTCTTGGATGTGTGCATCCTTGATGTCTCGAGATATCTTGTTGGAACACAAACTAGATGTAATTGGTATGTTTGCGGTTCACTTTATCATTCATGGTCTGCATTGGTTTTGTGACATGGTAGATATATATATATCGTGTACCCAACTTTTGGTGACCTTTTTAGTCTTCAGATTGCGAGGTCGTGTGGGGATCAATCAATCGGGCCTAAAGGGGATGATGATCTAGTACGAGTCGCACTCGACGAAGAAATTTTGGCTTGAGCTTTAGCTCGAGCAAGAGCCTTCAAGTACAACATCGAGCTTTTGTTGACAATGGCCAAACGCAGTGGTTCTTCCGGGCACGGTTCATCTGATGGCGATGAGACCGTATCCGCTCCGGGTTAGCTGAGCTTCATCAGTCATCACACATCACTGGCTATATAGTTTATCCTTTTTCTCCGACGAGATCGCTGGCCGTAGCTATAGATAGCCAGACACAGTCATCAATCCATCATTCATTTCTTGACTGTGCGCACCCGTATATAAAAGGCATCGGCTACTGTGTAGGATCATGTTCCAGTTTTAGTGGCAACCTCGAGCTAGAAAAGAAGACTAGCTAGTAGCGAGAACTGGTCTGGTAGCTGCCTTGTCCATGTCAGCATCTCTGGTACCAACGAACTGTGCTGGTATTTCTTGCTCCGATTCGCTCACGGATCGGCTAGGAAGCTTCACTTATCACGATCGATCTATGTAGGTCCATTTGAGTGAAGGTGTCCTTCGTGTTCCCGAACCGACGCTCTCCTCCCGTCGCCCCCTCCAGGCGACCGGGGGAGAGTAACCCTAGATCACCGCTGCCCCTTCCCCCTCCCTCCTCCCCCCGCCTCGTCGCCCCTAGAGGCGCTACCGGGCTAAGCCCGCGGCGCCGGTGAAGGGGGCGGCGGGGATCTGGGTCCTCGGCTCCCCGCGCGGTGATAGGTGGAGGACCTCCGCGCCGGGCTCGCCGCTGCCGGCGACGACGTTGGGCGGGCTCCTTCTGCTCCACGCTGCTTCTCTGGAGTAGCCGTGGTCCAAGGGTGGCGCCTTCCGGTGCTTTCCCCGGCGGGGGCCTCGGGCTCCGGGCGGCGGCCCCGGGAGGTGGCGGCGAGGCTGGCTCGACGGCGGGCGGCGCTCGCGGGTGCTGTACCCTCTGCTTGGCCGCAGGGGCGGCGAGCGGATGGGTGGGGTCGTCCGGGTGGCTTCGGCGCCGTGGCGTCAGATCTGGAGGCCGGCGGCTCGGTCTCCTCTCAGCCACTATCTCTCCGCCAGATCTGGGTGGGGTTGGTCTCCAGCCGCCCGATCTGTGGCTGGGGTCTCAGCGCGCATGGGTTCCGCCCACCTGTGGAACCGGGCGAAAGCCCTGGCTGGCTTGTCCAGCCCGACGACGGCGACGCCTACGGGCGCCGTGGTCCTCCCTGGAGGCGTCGTGGGGGTCTCCATCACCAGGTAGCGTCCCGGGTGAAAACCCTAGGGTCCCCGGGCCGGGCAGCGGCGGCGCCTCGGTGCCGTGAGCTTCTTGAAGCCGTTGCCTTGGGACGAGGTGCTCCGTGTGTTTGGCGAGTTGGTCGTGTGTTGCTCGGCGGCGCTTGGTGCGGTGGCTGGATCTTGGCCTCCGAGGAAGTTCTTGGGCTCGTTTCGCAGGCATCCTTTTTGGTGGTTCCTTGGCGTGGTGCTCATGGCGGTGATGCTTGCCGGCGGTCCGGCGCCCACGAGCCCGGGCGAGGGGATAGGGTTCCCCTCCGGAAGCAATCCTGACATGAGAGACGTCAAGGCCCGGCTCTTCTTCCCCTTCCTGCGTGCGGGCTGCTCCTTCGTCTCGGATCCCGGATCGGTGCTACTCCACTGCAACTCCAGTTCGTCCCGTCTTGGAAGCAGGTGGCTTTCTCCGGCTGGGGCAGTTCCTAAGCGACGTCTTGAAGATCGATGGCTGCAGAGCTCGGCTAGCGCCCCTGTTCTTCGTTGCTTAGCTTTAGGCCTGTCCTGTTTCTTTTTACCTGTTTCTGTTTTTGTAAGCTGTGATCAGCTCCCTTGTACTTCTGCCGTGAGTGGCTTAATTAATTTTAAGCTGGGCTGCAAAGCCTTCCCTTTAAATGTAGGTCCATTTCGCGCGTGGACAAGGCAAACTATAAAAGAAGATTTCCGAAGAAGAAAGGGAAATCTACAAGCAGGGATCTTTAGTCTGAATCGTCTGATCCATTAAGCCGTATAAATCACACAATTGCTTTTCGGGAGAAGCATACAATTCTATTAATTCAGCAAATACAATATGACAAATTGATGGAACCCAAATAAACACGACCAATAAAGAAATTTAGCAGAATCAAAAAAGGCACCGCGCACCTCTGACTAGGTGACACCGGCGTAAACCAGCCTCAACCCCCCATCCTTTCCAAGTGCATGCTGAAATTCTGTCGTGTGAGGTGAGGGTGCACGGCCCCGATCATGGCCATCCTCTTCATAAAGTTTGTAACTTGATTTAGAGGCAGCTATCGTCAGAAAGGTGGCTTTGAGTTGATCGATGTATTACTCTGCAAGTTTTTTTTTTTGAATAATTTGACAAAATATGATGTGTGGGCCAGGGGGTTTCAACCTCCATTTAAAGAAAAAACAAATAATTTTGGAAAACTCTAAAGTTGTTATCTCTTACTCGGTCAGTTGCATCTCGATGCTAATTTTTTTCATTTACCTAGCAAAGACTTGGCAGAATAAATGTTTCTACATACGAGAGCGTTAGACATTTACAATAAAAAAAATACTTTTCAGATTGTTTATTGGTAGCAAGGTTTGTGTGTCGGGGACATCTTAATTATATTGTTTTGGTGGAAATATTATCTAATTTTTTATGTGAAAATGGGTCCAACAAGGAGCTAAAACATGCCCCAAGTGAAACGACAATCACATTTTATTCGTGTTCAGTTATTCATCTAAGATTGTACTGTTTTGCAGGTATGTACATAAAGAAGATCAAAATAAAAATTAGTTTAGGTTTTCTCTTTCTTTTGTAATTTGTATCTTCATTTTTTTAACTTCAAACAAATCATGTAAAAATATCGTTGTAATAAAGAATATCACGTACTATTAGTTTAGGGTTTTCTCTCTGTTTAGGTGTACTTGTAATATTGAGTTATATTTATTCCTTCAAAAAATATTGAATTGTATTTGAAATGAAATATTCAAATCCTATTTTTTATTCAAAGTCTATATGTTTGAATTGATCATGTAATAGTTTGTTGTGATTCTAATTGATTCAATGACTCTTGCATCTTGTTTATACCATATTAACAATTGTTTCAAAATCTTTGATATTAGCAAAAATGATGTCGAAATTTATTGGACTCTCCTCGATGATCTAACCATGTATCACCTTTTTCGATAAAGAGTATATATTAATATCGTGAAGATACCAATTACACCCAACCTCTGCAACAACGCATTGCCCTAGCGGCACTACGGATGCACACAACCAAGAAAGAAAGAAGAATTACAAAAAAAAAACCCCGCTACAGTGATTCATTCATTGAAACAGCAGTACTAACACCACCAAGACAACACCTGAAGTTCAGCTTCTTCAAAAGCGACGCCTCCAAGAAGGAAACAGTGCACAAGCACCGTCATCGTCCGATCATAGCTCTTAGGTTTTCACCATGAAGAAAGTCCTCGCTCTCAAAACAATGCCTCCAACAAAGCCACTGCCAGGCACAACCAACTAAGGCCAGACCTTGGGTTTTCACCCGGAGTGGTAGGACTATGACCTTCTCCTGTGCAGTCGCCCCCGCTTGCATGCCGCTGCTCCAAATCACAAATCACCAAGCCAATTCCTCATAACCATCAAGACTCCAACCGCCATTGCTAGACCTCATATCTCGGCTTCCATGTCATTCTTCGCCAGCATCACGGAACGAGAACATGCTCCATGATATTAACAGCCAGCAAAGCTTCGAGACGCTCCCTCTAAAACCAAACGGTCAGAGTAAAACATGGGTGCACACGATCGAATACCACCCGATCCGGCAAACTCCAGGCATAGAACACCTCGTGGAGCGCCAGCGGAGCCTTCCGGAACACGCCACTTCCGCCAAATCGATGGGGACAAGCAGCAGCAGATCATCAACTTGGCGATAAGAGGAATCCTAGGACCACCGCCATTATCCGCGAGACTAGCAGGCCCCCACGCCGCCAGTCCCTCCATGCTGGAGTGACAAGAGAGGAAGAGGCAGACCTAGCGCAAGGCTGCAGGTACTGGCGATCCAAGCAACCACCAACACCCTCCACCCCGGCCGTGGCTGGACATCTGGCCAGATCGGCGTCATCCCAGATCATGGCCCGACGACCTAGCCGACGTGCTGAGGGCGCACCGCCATCTCCTCACTGCCGCCCCGTCGGAGGGCCTCAGGCCCCGGCCCGAACAGCCGCGCCGCCCTACGCTTCCGCCGACGTTCCCCCAACTCCCGGGGAAAACCAGCAGAAGCACACCGACATCCCTGCCGCCGTCTTCAACGCGAAGGGGGCCGCTACCGCCACCGGGGAGACAGCGGGGGCGGCCAGGGAGTGGGGGCGTGGAGGCGCCACCTAGGGTTTTGTGGTGACCCTGCATACCACTGCATGTTGTAGTATGCCAGTCGTTGATATAACATTCGCGAAGTACCATTCCGCAAATATCACATCCCTCAGAGTAGTACAACAGAACATAGCAAGGTCCATAACTCATTCACATATTATTACAATACATATACACAAGTCGTCTCGGAGCTCCTCTTGGGTCCTAAGAGGATATCTCCTGGGTTCGAGGTGAACCCATCTTAACTTACAATACCATTGTCTCATTAAACAAAACATTTATTTAAGCGAGTAGCCACATGGTAAGAGTTTGTGCTGCTCGGCTACTACTATTCCTCGGATATCTCTAGGCTTGTTCTTCTCCGGAAGCCTCCCCGGATCCGTAGACGATGATGTAGTCTACGCCTTCTACTCCTCCTGATAGGTCAGGTGCATCATAGCCGATAACCTCGGCTCCTTCATTGTTGTCGTAGTCCTCCTCCAGACGGTTCAGACAATCTAAGCATGGGATTTAAGAGTGGTATGAGTACGAGCGTACTCAACAAGTTCATTATAGAGAAGAGGTGTTTAATGCACTAGCTACGGTATTAGACCAGAAAGTCTAATACCAATGCAAGTTTTGGTAAACATTTCTTCAAGAGATTGCTTTTATTTCAAAGAGCTATGTCCGTCAGCCTTCACCGGTTTACTAGAACTTCATGGAGCTCCTTTCCGGCCGCGTTCGCAGTTCCTCAATCCCGGAACAGGGAGTGACAGAGTCACGATTCTTTACACTCTGCAGAGGTGTGTTGCTTTACCCATAAGAGATCTTAACCTTGGTGCCAACCGGGCAGCTTTCCCGTCCACACTTCCTTCGGTGTGAGGCCCGGTATAAGGTCTAGCCAATCATGTTCCTCCGCTACCTCGAACACCCACCCTTTTGTAAGATTGTCCTCCCCTATATCCATGATGAGACCGTTCCGGGCATTCATATGCCTTCCCCTATCATCATGGATAGACCGTTCCGGACACCTTACAATCCCTCATAGACCGCAATACCGTGGGGACTTAAGGCTTCCCCAGACCTACCGCTTGTTCTTCGAACGACAAGTGTCTACGGACTGTGCCGTGGGGACTTAAGGCTTCCCAGCCTACCGCTTGCCGCCGACGGATACAAGTGTCTACGGTAAAGCGCATCCGTTGATGAACGAGAGGTGGAAACACTTTTGACTACTCCGTCCCACTCCGGATCTTATGGTTAACACGGATATTACGGCACAAGAATCACTGGCGACATTTGTTGTTTAATCCTAGATGGATATAAACCCGTGCAATGGAACCTCCACCATATCAACACAATCCATGGTTCCATTGCCCACCACTTAGTCATATTCATAGTTATGAAAGTAGTGGTTTTGATTTTTGTGCAATAGTGATAACCATAATACTTTGCAAGTAATTTGATAGAAATACTCAAATGACATGAGCAAGTGATGAACTTGCTCGAACACTGCAAAGTTCTGCAGTTGGAAGGTATGGACTGACCCTTGTCCTCTTGTTCTGAAAAATAGCATCATTGTCCGATAAGGGCAATGGTTAAAGAAGCAATAATGCATGATTCCAGTTTTAGGGTTTGTTTCCCCCCCTTCCGATGTCGTTGTTATTTTATGAGAGGTTAGATACTAAGAACATCTTAGGGATACATGATTTGGGGTAAATCCAACCTTGAAATGTTGTCAAGGTGTTTTGAAGTCCAAAGACATTAATGGACTTATTTTTATTATTGAAAAAATTTATGTGTGATTTACATGATTATTTAAATCCTCAAATTAAGACTTATCCTTCATTGTCTTCAAAAATTCTCTTTGATATTTTATTTGGATAGAGAATTTTATGCTGATCTATTTTCATATTTTTAATTATTTTTTTAGAGCTTTTATCACTTTTATATTGAATTTTCAAATTCCTGGTTTTTAATGGGCTTTGGAAAAGCCTATTTTGCCCCTGGGCCCACCTGTCAGTGGAGCCCAGTGGTTTGGCTAGACCAGCTCGGGTCCAACCGACCCGAGCGGTCGGTCGCTCACACCCGCTCCTCGCGCCGCTTCTCCAAACCCTAATCCTCTCCCGTGCTCTGGCGACCCGTGGTCGCCGCTGCCGTCGCCGAATTAATCCGGCCTACTCCGGCCACCGCCGGCGGTGAGATGGGTACCAATCGAACCGCCGTTCGACGGCGCTTCGATTGATCCGCGTCGATCTGCTCTTCCCCGCCGCCGCCGTTCTTCCTCAACGCACCTGTGACATGGCCGCGGGCGAATCGCCGCGCTCTCGTCGTTGCCGACGAGCCTGACGCCTTGGCGTGGCCGCATGCCCCGCCGTGGTGCTGCTGGGGTTCCTGCGCCCCGACGACAGCCTGGCTTGGCCATGGCCTGGCGCCGTCGTTCGCCCGACGCGTGCCGCCGTGGCCGCCATGGCTGTGCTGCTCTCCTCAACTCCGGTAAGTGCGCCTCCTTCCTGCTCCCCTCCTGTGCCTGACCTTCTTCCACCTCTAAACCTACTCGCTTGTGGTATGCTTGCCTACGCAAGCACCGCTGTGTTCTTCCGCACGACGCCATGTTTGCCTGCTCCTGCTATGCTATGCTGCTGCGCTATGCGTGTGCTACTGCGCAAGATTGCTAAGCTATGTGCCCGTGAAAGCTTGCTGCTCGTGTTTCCTAGCTCTATCCGTTCATTTCCATCTCCGGTCGTGGCCCTCCCGTGATTGCTCATGAGCATCCAGAGTGATGCTCATGGCCTCGTTGACATGCTCCTATTCCTTTTACTCGTCACTAGGGCATACCGTGTGTGCTTAATTCTGTCTCCGACTTGATTGTGATGGTTAATCCTTGCATACTTGCAAGTGCCGAGTGCTCGTGAGCTAGTTCATTTAGTTCGGATTCATGATTATGCTCCATTGAGTCTGTACTCGTTAGCTTAGCAAGTGTGATTCGGTGATGAATTGACATGTGCTTTTCTTGTATATTGTGATCCTTTGGTTCATCAAGCCTTTGATGTGCTTCTGGATACAATTATAAAATCATTAATTCAGTTATCCGATTATTCAGTTAGGACTTGGTTGGATCTCTTCGATAGCTGGCTAATTACCGAGAATATGCTTGGCTATGGTTATACGTCAGACCAGTGCTAGCAAGCTCAGCTGATCAAGTGATCCTGAGTTGCTTGTGAGATATGTTGTTTCCTGTCCGTGCCTCACTGTTGCCCTCCGTGTGATGTGTGTTCATCACACAAGCTTGGCCTCGATGTGTGATGGTGCTTGCTCAAGCATCATTTGATGCTTGCAATGATCCATTGGATCATCTGCAAGGCTCTGGTGTTTTGATTACTTGTGTAATTCATTTATCTGTATTAGCTTGCTTTATTGAATGGATAAATGATGTGAACTGCCTTGCAGTGATGATCATATTAATTGAATTAGCTAGGGCTAGTTGGATGACAACCTCTGGTTGGTACCCTAGCCCTCTACTGAACCCTACTGGGTGATGATGTGGTGGCTTAAGATTTTGGTTATGGTTTGAGGTGGCCCTGGCAGCTCTTTGATGCTGTCATGGGTAGCTCCCTCTCACTGTGGCTTGTTGTGACTTGGTGGATACAACTCTGGCAATCCCTGTTGGATTCCCAGTGCTCTTTGCTGTTGACAAACTAAAATAGGCACAAGTGCCTATCTGTCTGATGGTTAGCAGACCATGTAGTGCTAGGTAAGTTGGAATGGCTAATTAGGATCAAATCCATGATGGATTTCTCTGGTTGTGTCACTGTGTTGACACCCCCAATGTTCCCTGGGTTATTTTCCTTCTAGCCTTTGCTTTATTTATCGGCACCAAATGGTTTTGCAACCAAGTGATGATACATCCAGGGTTTCCTACCCTTATTTGATTCTGTGATGCATGTGTATGCTTATTGATGAGCAAAGCATGTGTTTGCTCGAGTTCTTTTGTGTATACCTCACTCCAGCTCCTAGAAAATGAGTGTTGGTGTAGAGGATTGCTTCCGTGTTGTTCTTGTGGTTGATTTACTTGCCCTGCTCCTCCCGGTGATCTTGTGAGCTTGATTCGGTCTTGTGGTGAGTTAGTGGATTAAACGACAGTGGGCTGTTCATATGTTCTTGAGTTCTTGTGTTCTTACCAGTGAAGCCCGTCGATGAATGAGCTAGGGTTTGGCTCAAAACGTTATATATGATGCTCCTATGCTCTCCCCGGTCGACGACTTGGCTCTGGTCACTTTGGTGACTCTCCCGGGCTTGTGTCGTTGTGAGGCATGCACACTAGCTTGTGAGCTGCCCGTGTGTTTGCTGCTTGGTACTTGGTCCGAGTGAGTGGATCAGCTCGGCTGATCATGGTCATATCCTCTCATTTTCATTTTTCTTGTTAACCTGCCAAGGGGCTTTGCCACTTGGCTTAATCCTTGTTTGGTCTTTGTGTGTATGTGCGGGGACAATGTGATGATCAAGATGAAGATCAAGATCTTCTTGAACAAGAATTACATGATGATCAACAATGTAGTTTAGGACATTTAATTGACTTGTAATTTTCCTTTTTCTTTTTCTATTTCTTCAATTCTTGTAATGTGTTGTAAATTCATATATTTATTCTGGATATTGTAATGACATTGTATCATGTGTGTGATTATCAATAAAGCTCAAAGTTTTCTCTAATGAGCTTTACTTTAATATAATTGTTCATCTTATTTATTATTGATCATTTACTTAATGAATTTCCTCAATTGAATTATTTAAGTAATTATTTAATGTTTGAATTTGAAATTCAAATTCAACCTTGTTTTGAATTCAACCATGTCCTAACATTTAGAATTCCATCATGTGAACTCTCCCCTCTCTTCTCAAAACCCTAAACTAGTGAAGTGAGAAACAAGTTTGTCGCACTCTCGAAACCCTAACCCTGTAAGGTGTCGAGAGAGAAACTTGTCCCCCTTCGATGCATTTTTGTTTAAAAGCGCGAAATTTCCCCAGAATTTACTATGCAATGCACATCCCTTTCTAAGATCTACCCCTCGATCGTCTCTAAACCTGGGACATTACAGCCTTTCCCCCTTAAAGAAAACTTCGTCCCGAAGTTGTGGTTGTAATACTCGAACAGCTCGGGGTATGTTTTCCTCAGGTCTTCCTCTTTTTCCCAGGTGGCTTCCCTCTCGGGGTGGTGCTTCCATTGTATCTTGCAATACTTGATCGCCTTATTTCTGAGTTGTTTCCAGCTTTCCTCGAGAATCTTGGCTGGCTTCTCGATGTATGTCAAGTCTGGTTGTAACTCAAGCTCCTCATGTGATATTGGTTCATCTGGGGTCTTCAAACATTTCCGAAGTTGTGACACATGGAATACATTATGAACTTGAGCTAACCTTCCCGGTAGATCCAACTCAAAGGCTAAACCTCGATTCGACTCGGCATCTTGAAGGGTCCTATGTATCTAGGGCTTAACTTTCCTTTTACTCCGAATCTCTGAAGTCCTTTCATCGGGCTTACCTTAAGATAAACCATGTCTCCAACTTGTGGCTCCCATGTCCTTCTCTTCTGATCGGCATAACTCTTTTGCCGACTCTGGGCTATCTTGAGCCTGTCTCTGATAATGTCAATGATTTGTTGTTTTTCCTTGACATAATCAGGGTTGAACTCTTTGCTTGTTTTTTATCCTTCCATAGAGAGCTTCAAATGGTGCCATCTTGATGCTGCTTTGATAGCTATTATTGTATGAAAACTCTGCTAGTGGCAAGTGCTCCTCCCATGATCCTCCGAAGTCTAGGGCACATGCCCTAAGCATATCTTCTAAGATCTGATTGGTTCTCTCAGTTTGTCCGTCTGTTTGTGGGTGATATGCGGTACTATAATCTAACTTGGATCCTAAAGCTTCGTGAAGTCGCTTCCTGCAATGTCGATGTGAACACGGACCCTCGATCCGATACTATCTTCTTAGGTACTCCATGTTTACTCACGATCTCTTTGATGTAAAGATCAATAAGTTTCTCTCCTTTATCCTGTTGGTTTACCGCTAAGAAGTGGGCGCTTTTCGTCAACCGGTCCACGATTACCCATATCATGTCCTTCTTTTTATTAGTCATGGGTAGTCCGGTGATGAAATCCATCCCTATCTCTTCCCATTTCCACTCTGGAATAGGTAGAGGTTGTAATTTCCCTGCCGGACTCTGATGTTCAGCCTTCACTCGCTGGCAGGTATGGCATTCTGCAACATATTGTGCTATCTCCCGCTTCATGTTATTCCACCAGAATAATTCCTTTAGATCCATGTACATCTTTGTACTTCCTGGATGTATTGAATATGGTGTTTGATGAGCTTCCCGGAGTATTACTTCCTTGATTTCAGCAATATCCGGAACGCAAATCCTCTTCTGGAACCACAAAGATCCGGATTCTCCACGGTGAAATTCTGATGGTCTTCCCTCATCTATTCTCCTCATCTCTTCTACAATGAATGGATCGTCCAACTGACCCATCATTATCTCATTCTTCAGGTTGACATTCAATTCATCGGCTACTTGCAACGCCGATAATCCTTCATGGGCTTCCTTCTCCCAAAGTTGTATTTGGGCTTGACTTATTTCCTTCCTCAACTCCGGTGATATTTCTTGTTCTACTCCTCCGGTACTCTTTCTACTCAGGGCGTCTGCTACAACATTAGCCTTCCCTGGTGTGTAATTGATTGTCAGATCATAATCCTTAATCAATTCTAGCCATCTTTTCTGCCTCATGTTGAGTTCCTTCTGAGTGAAGAAATATTTGAGGCTTTTATGATCCAGTATAGAGCTCACACTTAGCTCCATAGAGAAAATGTCTCCAAGTTTTGAGTGCAAATACGACTGTCGCTAATTCCAAGTCATGTGTTGGATAGTTTACTTCATGAGGTCTGAGTTGCCTCGATCCATAAGATATCACTTTCCGATCTTGCATGAGTACACAACCCAATCCGTGCTTGGATGCGTCACAGTACACGGTGTAATCCTTGCCAACTTCCGGAACTGCTAACACCGGTGCCGTGGTGAGTTTTTCCTTCAGAGTTTGAAAACTCTTCTCACACTCATCAGACCACACGAATGGTGTATTCTTCCTTAACAGCTTCGTCATTGGTCCTGCTATCTTGGAAAATCCTTCAATGAATCTCCGATAATATCCTGCCATTCCTAGGAATCCTCGGATCTCCTTGACAGTCTTCGGTGCTTCCCATTCTAGAACTGCTGCTACCTTGCTCGGGTTGACAGCGATTCCATCTTTGCTAATGACATGACCAAGAAATTCCACTTGATCTAGCCAAAATTCACACTTACTGAGTTTTGCATACAGTTGGTGTTCCCTTAGTGTTTGCAACACTAACCTCAAATGATCGGCATGTTACGCCTTGTTCTTGGAATATATCAAGATATCATCGATGAATACGATGACAAACTTGTCAAGATATGGCATGAAGATCTTATTCATGAGATTCATGAATATTGCTGGGGCATTGGTTAATCCAAAAGGTACTACAAGATATTCATGATGTCCGTATCTTGAGACAAAGGCAGTTTTCGGAACGTCTTCCTTCTTGATCTTTATCTGGTGATAACCGGATCTTAGATCAATCTTGGAAAAGACTCCCGCTCCTCTAACCTGATCAAATAGATCTTGAATTCTTGGAAGTGGATACTTGTTCTTGATGGTGACGTTGTTCAGATTTCTGTAGTCTCCGCACATCCTTCTTCCTCCATCCCTTTTATCCACGAAGATCACAGGTGATCCCCATGGTGAAACACTTTCTTGAATGAATCCCTTTTGTTCCAAGTCATCCAATTGCTCCTTCAGTTCTTTCAATTCCTTAGGCCCCATTTTATATGGTGCTTTAGCAATCGGAGCTGTTCCTGGAATTAGGTCGATAGTGAATTCTATCTCCCTATCTGGTGGCATACCGGGTAATTCCGCGAGGAAACACATCCTCGGAATTCATTTACTACGGGTATATCTTCCAACTTCACCTCCTTCATGCTATTCAGCTGTAGCTCCACTTCAATCCGTGTATGTTTGTCGCCTTGGTAAATCATTCTACTTCCATCGGGACTTTTTAATGACACCGTTTTGTTTACACAGTCGATCAATGCTCCATTAGCTTCTAACCAGTTCATACCAAGAATGACATCAATGTCCTTCATCGGTAAAATGAACAGGTCTGCGTCAAACGCGCACTTATTGATCATAATGACTTGTTTTTGTTTGGCATGTGTTACTAATATCGTCCCCCCCGCAGAAAGTATGGTTATGGGTGTATCTAACTTAGTGCAACTAATCCCATGTTTGATGATGAATTGTTGAGAAATGAATGATGTAGTTGCACCGGTATCAAAAAGTACTTTGCCAGGATGAGTGAGTATCTGGAGCGTACCTATCACCGCCTGGTCAGAATTGACCACCTCCTCCAGACTGGTACAGTTCAGCTTGCCGAAGGGCTTCTTATTCTTCCAATTCCCTCCGGTGTTTCCTCGACTTCCTCCTCCTCCAGATTGACCTCCTCCCGTGTTTCTCTTGGGGCAGTCCTTCAGCATGTGCCCCTCCTGGCGACAACCAAAGCATATAATCCTTGGTTTCTTGCAATCCCCGGCAAAATGCCCCGGAAGTCCACGGCTCCCGCAAACGCTTTGATTTGCAGTGCTGGAATGCCTGATTCTTCCTACTACCATAGTAGTTGCTGTTGTTGTTGTTGTTGTTGTTGTTGTTGTTGTATCTGGGCTTGAAACTCAAGCTGGTGTTAGGCTTGTTACTAACAAACCTCTTCGGCTCATACTTGGCCTTCTTCCTCTTCTCCTCTTGCAGTTGTTTAAAGTCATCTTCAAGAGTGATGGCTGCATCCACCAGCTCTTGGAATTCCGTTGCTCTCATCATCCGCAGCTGTACCTTGAACTGGGGACTTAACCCCCTCAGAAATCTCTTCTTCTTCTTGTCCTCGGTATTAACTTCCTCAACCGCGTACCGGGACAGCTTCGAAAACTCCCTGACATAGGTCAAGATTGCCTTGTCCTTCTGCTCGAGACTCTCGAACTCCCGACGCTTCAGTTCCACGATACTTTCAGGGACATTGGATTCCCTGAACTTCCTTGCGAACTCCTCCCAGGTAAATACCTTTCCTGCCGGATATACGGCTACAATGTTGTCCCACCATGCTGCGGCAGGTCCACATAGCAGATGGGTAGCATATCGGACCTTCTCTTGGTCATTGCATCCAACAGTGTTGAGCTTGCGCTCAGTATCCATCAGCCAATCTTCCGCATCCATAGGCTCTGGCGCGTATGCGAAAGATATCGGCTTGGTGTTTTGGAAGTCTGCTAGTGAGACTCCCTGGTTCTCGAGTCTCTCCACCCTATTCTCGCTGCATCGGATCCCGAAGGAATTTGTTCTGCAGGCTCCGAGTGTTACCCGCTGCCTCTCTTCCGCCAGTTGCATGTACTTGGATAAAGTTTTGCTGCGTCATGGGTGGTGGTGGTGGTGGAATCGATCTCTCGGCTGCACCCTCAGCCTCTTCCTTCTCCTTTGCTTCGCGCTCCATGCGCTGCGCTTCCGTCTCGTTTCCTAACGTTCCCGACATAATCCCCCTAGTTCTGCAACACAAGATGATACTCATAATTACTCCATGCGCAAGTTTTCTGAGCTCAACATTGTGCACAGAACTAGTCACGCAATGGAAATCAAGAAGCAAATCCAAATCATACAAAACATATACCATATATTTACATACATAAGTGGTCTTATTACATAACTCAAGTCGATGTGAGTATGCAAACTCACTTATTAAAGTATATATACAAATTTATACAAATGTTACAAACTATAATACACGTGGTACTTGTGTATTATAGCCACACCTCCCTTGGTGGTCTTCTAATCGGTCTTCACTCCCGGTACATTCCAGGCTTCCATCCAGTCGAACGTGTCGTCCTCCTGATAGACCCCGGAACATAAGGTTTCCCGTTGGCTTGTAATCCGAGTCAGATGATGATCCTAAGGAGAAATCAGTGCTCATAAACTGATCGTTGAGTGCATCATAATCCACCCATCGGGTGTACTCTCCTGTAGCCCCACCATAAGGATTACCAAAACCCATACCCGACTCAACCTGTGTCGGATATCCTCCATCCACTCCTTCATTACTAGGATAGCTCTGGTTCTGGGTTGTTGCGTCATCATTCATCTCTCCATCATAATACGCAGTAGTACTATGGGTTCCCGTATCATCTCCCCAACGCCAACCCCTGGAATTCTCGATTGGAGTCTCGGAACGCTGATTGTTTCCGGATTCCTCGCCGCCTTCGTATCCCCCATAGGAACTACCCAGATAGTTCCCAGGTGTAACAGGTGTAGGTTCACGTGCAAGTGGATCAAAACCGATGTAGTCACCGAACTGAATAAACTGGTGTGTGTACCACATTCTCCATAGGTTCTTTGCCCCTACTCTCCTCCTTGGGTTCAGTGAACTCCTCAAGCATCGTATCAATAGCTCCTATCAGATGATTATTCAACTGAAAGAGTAATGATATGAAGTTACGGCTGTTATCCATATATTTGGCTGCTTCGGCTGGTTTACTTTTGGCATATTTGAAATGGTTCAGCATGGGATCATTATCTTCCTCCATATGAGGAATGTGGGTGAATTCGGAACCCATAAGCGCTTTCGTCTTATGCTCCCGAATGTCAGTTATGGCTTTCATAACAGCTATATGGTAGGCTGTATTGGTTGTCCTCGCTTCCCCAGCTGGCATGACTACGCTCATTCCCAAAGATTCGGGAAGTCGCAGTCCTACTCTGCACTTGGCCAACACTGGTCCATCATAGAACATGTACTTCTTTACTGGAATCTGGGGATCACACCCAAATTCTAGTAACATGGCTCGTAGGATATCTGCCAGTCCTCCTTGGTACTCGTTCAGTGTGGAATCCATAACTTTCACGTTTCTCCCTGGTCGTGAACTTGCCATGTTGGCTGTAGAAATAGAAAGATTATGAGATTAGTAATAATGCATCATAATAGAGATAATAAAGAATTATCGCACTAAAAGATATGATTGTTGTATTCTCAATTGAATATACACCATATTTTTAGAGAATTCTTTACTAATCCTATTTGACTCCTAACGTTTGGTCCCATTTACTAGGTTCCAACCTAAGGTCAAAGCTTTTGCTCTGATACCAACTGTGGTGACCCTGCATACCACTGCATGTTGTAGTATGCCAGTCGTTGATATAACATTCGCGAAGTACCATTCCGCAAATATCACATCCCTCAGAGTAGTACAACAGAACATAGCAAGGTCCATAACTCATTCACATATTATTACAATACATATACACAAGTCGTCTCGGAGCTCCTCTTGGGTCCTAAGAGGATATCTCCTGGGTTCGAGGTGAACCCATCTTAACTTACAATACCATTGTCTCATTAAACAAAACATTTATTTAAGCGAGTAGCCACATGGTAAGAGTTTGTGCTGCTCGGCTACTACTATTCCTCGGATATCTCTAGGCTTGTTCTTCTCCGGAAGCCTCCCGGATCCGTAGACGATGATGTAGTCTACGCCTTCTACTCCTCCTGATAGGTCAGGTGCATCATAGCCGATAACCTCGGCTCCTTCATTGTTGTCGTAGTCCTCCTCCAGACGGTTCAGACAATCTAAGCATGGGATTTAAGAGTGGTATGAGTACGAGCGTACTCAACAAGTTCATTATAGAGAAGAGGTGTTTAATGCACTAGCTACGGTATTAGACCAGAAAGTCTAATACCAATGCAAGTTTTGGTAAACATTTCTTCAAGAGATTGCTTTTATTTCAAAGAGCTATGTCCGTCAGCCTTCACCGGTTTACTAGAACTTCATGGAGCTCCTTTCCGGCCGTGTTCGCAGTTCCTCAATCCCGGAACAGGGAGTGACAGGTCACAGTTCTTTACACTCGCAGAGGTGTGTTGCTTTACCCATAAGAGATCTTAACCTTGGTGCCAACCGGGCAGCTTTCCCGTCCACACTTCCTTCGGTGTGAGGCCCGGTATAAGGTCTAGCCAATCATGTTCCTCCGCTACCTCGAACACCCACCCTTTTGTAAGATTGTCCTCCCCTATATCCATGATGAGACCGTTCCGGGCATTCATATGCCTTCCCCTATCATCATGGATAGACCGTTCCGGACACCTTACAATCCCTCATAGACCGCAATACCGTGGGGACTTAAGGCTTCCCAGACCTACCGCTTGTTCTTCGAACGACAAGTGTCTACGGACCGTGCCGTGGGGACTTAAGGCTTCCCCAGCCTACCGCTTGCCGCCGACGGATACAAGTGTCTACGGTAAAGCGCATCCGTTGATGAACGAGAGGTGGAAACACTTTTGACTACTCCGTCCCACTCCGGATCTTATGGTTAACACGGATATTACGGCACAAGAATCATCTGGCGACATTTGTTGTTTAATCCTAGATGGATATAAACCCGTGCAATGGAACCTCCACCATATCAACACAATCCATGGTTCCATTGCCCACCACTTAGTCATATTCATAGTTATGAAAGTAGTGGTTTTGATTTTTGTGCAATAGTGATAACCATAATACTTTGCAAGTAATTTGATAGAAATACTCAAATGACATGAGCAAGTGATGAACTTGCTCGAACACCGCAAAGTTCTGCAGCTTGGAAGGTATGGACTGACCCTTGTCCTCTTGTTCTGAAAAATAGCATCATTGTCCGATAAGGGCAATGGTTAAAGAAGCAATAATGCATGATTCCGAGTTTTAGGGTTTGTTTCCCCCCCTTCCGATGTCGTTGTTATTTTATGAGAGGTTAGATACTAAGAACATCTTAGGGATACATGATTTGGGGTAAATCCAACCTTGAAATGTTGTCAAGGTGTTTTGAAGTCCAAAGACATTAATGGACTTATTTTTATTATTGAAAAAATTTATGTGTGATTTACATGATTATTTAAATCCTCAAATTAAGATTTATCCTTTATTGTCTTCAAAAATTCTCTTTGATATTTTATTTGGATAGAGAATTTTATGCTGATCTATTTTCATATTTTTAATTATTTTTTAGAGCTTTTATCACTTTTATATTGAATTTTCAAATTCCTGGTTTTTAATGGGCTTTGGAAAAGCCTATTTTGCCCCTGGGCCCACCTGTCAGTGGAGCCCAGTGGTTTGGCTAGACCAGCTCGGGTCCAACCGACCCGAGCGGTCGGTCGCTCACACCCGCTCCTCGCGCCGCTTCTCCAAACCCTAATCCTCTCCCGTGCTCTGGCGACCCGTGGTCGCCGCTGCCGTCGCCGAATTAATCCGGCCTACTCCGGCCACCGCCGGCGGTGAGATGGGTACCAATCGAACCGCCGTTCGACGGCGCTTCGATTGATCCGCGTCGATCTGCTCTTCCCCGCCGCCGCCGTTCTTCCTCAACGCACCTCGTGACATGGCCGCGGGCGATCGCCGCGCTCTCGTCGTTGCCGACGAGCTCGACGCCTTGGCGTGGCCGCATGCCCCGCCGTGGTGCTGCTGGGGTTCCTGCGCCCGACGACAGCCCTGGCTTGGCCATGGCCTGGCGCCGTCGTTCGCCCGACGCGTGCCGCCGTGGCCGCCATGGCTGTGCTGCTCTCCTCAACTCCGGTAAGTGCGCCTCCTTCCTGCTCCCCTCCTGTGCCTGACCTTCTTCCACCTCTAAACCTACTGTTGTGGTATGCTTGCCTACGCAAGCACTGCTGTGTTCTTCTGCAGCGCCATGTTTGCCTGCTCCTGCTCCTGCTATGCTGCTGCGCTATGCGTGTGCTACTGCGCAAGATTGCTAAGCTATGTGCCTGTGAAAGCTTGCTGCTGTGTTTCCTAGCTCTATCTGTTCATTTCCATCTCTGGCTGTGGCCCTCCTGTGATTGCTCATGAGCATCCAGTAATGCTCATGGCCTGTTGACATGCTCCTATTCCTTTTTACTGTCACTAGGGCATACTGTGTGTGCTTAATTCTGTCTCCGACTTGATTGTGATGGTTAATCCTTGCATACTTGCAAGTGCCGATGCACTGTGAGCTAGTTCATTTAGTTCAGATTCATGATTATGCTCCATTGAGCTGTATCGTTAGCTTAGCAGTGTGATTCGGTGATGGATTGACATGTGCTTTTCTTGTATATTGTGATCCTTTGGTTCATCAAGCCTTTGATGTGCTTCTGGATACAATTATAAAATCATTAATTCAGTTATCTCGATTATTCGGTTAGGACTTGGTTGGATCTCTTCGATAGCTGGCTAATTACTGAGAATATGCTTGGCTATGGTTATCTCGTAACAAGTGCTAGCAAGCTCAGCTGATCAAGTGATCCTGAGTTGCTTGTGAGATATGTTGTTTCCTGTCCGTGCCTCACTCGTTGCCCTCTCGTGTGATGTGTGTTCATCACACAAGCTTGGCCTGATGTGTGATGGTGCTTGCTTAAGCATCAATTGATGCTTGCAATGATCCATTGGATCATCTCGCAAGGCTCGGTGTTTTGATTACTTGTGTAATTCATTTATCTCGTATTAGCTTGCTTTATTGAATGGATAAATGATGTGAACTGCCTTGCGGTGATGATCATATTAATTGAATTAGCTAGGGCTAGTTGGATGACAACCTCTGGTTGGTACCCTAGCCCTCTACTGAACCCTACTGGGTGATGATGTGGTGGCTTAAGATTTTGGTTATGGTTTGAGGTGGCCCCGGCAGCTCTTTGATGCTTGTCATGGGTAGCTCCCTCTCACTATGGCTTGTTGTGACTTGGTGGATACAACTCGGCAATCCCCGTTGGATTCCCGAGTGCTCTTTGTCTGTTGACAAACTAAAATAGGCACAAGTGCCTATCTGTCTGATGGTTAGCAGACCATGTAGTGCTAGGTAAGTTGGAATGGCTAATTAGGATCAAATCCATGATGGATTTCTCTGGTTGTGTCACTGTGTTGACACCCCCAATGTTCCCTGGGTTATTTTCCTTCTAGCCTTTGCTTTATTTATCGGCACCAAATGGTTTTGCAACCAAGTGATGATACATCCAGGGTTTCCTACCCTTATTTGATTCTCGTGATGCATGTGTATGCTTATTGATGAGCAAAGCATGTGTTTGCTCGGGTTCTTTTGTGTATACCTCACTCCAGCTCCTAGAAAATGAGTGTTGGTGTAGAGGATTGCTTCTGTGTTGTTCTTGTGGTTGATTTACTTGCCCTGCTCCTCCTGGTGATCTTGTGAGCTTGATTCAGTGCTGTGGTGAGTTAGTGGATTAAACAGCAGTGGCTGTTCATATGTTCTTGAGTTCTTGTGTTCTTACCAGTGAAGCCTGTCGATGAATGAGCTAGGGTTTGGCTCAAAACTGTTATATATGATGCTCCTATGCTCTCCCTGGTCGACAGCTTGGCTCTGGTCACTTTGGTGACTCTCCCAGGCTTGTGTGCTGTGAGGCATGCACACTAGCTTGTGAGCTGCCTGTGTGTTTGCTGCTTGGTACTTGGTCCAGTGAGTGGATCAGCTCGGCTGATCATGGTCATATCCTCTCATTTTCATTTTTCTTGTTAACCTGCCAAGGGGCTTTGCCACTTGGCTTAATCCTTGTTTGGTCTTTGTGTGTATGTGCGGGGACAATGTGATGATCAAGATGAAGATCAAGATCTTCTTGAACAAGAATTACATGATGATCAACAATGTAGTTTAGGACATTTAATTGACTTGTAATTTTCCTTTTTCTTTTTCTATTTCTTCAATTCTTGTAATGTGTTGTAAATTCATATATTTATTCTGGATATTGTAATGACATTGTATCATGTGTGTGATTATCAATAAAGCTCAAAGTTTTCTCTAATGAGCTTTACTTTAATATAATTGTTAATCTTATTTATTATTGATCATTTACTTAATGAATTTCCTCAATTGAATTATTTAAGTAATTATTTAATGTTTGAATTTGAAATTCAAATTCAACCTTGTTTTGAATTCAACCATGTCCTAACATTTAGAATTCCATCATGTGAACTCTCCCCTCTCTTCTCAAAACCCTAAACTAGTGAAGTGAGAAACAAGTTTGTCGCACTCTCGAAACCCTAACCCTGTAAGGTGTCGAGAGAGAAACTTGTCCCCCTTCGATGCATTTTTGTTTAGAAGCGCGAAATTTCCCCAGAATTTACTATGCAATGCACATCCCTTTCTAAGATCTACCCCTCGATCGTCTCTAAACCTGGGACATTACAGGTTTGGTGGTGGAGGGCGCCGCCAGAGATGCTCGGGATCCTGAATCACCTAGTAGAGAGAAATCATGATGTCTTCGCCTTCAGGCAAAAAGTTCAAAAATACCTCAAATTTCACATGCATAAACCAAAATGCACACATTCTTTCTCTCCCTAAGTGATAGAGAGCACTTACATATTGTATATGTTTATTTTAAGACGTAATACTATGTCACTTGGTCAAGGGAGTGGATACAACCCAACCGCATTGGTTTAAGGGCATCTCCAGCGGCGCGACCCAAACGGTCGCTCAGCGACCGTTTTCGTCCGCCGTGACCGGAAATGCGTCTGAGGCATGTTCCAGCGGGGCGACGCAAAGTGACCGGGTCGTCCGCGGAGACGCAAACCTGGACCAAATATGCGCCTCGGGTGCGTCTCTGTGGACATCCGGAAACGTCCGTTCGCGTCTGGCGGACGTTTCGGCGGGCCCACCTGGCAGCGACCCTGCGTCGATGCGTCTTCTCAAACGCGCCAGCGACTGGAAAGCTGCGTCGCTTCAGCACTCTGCGCCACGTTAATGGCGACGATGCCTCGGCTGCCGAGCGGCCGCCCACCTCCACCAACCACGTTAATGGCGACGCCACGCGTCCCGCGGCCACCGCATGCCGCCGGCCTATATAAAGGGGGCGCGCGTTCTTCTTCCTCATCCACTCCTCCAAAGAAACCCTAGCCGCCACAAAGCTCGACCGTAGCGCCGCCTAGGTGTTCCTGCGACGCAGCCAAGCCCGCGAGGAAGTCCATGGCCGGTCCTGGTGGCCGGCGAGGTGGTCGAGGCCGCGGCCCTGGGCGCCCCCGTGGCCGGGGCAGGGGCCGCCGTGGTGGAGCAGCTATGGCCCCACGCTCGCCATCGCCTGCGCCATCCTCGTCCTCGCAGGAGGAGCGCTGCTTCGAGTTCCTCCTCCGCATCGACGACGACCCACTCGCCGTTAAGCGGCTACCGGACAAGTTCGCCGAGTTCGTCGACGGCGTCGAGCCGGCGCACTTGTAGCTACGGGAGGCCAGCTGCAACTTCTGCCGCTGGACCGTGGAGGTCCTGTTCGACGGGCAGGGCAAGATGTACCTGCACACGGGGTGGGACAAGTTCGCCCGCGACCTCGCGCTCGAGCCCGGCTGCCAGCTCACCTTCCTCTACGAGGGGGACGGCGAGATGATCGTCAAGGTGTTCGACGACACAGCCTGCCGCAGGCACTACCACACCGACGACTCCGGCTCCGACACCGATAGTTAGAACGTCGAGTGTTCTTTCTTTGCAGCGAATCTGGCTACGGGCCAGACGAAGCCAGTAGTCGAGGTTTCTGTCCGTTCGCCTCATCGGTAGAACCAACAAGGGCACCATCTCCTCCCGCTGGATTTTCCAGTTTGGGTGATTGGGTGTGCCCTCGAATGTTCTTTCTTGACAGCGAACATACGGAAATCAACACAACTGGTTTCTTTTTTAAATTTTTTTTATATTTGTGTCGACCATGGTTCAAACTATGTGTTAGTTTGTGTAAACCATGTTCCAAACTATGTGTTAGTTTGTGTAAAATCATGTTTCAATATGTAATATTTGGAACTATGTTTAAATGGAGAAGAGGAAAAAAAGAAAAATAAATAAATGCGTCGCCCCGCTAGAGCAGACCCCAGACGCAAACGGACGCGCGGACAAAAACGGTCATTTTAGTGTCCGCAGCGCGACGCAAACGGACGCCCGCGGACATTAAAATGCGTCGCGCCGCTGGAGATGCCCTAAGTACTCATCCATGAGCATTTGAGTTCTTATTCTCACGAGAAACAAGTCTTCACAGGGCAATCCTGCACTGAATTCCTATTAATAAATATTTAGTTAAAAACAAAAAAATGTCTACTAGCCACTAATTAAAAATCACCAATGTGTAATAACCACTATTTTATTAATTATTCATCATGTCCTAAGAGTCTAGTGAAATGTAAAAAAAAAAACTAAAGATTCACATTTCGGGAGCAAATCAATCCGCTCAACGCCATAGGCTAGTTCAGTTAGGCTGCTAACTTGATCTTATTGTAAGGTTAAAAAATAAACTTGATCCTATTGCAATACCATATAGAGATCATTGAACCTACTATTATAAGTAAAATACATTTCAACCGACCAATAATGCAGCATGCGAGTGATTTTGTGACAAGATTCCTTCAAACACGATATATGCTCTAGGTTTCTCATTAGAGTATGCGTAATCTATAAACACTACTAGGAAAAGCCTTATAGCAGCACACCTTACCGCCGGCAAGTATGGATAGAAGATGCCGGCGGTAATGCCTTACAGGGGTGCCTAACTCTACCGCCGGCGAGTTTGAATGGATGTCGCCGGGGGTGCGTGGGTTACCGCCGGCGAGTAGGGTGCGTAGGTGCCGGCGATATGATGGGCTGCGGGGTCCCCGTTGGGCCTGGACTTACCGCCGGCGGTTTGGGCCCAAAGCGCCGGGGGTAGAAGGCTCTACCGCCGGCGAACCCAAATAGACGATGCCGGGGGTAATGAGTCGCAGGGTGGGCCACCCAGCGGCCACCCATCTTGCCCTTACCGCCGGCGGTTTAGCTCCAAAAGCGCCGGGGTAATGCTCGCTACCGCTGGCAACTTCGTTCGTAGGCGCCGGCGGTAACCTGGGCCATGCCTTAAGACGACCAGCCACCTACCACCACCCTCACACACTCATATGTGATGGCAAATCAACCCAAGCACTTGTTAGCTCATTCCCCCACCCATTTTAGCTATTTCAACCAATAAAATATGATGTATTTGAGCAAATCATGCACTACCTAGCCCCTCTAGCATGATTTGCATAATCTAGATCTAGATCTATCTCCTCCCACCACTCTTTCCACTAGATCTAGCTAGATCTCTCCATTTCTTAGATCTCTAGATCTCTCAAGCATTAAAGTCGACGTGTGGCGTCTCTCCGGTGCTTTTGGACGTCGCGTCAACTAATAGGTACATAACTAAATGAGTGGAATGTTCATGTGTTGGCGAAAATTCGCGGTTATATCACTAGTACTAGTGGTGGCAAAAGGTGGTCCATATATGTAAATGCTTTGTTTTGCATTTGTTTACGCGTGCAGGAACATTGAGTTGCCAATGTTTTGCCGGAATGTTGATTAACTTCCGTTCCGGCGAATTTTGGAACTCCAAGCATGACAATATTTAGCAAAGGTCATGCCGAATTTTTTCCGTGAAAACCGAGACGGCGGTGTAATCAATTATCTTGTCTTGTAGGCGGCGATGGTCATCGCGATGAGGGAAAGCGCCGTGGATAGATACGTGGAACGCGCGACGGCCGACATGTATCGAAAAAAGCGAAAGGATATAATGTGTCCTTGTCGAAGATGCAAGCTAGGATCGTTGTTTGACCCGTTCTCAGGCATAGTGAATCAACACCTGCTCAGGTATAGTTTCATGGAGGGGCATACTCGGTGGATGAGTGATGATGGAGATGATGATATCGATGGTGATGGAGATGATGATGGTGGAGATGATGATAACGAAGGTGATGGAGAGGATGCCCCACACGACAATGGAGACGAGGTTGAAGAGGATGGCGCACACGTTGATGGTGATCAAGAAGGCCGGGAAGAGCATGCGGCCGACGAGGACATGAGTAGAAATACCCCGCTAACCGCGGCCGTGCAGGACCGTCATGTTCAAGAACTTCTTCTCAGCAACACATCGACCGACCCCAAAATCGCTGGTAGACGGAAGGCTAAGCTAGATCAACTCGAGGTAGACTCGAGAACTCCGTTGTACGATGCAGCTCGTGGGACGGAGGAGAGCCGTCTGAGATACGCTCTCGATATTATGGAGATGAAGGCAAAGCACAAATGGACGGACACAAGCGTGGACGAACTCTTCGGATACTTGAAGATCCACTTTCCTAAAGATAACACGTGTGCCGGTAGCCTACGGGAGGCCAAGAAAATCGTGTGCCCTCTCGATTTACCGCACCGGAAATACCACGCATGCATCAGTGACTGCGTAATATATCGGAACGAGCATGCCAATCTCGATACATGCCCACAGTGTGGCGAATCTCGATACAAGAGAGGGACAAAAAAATCTCCTCGAAAAGTTGTGTGGTACTTCCCGCTCACGCCCCGTCTGCAGCGGTACTTCGTGGACCCCAAGGAAGCAAAGCTCATGCGCTGGCACGCGGAAGAAAGGAGGCGGTGATGCGTGATGTAGAACGGGTTGAAAACCCAGTGCTAACACACCCTTCGGATGCAAGCCGGTGGAAAACATTAGACGATGAGTATTACGAAGAATTCGGGAAAGAACCAAGGAACATCGGGTTGGGTGCGAGCACCGACGGACTCAATCCGTTTGGGAACCAAAGCAGCAAGCACAGCACCTGGCCCGTGTTTGTATGGATGTACAACCTCCCTCCATGGCTATGCCCGAAGAAGAAGTACATACACATGAGTATGATAATCCAAGGGCCGACGCAGCCAGGGAGCGATATCAACCTGTATCTGGAGCTATTGAAGGAGGAGCTAGTCACTCTGTGGGAGGAAGGGACAGAAACTTGGGACGCCTACGGACAAGAAACTTTCCGTATGAAAGCCACACTGTTGACGATGGTGCAGGACTATCTTGGATACGGATATATCGCGTGCCAGGTGTGCCACGGACACAAGGCATGTGTGAGGTGCATGGAAAAGACGCCATTTTTACAGCTGGGTAAGGATCCCGGGTCTTCAAAAACCGTCTACATGAGGCATCGATTGTGGCTTCCCAAGAATGACCCGTGGAGGAAGCGTGGAGACCTGTTCAATGGGAAGGATGAGGTCGAGGGACCTCCACCTAGGCGAAGCGGCGAAGAGATAGATACTCGTTGAAAAAGCTGGAAAGACTGCGCCTCCGGCGGGTAAGATAAAGATCCGGAAGCGGAAGAAAGGAGACAAGAGAAAGAAAAAGGAACCCGGGCCGCTCTTGGGGGTATGGAAAAGGAGGTCCGTGTTTTGGGACTTGCCGTACTCGGAAGATCCTCGGTACGCCTCATAGCCTTGATGTCATGCATATCACGAAGAACGTGTGCGAGAGCTTGCTTGGCACTGTGCTCAACATGCCGGAGAGGACCAAAGACGGGTCGAAAGCAAGACATGACCTGATGGCCCTTGATATCAGAAAAGAGCTTCATTTTGCGCAGGTTGACCAGGAAACCGAGGAGGAGGAGACGGATGGTCGCAAACGCAAAAGGGTGGCCAAGCAGCGCGAAACTCCTCGCCCCTCCTCGCTTCACTCTAAATCCCGATGAGCTCGAACAATTCTTCAAGTGCCTGCTAGAAGTCAAATTTCCCCTAGGCTACGCGGGGCTGATACGCGGATGGTCTGGACCCGACGAAAAAATCTTCGGCGGGATGAAGTCTCATGACTCGTCATGTCATGATGACGCGGATACTTCCGGTTGCTATCCGAGGGATAATGGAACCGCACGTTCGTGCGACGCCGACCGACTGTGTAACGTCTTTGACGTCATCACTCGAAAGTCGATAACCGTCAAGAAACTCGGGAGGCTGCAGGAAGAGATCGTCACCATCCTATGCGAGATGGAGATGTACTTCCCGCCCGCATTCTTTGACATCATGGTCCATCTGCTGGTGCATATAGTGGACGATATCGAGGATCTTGGGCCCGCGTTCCTTCACAACATGATGGCGTTAGAAAGAATGAACGGCTTCATCAAAGGATATGTTCGTAACAGGGCACATCCGGATGGAAGCATCGTCCGGGGCTTTCTCACCGAGGAGTGCATCTCTTTCGCAAGAATTATTTAAACGAGGACGACCCACGTCCGGTTGGATTGCCCGCCAACAAGCACCTCGGCAGATTCGAGGGAGTAGGCCACAACGCCGGCGAGGAGGGAACTCGACGCTGATCAAGATGATAGGAGAACGGACTTTAACGGGGCCCACTTAGTAGCACTACAGAGCACATGAACGAGGTAGAGCCTTGGGTGGATCAGCACATAAACATGATCAAGAGCAGGGCTGACAAGCCGATGGCGGAAGAAGAGGTATTTAGAGCGCATAACTCCTCTTTCGCGAGCTGGTTCAAAGACCAGATTGATGCCAATCCCCCACCAATGGCAAGCGACGTAGACAAAATGATATTGGCCTTGTCTTATGGGCCCGCCCCAACCTCATGACTTATCGAAGTACGACATCAACGGTTACACATTCTCCACGAGAGGAGAGAGACAAAAAAAGCGACTACCAGAACTCGGGTGTGACGATGGAATCGTACACGGGTGAAGAGAAGAAGAGGTACTACGGAAGGATCGAGGAAATCTGGGAGCTCGACTACGTCGGGGAGAAGCTACCGATGTTTCGTGTCAGATGGGCTACGGACGTCACAAAAGAAGATGCGTATGTCACCACCATGCGACTGCCCCCCAAATCCAAGACCAAGAACCCCACCGCGCAAAATGAGCCTTGGGTATTGGCTAAGCACGTCGAGCAATGCTTCTTCATAACCGACCCGTCAAGGCCCAGCCGTGTTGTCGTAAGGAGAGGAAAAAGGGCCCTCGTCGGAATGGATGGAGTGGCCGACGAGCAAGACTTCGACGGCCTCGTCGGAGACCCAATGATGGAAGAACCCGATGAAGACGATAGAACCTACACACTAAGAAGAAGAAGGACGACGCTACCTAGGTCAAGTGTTCCTCCGTACACAAGGAGTCGCGACGATACCGGTGGGGTCACAAGGACCAAGCGGAAGGGACTTTGAAGTCATTTGTGTATTTCTAATAATTATCTCTCGAACAACCATTTGTCCATCTCAAGTGTATCCTGAATTTATGTCTCGGTTTTTTATCGGATATCCTCGAAAGGACTTTGAAGTCATTCAAGAATTAAAATCATCAATTTATGTCTTGCAATTTATCCTTCATTGATTTATTTTATCGGATGTTGCCAAAGGACAATTTATCTAAATAACTAGAAACAATAAAAAAACTTAAAAAAAGAAAAAAAGGGTGCCATTTTTGCACCCACAGGGATTCGAACCCTGGGTGCTTCGGCTGTGCGAACGGATCGCAACCACTGCAGTAGAGGATCGTTTTTGTATAATGAACCTGATTTACAGCATTAATGGTGTACATGTTATCCCCGGCGAATAGGTCGATTTCGCCGGTGGTAAATGCACGTGGGCCCACCTGTTAGTGGCTCAAACGTTACCGCCGGCGTTTACGGCAAACGCCGGGGGTCACGCGTGCACGACTTAGTCGTTTGGTGGCCGCGCGTTTACCCCCAAATCGACCTGCCGCCGTCGCCGCCTCCCCCAAATCCCCTGCGCCGTCGTCGATCCGCCGTCGCCACGCGCCTCCCCTAAATCCCCCACCGCACGTCGCCGTTGCCGCCTCCCCCAAATCCCCTGCGCCGTCGCCCTCGATCCGTCGCCATCGCCGTCGCCCTCGATCCATCGCCATCGCCGTCTCCCTCGATCCGTCGCCATCGTCCTCTCAGCGGAAGTTGGATGAGCACTACAGGCTCATGGTCTCGGATCAGCTGGAGGACCTTCCAAGGGGCAGCGATGACGAGTCCTCGGAGGAGGGGGATGATGAGATGGACAACGATGGTGAGGATGAGAGGGCCGCTGCCGACGAGACCACCGACAGTGGCGTTGCCGGGGGTAGCTCGGATACTACTACCGAGGCCAAGAGGAAACGGAAGCAGCGGCGCCCAAACAGGGTCGGCACCACTCGCGAGATAATCACCGCGGTGGACGCCAAGACCGGTCTTCCTACTGAGCCCAAGCACCTGGCGAAGGGGTACGGCCTCCAACTGGGAGCAATCCTTCGGGACGTCGTCGACGTCAATGAGACGAAACTCCGAACCAAGAAGAAGCAGCATTTGCAGGCCCAACTCCTTGCGCGGCTGCACGCACGGTATGAGTTCCCTGTGGAATACATGAACGAGGATCCCAAGGATAACATCGTGAACAGACGAGCCCTCTCTAAGTTCTCCAAGAACCTCAGCGGTTATAAAACCATGCTGAGGGGATGCTTGGTGACAATGAGACTTGGGAAGAGATCCGGCGCCACTTCCCGCGGATGACGCTCGGAGCGAGTATAATAAATTCTTGGAAAACGAGGAGCTCGAGTACACCAAAGAACAATCGACCCGGGGAAGGAGCTGGCGGAAAAGAACATCGGTCACCACAATCTCGGTTGCCGTGGCTTCGAAGGCAAGCAGCCGGTATGGGACAAGGAGGACCAGGCCTACATAAATGCTGGCCTCGAGCCCCCTTTTGCCAAGTACAAAGACCCACTCTTCAGGGCATATCTCAGGTCCCGATACCATAGAGAATTGGGTGGGAAACGTGTCACGAAACCTGATGTGGTGGTGGGAGTTGAGTTGGTCGCCGACGCGAAGGTGATGGCACTTGAGAAAGCGAGTGGTAAGCAATTTACCAGCTTATTAATTTGATACTGCTCACCAAGTCCATTACATTCTAAAATTGTTCATGTTACTTCGGCGGTTGGCGGAACAAGCAGCCGCCGAATCAGCTGGCTCCTCGTCCCGGACGTCGGCGGCAAAGTCCCGTGGGACACGCCTTTTATCGGGGGTCCGAACACCGTGAAGGCGCGGCCGCTTTTGGACAAGCCCCACCGTGTCCCCGGCGCCGGAGGAGGTCGCCAGCTTGCCGACTATGGCTTGGACGTGCCCTCAAGCACTAGGGAGTCGCGGCGGGCGCAGAAGGACCGGGAGCACGAGGCTCTTCGAAAAAGGTGGCCGACTTGGAAACAACCATGGAGCAACGCGTCGGTGCCGAGGTTCAGCAACGAGTCGGTGCCGAGGTTCAGCAACGCGTCGGTGCCGAGGTTGCTACCGGGGTCGATGACGCGCTGGCCAACGGGGTCAATGAAATCATCCCCGATCTTGTGCTGTCGATGAAGAATTACTTCGACGCCGGCGGTAAGGGACCGATGCCGGTTATCAGCCTAGGCGCCAGCAACTCGGACAACCGGCCTCCAACTAGACACGCTCAATGCACACCCAACTTGGTGACTCCACCCGCCGGCAATGTCGGCGCTAGAGAGGATTCGCCGGACCTGGGGGGGCCAGTACTAGCCCCTCAGTCACCTGCACGCCTGGCCTCGGTCCTTCAACGCGAGCCGAGCTCGACGCCCTCACGGTAATTAATTTAGTATCTCAAGCTCTACAAATTAGTTACTTTGTCGTCGCCCCTCTCTGACATACACATGTTTTCACAGGCGAACGCGACTCCTTGCACCTTGCTACAGAATGTGGACAACAAGTTGAAGGCTGTAGCGAGCGGCGAGTGTCATCCCGCTAACACAGCGGATTTTCCACTCGCGTCGGGATGGATGATAGCTTGAGCCGGGTTCGCGTGAACCGGTCGTTACCGGGATGCCAAGACCTCCATCCTCCTTATCAACCCCCGGAAACGGAAACCCCGCTCACTCTCGGGGACCTCAAGAATCACATCCTTCTATGGCCGAAAGCCCTAATTCGGCTGAACACCGCCTCAGGTTCGGAGGCAAGCTATGGCATGGTCACTCCTCGGGATGCAACGGATGCCCCGAGCCAAGCCAAGGTCCCAGCTCCAACGATCGCTTTGACGGCAGGCAAAGGCAGGGCCGATGCTCCACCGGCTTATGATCAATTTGAGCCCGATAGTCAGCCCGATAGTCCGCACGAGAGTCAGCACGACAAGGCGTTGGACATCGATCAAGCTCCCATTGATACGTTCATCGCCGAGCTCGACGCCGACGCGGTTTCTCCTTACAAGCCACCCGCCGGTCATATCCTAAAGAAGAAGTTGTTCCTTTCACAAGAAACGCCCGAGCAGGAGGACACTACCGCCTTCACCGCTCCGCCCCGAGTTGGGCTTACCCCGAGGACACTCCTTGGTGCGACCACGGAAGGTATGAAACAAAACGCCGCTCCCAGTTGCAGTAAGAAGAAGGGCAGGAAGCGGAAGAAGTCGGGAGATGTCTCGGCAAGCAAGATAGTGGTTAATGACAAGTTGCCGACCCCGTGGAGGAAGTTGCATCACTTAGGCGAGCCGATGCTGCCGGCACACTATGTCAACAAGTTGACGCCGGATATGAGGAGCGTGCATGATGCTATTCTAACAAAGGAGAAGCTACTTCTTAAAGATAGAAATCCATCGTACCCGATTTTGATCGCCAAGGTGCCCACTGGCTTTGGCTTTGTCAACACATACCCTGCGGACTTGATATTCATTCGGTACGAAGACATCTTCAGGCTCTTCCACATGCAACAGCTAGACCGAAGCTTGGTCCGCCTCATATCGCTCAGCATGGCGCACGATATCGCCATGGAGAACACAACGCACATCGCTATCATGGACCCCTACTACATGACTCCAACTGTCGCCCAGACCGAACAAGCGTTTCTCGCCAACTATATCAAGAATTTCTTGGTGTTAAACAAGGATAAGAGTTGCTTTGTCATACCATATTTCCGCGAGTAAGTATTTGGTTACTAAAGTACCCTATATTACATTCTTTCATGAATTTCCTTAATAGCTGAGTATGATGGTTTATTTCCATTTTGCGCAGTTTCAAGTATTGCACCCTCCTCCTCTTTTACCCGTATCATTCCGATGTCACTTATCTCGACTCCGGGCTTGATAAGGAGAAAGACTTCACCGACCTTAAGTCTACACTTGATAAAGCCCTCAGCGGCTTCATAGCTGAGGTTGGCGTCAACAAACTCAGGCATGAGAAGAAAGTTAAGGGTTGCCATGTGTGCAACCACATAACCAAGTTCCCCTGCCTAAAGCAATCGGTGGATGACAATGGGATGGAGGCATGGTTTGCCATCCTACAGATGAGGGCGGTTGTAAGGTCTCAGAACGATCTCTTGTTGCCATCTGCTCTGCAGGGGAAGTTCGTGAACATGGCGGACACCACCGATGAAAACGTGAGAGGCGACTTCCGTGCCATCCAACGGACCATTTGCACAATACTCGGAGGGATGTCATCATGAATGGTGGCTTGTTCAACTATGCCTCCGCACTTTCTAATTCCGAGATAGAAGGCCGATTAGAAGATGGATGTGACGAGAGAACATTCAACACGCTCGAGGGCATCCGTCCCTTCCCGCCGAAGTAGACTTGAGTCAAAAACTTTTGTGTCCTGCAAATGTTAGTCATAAATTACGTAAGTATTTTTTATGTTTGTTCTTTTGCACACCTATATGTTATATCTCTCTCTATGGATGTACTAACAACTTACATTTCTTTGTTGTGTGTTTGCATAGATGACGTACTATGTCGTCTACCACGGCAGGGTTCCTGGAGTCTACGAGGACTGGGAAGACTCGTAGGAGGCAGGTCCACCGTTTCAGCGGCAACAGCTACAAGGGGTACACCACTTTGGAGGAGGCGGAAACTCGATACGCCAACTTTCGAGCGGGACAGAGGAGGGAGATGTGGAGGACCCCTTTCATCGTGATGATGCTTGCCGCCACCGTCTCTCTAGTTTATTATGTCATTGTTGTTTAGCTAGGTCATCGACACTCGGACTTATATGTATTTCGTAACATGTGCTACTTCGAGTCGTGATGTTTGAACTATGGTCGACACTTGTGTTATTGATGCATGCATGCATGTTATGGACATTTCGGGACTTTCTAATGATGTGTATCATTGCCAATGATGTGTATCTTGCTAATGTTGTCTATTTTGCTGTCATTCTGGTAATTGCCTGTATATTCTGTGTATATGCTTGAATTCTGGTGTATATGCTGTCAAATTCGAGATTTATTTTTTTACTCCTGCTAATGTTAACGCTGGCGAAATGTATCTTGGATCCCTGGCGTTTTGCAATCGCCAGCACTACGGCCTGTTTCCCCTGGCGAAACGGTAAGACGCCGGCGGTAAGACTAACCCCGGCGAATTGACAACACTTACCCCCGGCGAATTGGTAGAACGCCGGCGGTAACGGCACTTACCCCCGGCGAGTTGGGAGGCGCCGGCGATGAGGCTTTACCACCGGCGAGGTGATCGCCGGCGAACAGCAAGGCGCCGGCGGTAGCAAATTCTGTGCGCCGGCGGTAAGCATATTCCTAGTAGTGAAACAAGAAACATCAATAAGGATAATTTTGTATGATAGGATATTATATATAGAGATCTCTACCAATATAAGTAAGGATACACAGAAGGCAATATACATTGTATTCATGACACTAACACATATTAATATGTGAAAACTATGTAACTTTTATTTCAAAATACAATTTAAATTTATCAAAACCTATTATTCATAATTGTGAATTGATAAAAATGCGATATACATAAGTATAAAAGTTTAGTATAAAACTGTATTTATTTTGAACCGCCCCGGATCTTTTCCTGTAAGTACTATCAGATTAATTCGTGAGATCTGAATATTGTACCACACTAGATACGGGTGTTCCTGGTTTTAAAACCGCTGGTTTTTCCTATAAAATGTGAATATGATGTGTAAATAATGTCCCAACTGTTCTCTTGCACCAGTGACTCTGACTTCAGTTTGCTTCAATCTCGTTATCCAGAGTAGTGCATACATCGAGTGTGAGGGGGAGCAAGGGAGAAAACCGCGTGTTTCTATCGAAAATTCTTGGATTGGACGATGCATCCTACAATTGTAATGTTCGTATATGTTGCTCAAATATTGAAAAAGTGTTCCCATGTTGTGTTGAGTTCAAGATTAGTTGCATTCCTTCGCTGGCTCAACTTACTAGTCATGGTTCAAAATTTTGTGTTGCTTATTTTGCTTAATCATACATAAAATTGGATAACTAATTGATGCATTATCATTGCCTTAAAGACTGTCTTTCGTATAATCACACCTGGAAAAACAATATATGAAAGATAGATTTGAGTCGACCGGGTGATGCACATCTACCTGATGAGGCCACTGCCTATTTTTGAAATGGGTTGACCTGTGGCCTCTAAAATTGGCCTTGGACCACGGTGTCAGAGCATCTCCAGCCGCGTCCCCTAAAGCGTCCCCCAAAGGGATTTGGGGCGCGCCGGACAAAAAATACGTTCCAGCCGCGTCCCCCAAAGCCCATTTTTGTCCGGCGCGGCCCGATACGGTGTCCGGCGCCCCGAGCCCGTCCCCGTCCCACAGGGGACGCCGGACACAACGAAAAGCGAGGCGAACCGACGCGGGCCCAACTAGTCAGCGGCTCAGTGAAAAATCGTCTCCCATTCCCGCCAAATCCCGCCCCTCCCGCCATATCGCGCCTATCCCGCCGCGCATTTCTGGCCTCCCAACACATATCCCGCCGCCGATTCATTTCTCCTATCCCGCCGATTTGTTTCTCCCTCCCGCCGTCCACCCGCCGCCGCTACCCTCTCCCGCCGTCCACCCGCCGCCGCTACCCTCTCCCCATTCCATGGCGCCGCCGATAGCCCCCAAAAAGATGGCCAAGAAAGCAGCCAAGAAGCCGCCGAGCAATGCGACGAAAGGGGCGAAAGCGCCGTTCGCGAAGCCGCGGAAAGCGCCGGCTCCGAAGATGAAGCCGGAAGGATGGACCGACGATCAATGGCAGCAAGACTGTCTGCGCCGGAAGCTATCGACGGCGGAGCGGAAAGGACGAAGGGCGGCGGAGCAGGAGAAGAAGGCTCTGGCGGCGCGCCAGCACCAGCACATAATGGCCAGGTGTATCGCCGCCACCAACGCGAGCCCATGGAGTACGTCCTTGCCGGTGTACGTTCCGGGAGTGATCTCTCCGTCGTCTTCCGCCTTCTACAACGACGGCCCCTCCGGCACTCCCGGGTGCGTGACGCCTAACTTGTCGCCCCACTACCAGGATGCGCTGCCGCATGGCGGCTTCAACCCCAACAACCTCTACTCCCCGGCGTACGAGCAGCGCGAGCCAGGACCCGGTGCGGACGGCGACCCTTTCAGTGGCCGCAGGGGGCCGCTCGAATTCGAGGGCGCCGGTGCGGAGGGTGCTGAGGAAGAGGGCGGGAGTGAGGGCGAGGAGGACGATGAAGAGGAGGACGTGGACGACGAGGAGGACGACGAAGAGGAGGACGTGGACGACGAGGAGGACGACGAAGAGGAGGACGTGGACGACGAGGAGGGTGCCGGTGACGATGATCTCGTGGAGGTAGACGCGGACGGCGTGAAGAAGAAAAAGAAGAAGAAGGCGTCGGGCACACGAGGCCCCAAGTGGACGGTTTTTGAGGATCTTTGTCTGTGCGAGTCGTGGGCGACGGTGAGCCATGACTCCATCATCGGCGCCAACCAAAAATACGGGAACTATTGGGCGAGGATCAATGCCGAGTTCGATGAGCGCAAGCTCATCAACAACGACTACAAGAAAGTGATAATGAAGAGGAGCCAAAAGGCAATGTCGACGCGATGGGCCATCATCCAGGCGTCGGTGAACTCCTTCCATGGATACCATCACGACTTAGTGACCAGAGCCGAGAGCGGCGCCGACCTCTCCCAAATGGTACGACTCTTTCTTCCATTCTCTGTAGCGCCTACATTGTGTTCGATGAAATGATTCCGCTTCCTTTGGCTAGTTTGATAGGGCCATGGAGGTTTACGCTAGGAACTCGGAAGGTCACAAGTCGTTCGCACTGATGCATTGCTATACCAAGCTCAAAGGGAACGAGAAATGGCGGTTGACGCGCCAGTCGCTGTCCAAGGGGAAGGACGCCATTGATCTGGACGCGCCGCTGGCAACGTCGGCAGGGCGTCCTACTGGCAACAAGGCTGCCAAGGCCGCCTTGGCCGACGCCGCGTTGTCTGAGAAGACGCAGGCGTCGATCACGAAATGCCTCGCGGACGTCTCCTCGACCTTTCTCTCCCGTGACAAAAAGACCGACGAAAGGTGGGCGGAGCTGCTCAAGAGACAAGAGGAGAAGTTGGAGCTGAAGAAACGCAGGGACGACATGTCCCTGCTGAGAGCGTCGACAGAGGGAATGTCTCCGCGGACGCGGGCGGCGCACAACTTCTTCAAAGGCCAGATCCTCGACGACATCGAAGCCAAAATGGCGGCGGCCGACGCTGCGGCCGACGCGGCGGCCCAGGAAGCGGCAGCGGCAGCAACCGCGGAGCAAGAGCCGGCTGGCGTTTCTTCGACTGCTACACCATCGTCGGCCTATGCGTCGGCGGCGGAGCAGACGGAGCATGCATAGCACCAGGCAGATCGCGACGAGGTCGTCGTGATCGACGGGCCTGCGTCGACTCAGGATACGTCGCCGACGACCAACCCCTTCTTCTAATTTAGCATGCACTATGGTCTGTAATATGATCGCGCGCCTAGTACTCTGATCGCGACGATTCGGCGGGAACGATCTCTTTTGAATGCATCAATTTGAATTCCTGATTGGGGTGGCGTTTGGGGGACGCGGCTGGGGAGCGACGTCCCCCAAACGCGGCACGAACGAAACACATCCCCCAAACGCTCAATCCGGCGTGGTTTGGGGGACGCTTTGGGGGACGCGGCTGGAGATGCTCTCAGGTCAATGCCAGAGGACGGTCGGCCCATTCCCATCCTGAGTCGGAGGATCCGATCAAACAAACTCTCGTGTCTCCAAAAATTATGTACAGCTTGGAAACTAAACGTCCCTCTGCTGCAGCGATTGAATTTGGCTCTCTAATTCTTTTGCAACATATTTTTATCCAGGTTATGTTTGTGGCATTCGTCTTATATAATTGAGTCGTACCAACTTCCTATGACTTTTCTGAGCTTCCATGTTGCAAGAAAAAAATGGCATTAGCTTGAGCATGAGCCTCCATGTAAGTAATCAAGAGAGAGGTTTTGGTGACAGGGGCGTAGCTAGCGCAATGGTTCTTCCGTGCACGGTTCAGTTGATAGCGATGAGACCATAGCTGCCCAGGGTTAGGTATGTGTTCACCATTGCCTGTATCTATATGTAGCCACACACGGACATCAAATTATCATCCATTTCTTGACTGTGCGCACCCGTATATCAGAGGCGACGGCAACAGTATGATCGTGTTCCACTTTCAGCGGTACCCGTATAAAAGAAGCCTAGCTAGCTAGCAAGAACAGGTCCGGCCGGTAGCTGCATTGTCCACGTCAGCTACTAGTACCAACGAATTGCGCTGTCATTTCTTGCCCCGGTTCACTCTCGGATCGGCTAGGAAGCTTCACCTCACGATCCATCGATGTGGATTGTTTGTTTTTTTGCACGTGGACAAGACAAAAACAGGAAACTGAGAAGCAGGGCTCATGACGGGCATGGCGCTTTGGCACCCGGGAGCTTATGCTCTGCATGAACACTAAATTTGCTTAGTCATTTTTTGTCCTTGTTTGGGTCACTAGATTTCACAAGATCAAACAACGTGTATTTCATCCTCTTCTTCTCCCCCCTCAGTTCTTTCTTTTCATCAAACTATTTCTTCTTCTGCTCTAGCATCAAGTTTCTGTAAGAAATATAAGCAATTTTTCGCATGATTTAACCAAGAAAGATTCAAAGATAGTAGATAAAATGGTGGGAGGCGTTTGTTCCGTGTACGGGAGGTCCTGTGCACGGATCTACCCTCCATTTATTTGTGTTAGCTTTAAGATTAGCATAAGTGGAGGATCTTTGCATGTAAGATTACCCCACACTAGTACTTTATCTTTCTTTTCTATACATGGATTAAGTTTGTAGTGTTGAATTTGAAATAGCCATAATTATTTGAATATATGTATGATTAATAATTTGATGAAAGCTACGTATTTCTTTCGATGATATCATTTAAACAAGCCTAAAAAAGGTTCATTTCAACAAAAATCAAAATTTGAATTCCGAGGCACATTGAAACATGATGGTACACAATAAAAATTGATGAAACTAGATACAATTTTTTTCCCAAATTGAACTCTAAGATAAGTACCAAATATTATTAGAAATAGAGTGAAACAAAATGTTTCAAAGAAATTTTTCACCAAGTTTCATGAAGTATCAACATATTTCACCAGGTTTTAAAATTCGATTACAAAAACTGACAAAAAAAATTCAGTATTAGTCTCATTTTGAAGCTATTTTCATTACAAACTCAAATATTCAAACGGTTTACAAATTAAATTTTCGATTCAAAATATATGGAGATTTTAAGTTTTAGAGCTAGTGTGTGTGTGTGTGGGAGGGAATCAAATTCATAAAAGAACTATTAAAGGGAGGAGAGAGGGTGGGCCCATGTACGGGATATCTCGTGCACGGGAGAGAAGCATTCATGAGATAAAACATGAGTAAAGATAAAGAACCGAACTAGTTATGTCATCTAACAGATATTGTTGGAGATATGCCCAAGAGGCAATAATAAAGTGGTTATTATATATCTTTGTGTTTATGATAAATGTTTATATACCATGCTATAATTGTATTAACCGAAACATTGATACATGTGTGTTATGTAAACAACAAGGAGTCCCTAGTAAGTCTCTTGTATAACTAGCTTGTTGATTAATAGATGATCATAGTTTCATGATCATGAACATTGGATGTTATTAATAACTAGGTTTTGTCATTATGTGAATGATGTAATGGACACACCCAATTAAGCGTAGCATAAGATCACGTCATTAAGTTCATTTGCTATAAGCTTTCAATACATAGTTACCTAGTCCTTCGACCATGAGATCATATAAATCACTTATGCCGGAAGGGTACTTTGATTACATCAAACGCCACTGCGTAAATGGGTGGTTATAAAAGTGGGATTAGGTACTCGGAAAGTATGAGTTGAGGCATATAGATCAACAGTGGGATTTGTCCATCCCGATGACGGATAGATATACTCTGGGCCCTCTCGGTGGAATGTCGTCTAATTAGCTTGCAAGTATATGAATGATTCATAAGAGACCACATACCACGGTACGAGTAAAGAGTACTTGTCAGGAGACGAGGTTGAACGAGATATAGAGATACCGATGATCAAACCTCGGACAAGTAAAATATCGCGTGACAAAGGGAATCGGTATCGTATGTAAATGGTTCATTCGATCACTAAGTCATCGTTGAATATGTGGGAGCCATTATGGATCTCCAGATCCCGCTATTGGTTATTGGTCGGAAAGAAGTCTCAATCATGTCTGCATAGTTCGCGAACCGTAGGGTGACACACTTAAGGTTTGATGTCGTTTAAGTAGATATGGAATATGGAATGGAGTTCGAAGTTTTGTTCGGAGTCTCGGATGGGATCCAGGACATCACGAGGAGTTCCGGAATGGTCCGGAGAATAAGATTCATATATAGGAAGTTATTTTATAAGTTTTGTCCTTATCTTGAGTAGGATTTGTCCTTATGACAAGTTTTGGTGTTGGGGTCTTATTCGAAGACTTGGACTACAACTCTTGGGGGTTCCACCTATATAATGAGGAGCAAAGGGAGGGGCCCGGACACACCAAGCCACCCTTGGCCGCACCCCCTTGAGGCCGGCGCCCCAAACCCTAGCCTCTCCCCAAATCCTAGCCTCTCCTCCTCCACATAATACTCCCGCGGCGCATAGGCGAAGCCCTGCCGGAGTTCTCCACCACCACCGCCACCACGCCGTCGTGCTGCCGGGATTCCGAGGAGGATCTACTACTTCCGCTGCCCGCTGGAACGGGGAGGAGGACGTCGTCTTCATCAACACCGTACGTGTGACCGAGTACGGAGGTGCTGCCCGATTGTGGTACCGTCAAGATCTTCTACGCGCTTTTGAAAGCGGCAAGTGATCATCTTCTGCAACAACGAGATCTAATCTCGTAGGCTTTGGAAATCTTCAAGGGTTAGTCTCGTGATCCCCTCGTTGCTACCGTCTTCTAGATTAGATCTTGGCTTGTGTTTCGTTCTTGCGGTAGGAATTTTTTTGTTTTCTATGCTACGAATCCCATCAGATATGACAGTAAAACCTACTTTAGACAAGGTTCTAGAACAAAGAGTTGCAGCTAAAACTGAAAGAGAAGAGACATAAACACATACATCGTAGAAGAGGAACCGCTCGCGCTGACAGTGTTGTCTCCCATGTCTTCGTAGAGGCTACTAATGCTCAGGAACAAATCCTCGTCAATGAAGTAGTCATCGGCATCTGTGGTGAAGATGAAGTCAGATAGGATCACAAAAGACGGGGTTTCGGAGGCCTATTGTACCGACTCGCGGTGCACGCCGCAAGACGGGATGGAGAAGCCATTGATTGATAGCGCAATGCTCTGGAACCAGAAGGAGCATGTCGCATTTGTGTTGTCGTATGTGCCTCTAGAGAGGAGTGACCTCTCTTTTATAGATACAAAGAGAGGTGAACAGGAAGCGACAAAAGGCGAAACGAAGAGTGAGGAAGGTTAAGTAAAAAGGTGGCGGAAATGGTTTTAGTGATCATGCTTCCATTTTACTCTCCACGGATAGTACTATGCTTAAAATCAAAAGATCCTTCAAATTTGAGAATTAATGGCTCAAGGAGCAGGACTTTCAAAACCATGCTAAATCTGTTTGGATGTCTTCAAAAGCAAATCTTTTTCGTATAGAACTAACCACCTTGCAGGTTCACTAAAGATATGGTGCAAGAAAAAGAAACAGTTGCGGGAGGAACTCAACAACTTGGAGAAACAAATTAAACAAATTCAAGTGAAGCCATTGCACGATCAAGAACACTCTTTGGAAGCATCCTTGGTCACAAGGTATGAGAAAACAATGACTAAACTTACATATTCCTACATGCAGAGAGCGAAAGAACAATGGATCAAAGATGGGGATAGAAATACCTCCTTTTTCCACCGCGCCCAGTATCAAAAGGAGTAGAAACACAATTGTTTCTGTTAAGGATGAAAACAATATTCTGCAATTCATGCCGGATAAAATCGGCAATACTTTCATCAATAATTTTAGATCAATCTTTACTTCTAGTCAGACTAACATTGGCAGGCCATACATTCATGCAAATCAATTGCAAGAAACACATGACTATACATACTCGACCCCAGGTGAACAGGAAATCATGGAGACACCCGAAGATGTGAAAAAAGAAATGCATCTCTAGGACCTGATGTCTTTAATGTGGAGTTTTACATTGCAACATGGTCATGGATTGGGCTAGATGTGGTGCAGCTCGTAAGAAACTTCTTCCAATCATGTATTATGACAGCCCTTATAAATGATACTCATATTGCTTTGATTCCTAAAAAGCTTGTTCCCTTAGTGTCGGCGGACTATAGACCTATTAGTCTTTGCAATGCCATTTATAAGTTAATTGCAAAATATATTGCAAATAGACTAAAACCTTACTTGCCGAACTATATTCATCCTTCTCAAAAAGATTTCTGTTATCACCAGAATTCGACCGAGTCAGAGGTGGGCCGCGATCAAGATGGGCTTGAAGAATATACATGGAAGAAATACGTGAATCGGCCTTTATATGCAAAGTTTGGGCTAGTTGGCCCGTGTATCTGTAATATAGTAGGATACGTGTTGGGTTAGTTAGAGTTTGTCTCGTGCACGGTTGGGATTATTCCCACGTTAGAAAGTCTACGAACTATAAATATGTATCTAGGGTTTATGAAATAAACAACAACCAACGTTCACCACAAACCAATCTAGGCGCATCGCCAACTCCCTTGTCTCGAGGGTTTCTTCCGGGTAAGCATCATGCTGCCTAGATCGCATCTTGCGATCTAGGCAATACTAAGTTTATTCGTTGTCCATGCGTTGCTCGTACTGAAGCCTTTTTGATGGCGAGCAACGTAGTTATCTTAGATGTGTTAGGGTTAGCATCGTTCTTCGTATCATATGCTGTCGTCGTGCAACCCTTATGCATCTAGCCGCCCTTACACCTATCTTAGGTGTAGGGGCGGCACCCCGCTTGATCATTATTCAGTAGATCCGATCCGTTACGGTTGCTCCTTGTTCTTCAAGGATTAGTTTAATATCTGCAATAGTTAGGCCTTACAAAGGGTTGGAGGATCCAGCGGCGCGTAGGGTGTAGTTTGCTAGCCCTAGACAGGATGTTCCGGGGATCAACCTCGTGTTGGTTTTTAGGCCCTGTCTAGGATCGGCTTACGATCACCGTGCGTGGCCGCGAGGCCCAATCACGAGTAGGACGTTCCGATTATGCGGTGAAAACCCTAAATCGTCGTAGATCGTTTTAGCTTTATCTTGATCAAGCAGGACCACCATATATTCGTACACCTCGTGTGAATCATGGGTGGATCGGCTCTTTGAGCCGATTCACAGGACAACCTGAGAGCCGATCGAGGCTCGTATTTAATGTTTACGTGTATGCCATGCGAGAAACTAAGCGAGGCATCTCCATCACCTTCCTGACCAGGTATAGGTCAGGTGGCACGCCCTTGCATCAGCATCGGACGTGCGTGCCGGAGTCTTTGCGGGCCGTCGCTCGGAGGGACCAGGGCCAGCCGCAGCCCTAAGTTGCTCCCGGCCCTCCTGTGTTGCCCGTCGTTGCTCGCCGGTGGGTTTCTGACCGCAACACATTCTGGCACGCCCGGTGGGACAATCTTCGACATCAACCACATCGGACATCGCCATCTACATCTGAGATGGCGGACGGCACTCCAGTCACGTACGAGGATCAGACCGAGGAGCTCAAGAAGAAGTATGACGAGGTCAAAGCGATCCTCGAAGCCGACCTCATCGGCTCTTTTCACAGAACCCGCTCACATGGCATCAGGTGGAAAGGGTTCTCACCTGAAGGCGCGCTCGATGGAGTGGACCTGTCCGCCCCATCAGAAGAACGCACCAGGTCCCTGCGTCAGGAGATCAACTTCATGGTAGCTCATTCGCTGCACCGCCACTCTGAGAACCTGGTGAACACTCTGGAGCGTGTCGCTCTTCGGGTAATCCAAGAAATCATGAGTCATCAATACTCTCCGTCAGGACCAGCTCTCGGGACATACCAAGGAGAGATGCCACTCCAGTCCCGTCCACCGCTGCCGTTCGCGTTGGCAGCACCAGAGGTGCCGAATTCACCGGCATACGTCGTCTACAAGATCGGTGGTGACCCTAGCGACTACCAGTTCTTGCATGAGGCGCCTAAGGAGATCCCTCACGGATACACGTGCACATACGTGCCGGACTGCGGTAACTGGGCACTCACAAACCAGGCCGCAACAGCAGGGACTTCTGGAAAAGCAGGAGGAATCTCAGCGACAGATCTTGAGAAGCAGACGTGGCTAGCTAAGTATGCCACTCCGACAAACCTCCAGAGCTCAGCTCCTGCAGTTGGCTCAGAGCTGGAAAAGCAAGCATGGCTGGCTAAGTATGCCACTCCGGCGAATCTTCGCAGTTCGACTCCTGCAGACCGAGCACCGCGGATCAAATCAGTACGATCCTGAGAGACCAGTTCGGCATGGTGCCAAAAAGGAGGACAATCGGCTATTCCAAGCCGTACCCCAACGAGTACGAGTTGATCCCGTTACCACCCAAATATCGGCTCCCTGATTTCTCCAAGTTTAATGGATCAGATGGTTCCAGCTCCATCGAGCATGTGAGCCGATATTTGGCACAGCTGGGCCCGATCTCAGCAGCAGATGAGCTACGTGTGAGGTTCTTCGCACAGTCCCTCACATGATCGGCTTTCGGGTGGTACACTTCGTTGCCACCAGACTCGATCCGGACTTGGAAGCAGTTGGAAGAGCAGTTCCACATGCAGTATCACTCAGAGGCTTCCGAGGCCGGCATTGCCGATCTAGCTCAAGTACGTCAGAAGCGCGGGGAAACTGTGGCAGAATACGTCCAGCGCTTCAGAAATCTTAGGAACCGATGTTATTCGGCTCGTGTGACTGAAAAAGAAGCAGTCGAGTTGGCAGTGGTGGGCCTTGCATCACAAATCAAGGATATGGCCTCCCAAGCAGATTACCCTTCACTGGCGCACATGGTTCAGAAACTGTCGTTATATGAAAAGCGCCACCCGGACTTGTACCAGGACAAATTCAAGCGTGCGGTAGTCCTGGTTGAGGCAGATGAAGACGAAGGCTCTGCGGGAGATCAAGAGGTAGCAGTGGCTGAATGGACTCGGGGGCAACCCCCGTGTCATGCAAATGGGTTAAGCCACCAGGCCCGCCCAGAGGGTTTGATTTTGACGTGACTAAAACTGAGCAAATCTTCGACCTCTTACTCAAGGAGAAGCAGTTGAAGTTACCCGAAGGCCTCAAAATCCCCACGGTACAGGAGCTGATCGGAAAGCCATACTGCAAATGGCATAACTCGTTCTCCCATACCACCCACGACTGCAGGGTGTGGCGTCAGCAGATCCAAATGGAGATAGAACAAGGACGTCTAATTTTCAACCAGTACGCCATGAAGGTCGACACCCACCCCTTCCCCGCCGTTAACATGGTGGAGTGCACTTACCCTGAAGGGTGCCAGCCAGGATTCTCGTTCAACATCAACATGGTAGGACCTGGACACCACTCTGGTAAGGACGGAGATGAGGGCAGCTGCTCTCATAGCAAGGACACAGAGGAAGCCGCTCCACGCGATCGGCTCCGTCACGATGGCAAGCGCTACATCACAGAGGGAGAAGTGAAGAATGTGAGATATCAGCGACCTCTCTCTGATCACCTCCTCAACAAGTATGTGAGTCAGTACGACCAACGCCGACGATCCAACGATGATGATGAAAGAGATCGTCTGGCCAGGGACGCCAGGAGACATCGTCGGCATGATCGCGATGAGGAGGAGTACGAGCGCCGTGCCAGGGAAAAATCAAGGGAGCAAGACGACGAAGATAGGCACTGGGACTGTCCCTTCTTCAGACACCGCTGGGATTCAGGAATGAGCCGATTGCCCACAATCGGCAATTGCCCAGAATGTAAACAGAAGAAGAAGGAGGCAGCTAACGTGTCCGTGTTCCAGCGACTGGGACGTCTCCCGCCTCGGAACAAGCGCGCTGAGTCCCCTCGAGTAGAAGATCTCGAGGATTTCGAAGACGATGTTGAAGAAGAAGACAGGTACCACCGGCCAAGGTGGTGCCCTGATGGACTCAGCCGTTCCCAAAAGCGTAGGGTTCAGCGACTGCGTGGCTTGGAGGAAGCCGAAAGGCTATACCTGCACACGCTAAGGAAGGCGCGGCCCGACCTGGCCGCGAAAATTCAACGAACCTTGGATGAAGAGGGTCGACCACAAAAAATGGAGTGGCGCCCCAAGCAAAGGAAAGCCGATGATGAAACATCGGCTGGCACAAATATGGTGTTCATCCTTCCGACGGAGTTTAGTGCTCCAGGATTAGACGAAGCACCCGTGGCACAACTTGATCTGCGGCCCACGGCCGGTTATCTTTGAGAAGCCACGAGAAAGAAGCTACGTACATCCGAAGGCCCCGTACTTGCGAGGTTACATCGATGGGAGGCCCGTCAACAAGATGCTCGGTGGACACCGGAGCGGCAATCAACATTATGCCATACTCCATGCTACGTCGGTTGGGACGCTCTAGCTCGGATCTGATCAAGACCAACATGACATTGAGCGATTTCAACGGCCAAGCGTCTGACGCACAAGGTGTTCTGAACGTGGATCTGACCGTAGGAAGGAAAACCATCCCTACGACGTTCTTTATCGTCGACAGCAAGAGCACCTATGCTGTCCTGCTGGGAAGAGATTGGATCCACGCCAACTGTTGCATTCCATCCACGATGCACCAATGCGTAATATAGTGGGATGGAGATGAGGTAGAGGTCGTCCAGGCCGATGACTCAGCCGAGATTTCAACGGCTGGCATGAACGCTTGGGAAACAGCAGGCCAAGAGCCACTCTCAGGTATCAATTTGGACGACTGCGAGCGCATCGACGTGACAAAGGACGGGGTTAGGCTGGTCTTATCCACCGGCCTGACCGTGTAGCAAGAACAAACCGATGAGCAAACGTGGCGAGACCGATCCTAGGGATCGGCCCTAAAGATCTATGAAGGAACATTACAAAACCTTCATTGAGCAATTCATGGAGGCCGATTCCAGCAATCGGCCAAAATTATCCTCACCACATGTTCTGCTTGTGTTCAACATCGATCTACTGGGCAGCGGTTTTACGTCGGCTGATGAGTTAGGAAAAATCAACATTGGTCCTACCGGAGCCGACGTGCAAATATAGTGCCTTGGCTAACTACAGAGCCGATATCTGCAGTTACCTGACAGATTCGGCTCGGGGGGCACCTAATCAGATGAACATGTGCAGATGAACATGTGTGCAGTGAAATGTTGGGGGCCGATAGAAAAATGGGCCAGAAGAAAAAAAAATTCGTGAAACAAAGCCGATGTACAGCCATCGACTCTAGTACAGTTACCCAAGATCTACCAAGCTGCGTGTTCAAAGCGCGGATGTTCGCCAAGACGGTCTTCAGTTCAGCTTCAAGGCCTTCTTCTTCCGTGAGGAGGTGAACAATGATAGCTGCCTGGGTTGCAAGGAGCCGATTTTGCACCAATTCAGCGGTACTGTCGGAAGCATCAGTTTTGGCATGCAAGGCAGCCTCTTTCTCATTAAGCTGTTGGTGTTTCGTCCGCAACATCGGCTTTCAGCGGAAGAAAGGTGGTCAATGGGGGCAAGTTTGGCTAACTCTGCATGGTGGCTGTCTCAGATTACCTGAGTTCAAGGCCCTTTGCTTGATCTGTGCGTCCTCACCGCTGTGCTCGCCTTGACTGAGGCTCGGGGGGCAGCTGGCCTGGTAGATGCTCTGTTTTTAGAAGCCGGTTGGAGTGTCGTCGGCTGACCCTGCACCGTGACCTTCTTCGAAGGCGTTGAGTTGTCGCAGTAGAAGACTGCTAGAGCTGCTGAAAGAGAAGCCGTCATCATCTACAGGGTCAGAACCGTTTTTGTTGTTGCGAAACAATAGAGCAAGGCGCTAGGTTCGGACAGTAAGGGGCAGTTAAGGATCACCTTCAGGCTGGAAACCATAGCGTGGGTATTGGATGGTGCTGCCCATGGGTTCATTGCGGTTGCAAACCCACGCGATTGACATCTGAGGTTCGTATGGCCGTAGGTTGGATCTGTTCAAATGGCGTTTTGGGGAATTGGGTTTTGCCCTTGCGGACCGGCCACAGATTACCATCTGGATAAACAATAGAGTTGGCTCTGCTCGTGTTTTCATGGCAAGGACCGGTGCGCTGCCATCGGCTCGTAATTTGTTGACTTATTTTAGCAATCGGTAAATTTGGTGAAAGAACAGGATCAGCTGAGAAGTTCTTCTTCATAATACGAGGGATTTTTTACAAAAGAAGAGCCGATTGCTCAAGAAGGGGAAAACAAAAGAAGAGTCGATTGCTCAGGGGCTACTAGTCCTACTCTACTAATCCTAGCTGGCCTCGTCGTCGACATCGCTGCCGTCGGCGCTGCTTCCGGAGAGTTCCTCGTCGCTGCTGCCCCAGCCCTCGGCCGGAGCTTCTCCTTCCTCGTCATCATCATCATCATCCTCGCTGTCCGCCCATGTGCGGAGGCGCTTTGCCGGCGGATACCCAGCGGAGGAGGAGGAATCATCTTCCTCCTTTTCTTCTTCCTCCTCGTCATCATCATCGTCCTCGCTGTCCGCCCAAGCGCGGAATCGCTTTGCCGGCGGATGCCCAGCGGAGGAGGAGGAATCATCCTTCTCCTTGTCCTCTTCTTCCTCTACTTCTTCTTCTTCCTCCTTCCCGTCGGAGGAGGTGGGTTTCATCCAGGGGTGGAGGTCGTCTTTGCTTTCGCTTTTCAGCTCCCCTTCGATGAGGAACTTGAGGTCGTCTTCCCCATCGGTCAGAGGCAGGTCGCCATCTGACCCGACGAGTGCTTCGGGTGGGCCGTCTGGCACATGATCAAAGTTCCACTCCGGCTCGCTCGAGGAGGAAGATTGGAGGGAGAGGCCGGAGGAGACGGAGGAAGAGGAAGACATTGCTACAGGGAAAGAGGGCTTTTCGGTGCCGATAGCTGGAACAGAGGAAGGGGATGAAAAGGCTGATCGATCGGCACAGTTAAATAAAGGGGGAGCCTAGTGGAGATTCAATGCCACAACAGTTTCCGAGGAGACGGTGCCCAACAGGAATAAATCTGCCAGGTCACGCGGAGAAGTTGAGAAGGCAAGGCATCATGATGATGGGTACTGCGACAGTTTCTGCTCTGCCACGACATGACCCGACGAAGAAAAGCAGAAGTGATTTTGGAATTATCAATTCCAAAACCAGGGGGCATGTGTTATCACCAGAATTCGACCGAGTCAGAGGTGGGCCGCGATCAAGATGGGCTTGAAGAATATACATGGAAGAAATACGTGAATCGGCCTTTATATGCAAAGTTTGGGCTAGTTGGCCCGTGTATCTGTAATATAGTAGGATACGTGTTGGGTTAGTTAGAGTTTGTCTCGTGCACGGTTGGGATTATTCCCACGTTAGAAAGTCTACGGACTATAAATATGTATCTAGGGTTTATGAAATAAACAACAACCAACGTTCACCACAAACCAATCTAGGCGCATCGCCAACTCCCTTGTCTCGAGGGTTTCTTCCGGGTAAGCATCATGCTGCCTAGATCGCATCTTGCGATCTAGGCAGTACAAGTTTATTCGTCGTCCATGCGTTGCTCGTACTGAAGCCTTTTTGATGGCGAGCAACGTAGTTATCTTAGATGTGTTAGGGTTAGCATTGTTCTTCGTATCATATGCTCTCGTCGTGCAACCCTTATGCATCTAGCCGCCCTTACACCTATCTTAGGTGTAGGGGCGGCACCCCGCTTGATCATTATTCAGTAGATCCGATCTGTTACGGTTGCTCCCTGTTCTTCAAGGATTAGTTTAATATCTGCAATAGTTAGGCCTTACAAAGGGTTCGAGGATCCAGCGGCGCGTAGGGTGTAGTTTGCTAGCCCTAGACAGGATGTTCCGGGGATCAACCTCGTGTTGGTTTTTAGGCCCTGTCTAGGATCGGCTTACGATCACCGTGCGTGGCCGCGAAGCCCAATCACGAGTAGGACGTTCCGATTATGCGGTGAAAACCCTAAATCGTCGTAGATCGTTTTAGCTTTATCTTGATCAAGCAGGACCACCATATATTCGTACACCTCGTGCGAATCATGGGTGGATCGGCTCTTTGAGCCGATTCACAGGACAACCTGAGAGCCGATCGAGGCTCGTATTTAATGTTTACGTGTATGCCATGCAGGAAACTAAGCGAGGCATCTCCATCACCTTCCTGACCAGGTATAGGTCAGGTGGCACGCCCTTGCATCAGCATCGGACGTGCGTGCCGGAGTCTTTGCGGGCCGTCGCTCGGAGGGACCAGGGCCAGCCGCAGCCCTAAGTTGCTCCCGGCTCTCCTGTGTTGCCCGTCGTTGTTCGCCGGTGGGTTTCTGACCGCAACAATTTCATAGAAGGCCGGTGCATTAGTAGCAATATCATTATTGCCGAAGAAATCACTCATTCTTTTGCTCTTAGTTCATAGAAAAATAAAGATTTTATGCTCAAAATAGATCTTGCCAAAGCTTTTGATAGATTAAAATGGAATTTCATTGTCGATGCTCTCACTCGTAAAGGGATGCTTGCATGGTTGATGTCTACGCATGCTTCTATTTTTGTGGACAGTGTTGGGTCTCCAAGTGCAGAGGTTTGTAGAACATCAGCAAGTTTCCCTTAAGTGGATCGCCCTAGGTTTATCGAACTCAGGGAGGTAGAGGTCAAAGATATCCCTCTCAAGCAACCCTGCAATTACGATACAAGAAGTCTCTTGTGTCCCCAACACACCCAATACACTTTTCAGATGTATAGGTGCACTAGTTCGGCGAAAATATAGTAAAATGCAAGTGATATGGATGAATATGAGTGGTAATAACAATTTAAAATAAATATGGCAGCAAGTAAACATGTAGTAGAACAGTAAATAAACGGTGATTCGATGTATGGAAACAAGGCCTAGGGATCATACTTTCACTTGTGGTCAGACTCAACAATGATATCATAAAGGAATATAAATATAACACTTCACTATGCTACTCTGAAAGATCCTCCGATTGGATAATGAACACTAATTCTCACCGTGTAGGGCTGCAAAAGTAAACCTTAAAAATGTATTCCCAAGTACTAATGAACACCCCGCGCTGCACTTTGAGCATTCATATGTGGTACTAACACACCACAATTTTATAGAGACATCCAACTCAAATCATTCCAGTGAACAAGTATTCTGTGAAATATAGTCTAAGAGACCCACGCGGTGCACACACTCCGCCTTTACACACGTGGGACAAGGAGTCTCCGGAGATCACATAAGTAAAGTTCACTTGAATAGCATAATGACATCTAGATTACAAAGCCATGATCATATAAAGATCACACTGAAAGGATCGTATGCCGCACCTAGAGGGGGGGGGTGAATAGGTGCTAACCAATTTTTAGTTCTTTTTCAATTTAGGCTTGACACAAAGGTAAATTCTCTAGATATGCAACTAAGTGAATTTACCTATATGACAAGGTTATCAACTAAGCAAGATATAGCTACGCAATATATAGGAGATAGAGTGGGATAGAGGTAACCGAGAGTGGAGCACGCGATGACACGGAGATGATTCCCGTAGTTCCCTTCCTTTGCAAGAAGGTACGTCTACGTTTGGAGGAGTGTGGTTGCTACGCAAGCCAAACCAACAGCCACGAAGGCTTCACTCGGATCTCCCGTGTGCAACGCCACGAAGGCCTAGCCCACTTCCACTAAGGGATTTCCTCGAGGCGGAAACCGGGCCTTTACAAGGTTCTTGGGGCACACATCCACAACCGAATTGGAGGCTCCCAAATCTGTAAGAATACAACAATCAACAACAACACATCAACACAAATCAACTAGGGAACCAAATAGGAACACTAGCAAGGGGGCCCTCAACAAAATGAGGGGGAAATGCAAATTTCTTCGGTGAAGATGTAGATCGGGGTCTTCTCCTTCGATTCTCCAAAGCACAAGGGATTTGGGTGGTTGAGGGAGGAGATCCGATGAATTTGGTGTTCTTGGTGGCTCAACAATGGTGTCTTGCTTTTTGGGGAAGAAGTGAGCAACCAAGCCATTTGGAGAAGAAGACTATAAGTAGTCAGTGGAGAAGATCCTGGTGATCCAGCCGTTGGAGAGAAGTGGCCGGTAGTACCGGCCAGGTTGGGCCGGTACTACTGCTCCTAGGCGAGCGCCGCGGCCAACCGGAGCGAGCCACGTGGCCGAGAGAGGCCTGGAGCGCGCGGGCCGGGAGGGGAGGCCGGAGCCTCCGGCCGGGGTACCGGCCAAGGTACCGCCGGGGCTCCAACCCCCCCGGCATTTGTACTGAGCCACATGGCTCCTTCCGGTACCACGGGTGGTACCTAGCCCGGAGGCTCCGGCCGCTGCGTGGCCGGTGGTACCGCCCGCACCACCGCCGGCGACCACCCTTCCTCTCCTTTCTTCTTCTTTTCTTTTCTTTCTTCATTTCTTCTCTTTTCTTCTTTGCTCTTCTATTCTTTCTTCTAAAAAGAATCTCTCAAGGATAGCATAGCATATCTTCAAAATCTCTTCAACTTTTGGGCATACCGATCAACGCTACATCATACAAATCTTATATAACAAAATGATCATATAGAATTATTGTCATCAACACCAAAACCACAAATAAAGGATATATGTCCTTTCAATCTCCCCCTTTTTGGTTACTTGATGACAACATAAGATTTGCATATGAAATGAGTATATGAGCAATAAAATTATAAGACGATGTAATAAGCTCCCCCTAGACATGTGCATCCAATAGAATTATCATTTGAGTAAGAGGCGCATACTCTAGGAACAAAATACTCAAGTAACTATGATTCACCAACAAGTGCAAAGATACATAGTAAGCAAATAAATTCATCACTTGCAATTGTGCATAGACAAGCATATGTGAGTAAAGACAAGTGTTGAGTTTAGAGATCATACCACATGAAGTTCACTTAGTCTTTACCATAGATATAATGTCTCATACATAAATAGATAGCCCCTATGTCTCACACACATAGATAAGGTTCATAAAACATGATAAGTAGTTCTCAACAATAGATAACCATAAGTCACAAGCATAAAGAGTCAAAGAAAACGCAAGCTTGTGACTTCCCATGCAAATCCCGAACCTAATAGAACTCTTCCCCCCCCCCTTTGACATCAAGATGCCAAAAAGGTTGAAGAGCGATGCTACCGTCCCTAGGCATCAAGGAAGTCCCCGGCAACATCGGAGTCGACATCATAGGAGGGACCATCCTCGCCATCAGACCACTGGCTATGAGCAGAAATCCACTGTGGCTTCGGAAGGATATTCTCTTCAGATCCCGGAGGAGACACTTCCACACCAAGCTTTGTCATGATGCTCTTCTGACGGCGTCGGGCTTTCTTCTCTGCCACATAGGCGTCATACATACGCTCCTGAATATCCAGCTGGAGGCAGAAGGTCTTCTTTACCTTGATCTTGAGCTTGGTGTACCAAGAGGGCTCGAGCATGGGATCATATGCGGAGTGAGCCGGAGGTGCCCCAAGAGCCATATGAGCAATGAAGCCATCAAGCCGGCGAGCAGGAGCAGTGGAAGGATCAGCCGGACCTGCTGAAGGAGCTGCTGGGGCAGAAGGAGCTGCAGGGGCTGAGGTAGAAGCTAGGAGCTCATGATCCTTGATAAGAAGGTTCTTGCGTTTATGAACAGTGAGTGATGAAAATGGTTCCAGAATGGCACCCTCAAATTTCTGACGCCACACCTCAGAAATAAGCTTCATGATGAAGGGACCAAAGGCAGGAGACCTCTTCTCAACCATACGCAGGAAAATCTGGTTCCACAGGCAATCCATGACATCCATCTGCACACCCTTGCCCTTCCGGAGATGAGTTTGAAGCATCAAGTCAATGACAAAAGAATGGATCTCATCAACATTACCCACTTTGACGGCAACAGTCTCACGGTAGATGCGAAGCATAATATCATAGACGGGTTGGAGACCGGAAGTGAATCCAAGCTTGCATCGACCGGGCATATAGAGCGGCTCAAGAACATCTTTGGTGCTTGCATTAGAATGCCCGTGAAACCTCCAACCACTTTTACGGTCATCTTCACAATTTTCCGGAAGAGGATAGCCAAGAATCTGTCCAAAGGTGCTCCAAGTGGTAGTGAGTACCTCATCAAGAATCATCCAAGTAATGGAGCGAGCGTCATCCTCATGAAAATAGACTGTGGCAAAGAACTGAGTCACAAGGTAAGGATCATAGTTGCATTGGAAAGTCATAATGGGAAGCAAACCAAACTCCTCGCAAATACCAAGAGCTTCATGAAAGTAGGCATCCTTCTTCAAATGGTCAATGTTGATATACCGTTGATCAACCACCTTCACCTTGTTGGGAGGATAGACTTCATTGAATATGCGTTCTTGAACCTCGGTGTAGAAGTGGCGGTTGCGGGTGCGAGAAGACCGAGGCCCCAAATACGGGTTGGCGGTGCGAATAGCCATGTATGCATGAAGGCGGACGCCACCATAAGACTCAATACCCGGTTTCCCTTTCTTTTTATTTGCCAAAGAAGCACCACGAGCAGTAGTTGTAGGATAACGTTGCATAGAAAACAAAAAAGTTCCTACCGCGAACACGAAATCCAAGCCAAGATGCAATCTAGAAGACGGTAGCAACGAGGGGATTATCGAGTCTCACCCTTGAAGAGATTCCAAAACCTACAAGAGGAGGCTCTTGTTGCTGCGGTAGACGTTCACTTGCCGCTTGCAAAGCGCGTAGAAGATCTTGATCACGATCGGTTCCGGCGCCACGAACGAGCAGCACCTCCGTACTCGGTCACACGTTCGATTGTTGATGAAGACGACGTCCACCTCCCCGTTCCAGCGGGCAGCGAAAGTAGTAGCTCCTCTTGAATCCGACAGCACGACGGCGTGGTGTCGGTGGCGGTGGAGAAGTCCGGTGGAGCTTCGCTAAGCTACGCGGGAGATATGGAGGAGAGGGGGGCGGCTAGGGTTTGGGAGGGGGTGGCCGGCCACTTCAAGGGGGGCGGCCAGCTTGTGGTCTTGGGGTGGCCGGCCCCCTCCCTTGGCCCCTCATTATATAGGTGGATTCCCAAGAGTTGGTCTCCAAGTCTTCGAATAAGACCCGAACCAAAAACCTCCCATAAGAGGGGAAAACCTAGCCAAGCTAGGACTCCCACCAAAGGTGGGAGTTCCACCTCCCATATGGGGGGTGGCCGGCCCCCTAGGGGGAGTCCACTTGGGACTCCTCCCCCACTAGGGTTGGCCGACCATGGAGGTGGAGTCCCATGTGGACTCCACCTTCCTTGGTGGTTTCTTCCGGACTTTTCTAGAACCTTCTAGAACCTTCCATAGAACCTTCCGCGACATTTTAATTCACATAAAATGACATCCTATATATGAATCTTATTCTCCGGACCATTCCGGAACTCCTCGTGATGTCCGGGATCTCATCCGGGACTCCGAACAAATATTCGAACTCCATTCCATATTCAATTTCTACCATTTCAACATCCAACTTTAAGTGTGTCACCCTACGGTTCGTGAACTATGCGGACATGGTTGAGTACTCACTCCGACCAATAACCAATAGCGGGATCCGGAGATCCATAATGGCTCCCACATATTCAACGATGACTTTAGTGATCGAATGAACCATTCACATATAATACCAATTCCCTTTGTCACGCGATATTTTACTTGTCCGAGGTTTGATCTTCGGTATCACTTTATACCTTGTTCAACCTCGTCTCTCGACAAGTACTCTTTACTCGTACCGTGGTATGTGGTCTCTTATGAACTTATTCATATGCTTGCAAGACATTAGACGACATTCCACCAAGAGGGCCCAGAGTATATCTATCCATCATCGAGATGGACAAATCCCACTGTTGATCCATATGCTTCAACTCATACTTTCCGGATACTTAATCCCACCTTTATAGCCACCCATTTACGCAGTGGTGTTTGGTGTAATCAAAGTACCTTTCCGGTATAAGTGATTTATATGATCTCATGGTCATAAGGACTAGGTAACTATGTATCGAAAGCTTATAGCAAATAACTTAATGACGAGATCTTATGCTACGCTTAATTGGGTGTGTCCATTACATCATTCATATAATGATATAACCTTGTTATTAATAACATCCAATGTTCATGATTATGAAACTAATCATCCATTAATCAACAAGCTAGTTTAAGAGGCATACTAGAGACTTCATTGTTGTCTACATATCACACATGTACTAATGTTTCGGTTAATACAATTATAGCATGATATATAAACATTTATCATAAACATAAAGATATAAATAATAACCATTTTATTATTGCCTCTAGGGCATATCTCCTTCGATCTCCCACTTGCACTAGAGTCAATAATCTAGATTACATTGTAATATACCTAACACCCATGGCATTCTGGTGTTGGTCATGCTTTGCCCTAGGGAGAGCTTTAGTCAACGGATCTGCTACATTCGGATCGGTGTGTACTTTGCAAATCTTTACTTCTCCATCTTCGATGTACTCGCGAATCGAGTGGTAACGCAGCTTGATATGCTTCGGCCTCTTGTGTGACCTTGGTTCTTGTGCATTGGCGATGGCACCCATGTTGTCACAATAGATGACTAATGGGTCCAATGCACTAGGAACCACACCGAGCTCTATAATGAACCTCTTCATCCATACCGCTTCGATGAAGCCTCCGAAGCCGCTATGTACTCCGATTCTGTTGAGGATTTCGCCACCGTGCACTTGCTTCGAGCTTGCCCGACTTACTTGCAGCACCATTCAATATAAACACGTACCCAGATTGTGACTTAGAGTCATCAGGATCAGTGTTCCAACTTGCATCGGTGTAACTTGTTACAACGAGCTCTTGGTCACCTCCATAACAAAGAAACATATCCTTAGTTCTTTTCAAGTACTTCAGGATATTCTTGACCGCTGTCCAGCGTTCCATTCCTGGATCACTTTGATATCTGCTAGTCAAACTAACAGCATGTGCTATATCCGGTCTTGTACATAGCATGGCATACATGATAGAGCCTACTGCCGAAGCATAGGGGATCTGACTCATCCTTTCTCTTTCTTCTGTCGTAGCTCGGACCTTGAGTCTTACTCAAAACCTTGCCCAGTAACATAGGTAAGAATCCTTTCTTACTTTCGTCCATTCTAAACTTCTTTAGAATCTTGTCCAGGTATGTACTCGTGATAGCCCTATTAGACGTCTTGATCTATCTCTATAAATCTTGATGCCTAATATATATGATGCTTCACCAAGGGCTTTCATTGAAAAACTATTATTCAAATAACCCTTTACACTCGCTTAATAGTTCTATATCATTCCCAATCAATAATATGTCATCTACATATAATATCAGGAATGCTACGGAGCTCCCACTCACTTTCTTGTAAATACAAGCCTCTCCATGACACTCGTATAAACCCGAAGTCTTTGATCACCTTATCAAAGCGTCGGTTCCAACTTCTCGATGCTTGCTTCAGTCCATAAATTGAACGCTGAAGTTTGCATACTTTGTCGACATTTTTAGGATCGACAAAACCTTTGGGTTGTACCATATACAACTCTTCCTCAATGTCTCCATTAAGGAATGCCGTTTTGACATCCATCCGCCAAATCTCATAATCGAAAAATGCAGCTATTGCTAACAAAATCCTCACAGATTTTAGCTTCGCTACAGGTGAGAAAGTCTCATCGTAGTCAACTCCTTGAATTTGTCGAAACCCTTTGCGACAAGTCGAGCTTTATAGACAAGTAATATTACCATCGGCATCTGTTTTTCTCTTGAAGATCCATTTATTCTCAACAGCCTTTCGGCTATCGGGTAAGTCTACCAAAGTCCATACTTTGTTATCATACATGGATCCCATTTCGGATTTCATGGCTTCTTGCCATTTGTTGGAATCCGGGCTCATCATCGCTTCTTCATACGTCACGGGATCCTCATCATTGTTATCCACAATCATGACATTTAGACAAGGATCATACCAATCAGGAGTGGCACGTTCCCTTGTCGATCTGCGAGGTTCGATAGTTTCCTCGTTCGAAGTTTCATGATCATTATCATTAGCTTCCTCTGTTGCCGGTGTAGGCGGTGCGGTACAACTTCCGATCTTGCGCTACTCGATCAACGAGTATAGATTCATCAATCTCATCGAGTTCTACTTTTCTTCCAAGTCACTTCTTTAGTGAGAAATTCTTTCTCAAGAAAGGTTCCGTTCTTAGCAACAAAGATTTTGCCTTCGGATCTGTGATAGAAAGTGTACCCTATAGTTTCCTTAGGGTATCCTATGAAGACGCATTTCTCCGCTTTGGGTTCTAGCTTGTCCGGTTGTAACTTCTTTACATAGGCTTCGCAACCCCAAACTTTCAGGAACGACGACTTAGGTTTCTTATTAAACCATAATTCGTACGGTGTCGTTTCTACGGATTTTGATGGTGCTCTATTTAAAGTGAATGCGGCTGTCTCTAATGCATAACTCCAAAATGATAACGGCAAATCGGTAAGAGACATCATAGAACGAACCATATCTAAGAGAGTTCGATTACGACGTTCGGACACACCGTTACGTTGTGGTGTTCCCGGCGGTGTCAATTGTGAAAGTATTCCGCATTTCTTTAAATGCATGCCAAACTCATAACTCGAGATATTCACCTCCGCGATCGGATCGTAGAAATTTAATCTTCTTGTTACGTTGATTTTCTACTTCACTTTGGAATTCCTTAAACTTCTCAAAAGTCTCGGATTTATGTTTCATGAAATAGATATACCCATATCTACTCAGATCATCTCTGAAGGTTAGAACATAACGATAACCACCGCGCGATGCTACACTCATTGGTCCGCACACATCGGTATGTATGATTTCCAATAAGTCGATAGCTCGCTCCATAATACCGAGAGAATGGAGTCTTAGTCATTTTTCCCATTAGACATGCTTCGCATCTATCAAGTGACTCAAAGTCAAGTGATTCAAGTAATCCATCGATATGGAGTTTCTTCATGCGTTTCACTCCAATATGACCAAGACGACGAGTGCCACATATAAGTAGAATTATCATTCAATTTAATTCGCTTAGCATCAATGTTATGTATATGTGTATCACTACTATCGAGATCTAACGGAAATAAGCCATTCTTTTCGAGTGCTCGACCATAAAAGATATTATTCATAAAAATAGAACAACCATTATTCTCAGACTTGAATGAATAACCGTCTTGCATTAAACAAGATCCAGGTATAATGTTCATGCTCAACGCGGGTACAAAATAACAATTATTGAGGCTTAAAACTAATCCCGAAGGTAGATGTAGAGGAAGTGTGCCGACAGCGATCACATCGACTTTGGATCCATTTCCAACGCGCATGGTCACTTCATCCTTTAGCGGTCTTCGTTTATTCTTTAGTTCCTGTTTCGAGTTACAAATATGAGCAACCGAACCAGTATCAAATACCCAGGTACTAGTACGAGAACCGAGTAAGATAAACATCTATAACATGTATATCGGATATACCTTCTTTCTTCTTCTTGACAAGGCCGCTCTTCGGATCCGCCAAATACTTGGAGCAATTACGCTTCCAATGTCCCTTCTCCTTGCAGTAATAGCACTCAGACATCGGGCTTAGGGCCGGTCTTAGGTTTCACAGGAGGCGTGGCAGCTTTCTTGCCACTCTTCCTGTTCTTGCCTTTAGACTTGCCCTGTTTCTTGAAGCTGGTGGTCTTGTTGACCATCAACACTTGGTGCTCTTTCTTGATCTCAATCTCAGCAGATTTCAGCATGGAGAAGAGTTCAGGTAACTCTTTGTTCATGTTCTGCATATTGTAGTTCATCACAAAGTTCTTGTAACTAGGTGGCAGTGATTGAAGGACACGATTAATCCCCAGTCTATTAGGAATCACTATTCCCAAGTCATTGAGTTTCTTCGCATGCCCGGTCATGGCGAGCATGTGCTCACTAACGGAGCTGCCTTCTTCCATCATGCAGCTGAAGAAGTGTTTCGATGCTTCATAGCATTCCACGGCCGCATGAGTCTCAAATATAGTCTTCAACTCATTGATTAACTCATGTGGATCGTGGTGCTCAAAACGTTTTTGAAGATCGGCTTCCAGACTGCATAAGATGGCACACTGAACTTGAGAGTACCGAGTTTTCCCAGTTGCGTAAACAACTTTTACTTCATCGGTTTCAGTTTCTGCAGGAGGGTCACCTAGCGGTGCATCAAGCACATATTGCAGATTTCCGCCATTGAGGAAAATCCTCACATGACGGAACCGATCGAGTGAAGTTGCTACCGTTGCTCTTAAGCTTTTCTTTCTCTAGGAACTGGTTAAAATTGATTGAGGACGCCATATCTACAACATATATTTGCAATAGTTTAGACTAAGTTTATGACAAATTGAGTTCAAATTTTAATTCAACTTAATTAAAAACTAGGTGAACTCCCACTTAAAACAATATCCCTCGCATTGTCTTAGTGATCACACGAACCAAATCCACCGCACCTAAGTCCGATCATCACGAGACAAGGTGTGATTTCAATGGCGAACATTCAAAGTGTTCATCATATCAATCATATGATTCATGCTCTACCTTTCGGTATCACGTGTTCCGAGACCATGTCTGTACATGCTAGGCTCGTCAAGGCCACCTTAGTATCCGCATGTGCAAAGCTGGCTTGCACCCGTTGTATGCACTTGTTGATTCTATCACACCCGATCATCACGAGATGCTTCGAAACGACAAGTCTTGGCAACGGTGCTACTAAGGATGAACACTTTATTATCTTGAGATTTTAGTGAGAGGGATCATCTTATAATGCTACCGTCGCGATCTAAGCAAAATAAGATGCATAAAAGGATTAACATCACATGCAGTTCATATGTGATATGATATGGCCCTTTTGTCTTTGCGCCTTTGATCTTCATCTCCAAAGCACGAACATGATCTCCATCATCAACGGGCATGATCTCCATCATCGTCGGCGAAGCACCAAGGTCAATGGCGCCGTCTTCATGATTGTCCTCCATGTAGCAACTATTACAACTACTTTGAAATACTACTCAACATGGAATTTAAAGACAACCATAAGGCTCCTGCCGGTTGCCACAATACAATAATGATCATCTCATACATAGTCATCATCACATTATGGCCATATCACATCACCAAACCCTGCAAAAACAAGTTAGACGTTCTCTAATTTGGTTTGCATATTTTACGTGGTTTAGGGTTTTCGAGTAAGATCCAATCTACCTACGAACATGAACCACAACGGTGATACTAGTGTTGTCAATAGAAGAGTAAATTGAATCTTCACTATAGTAGGAGAGACAGACACCCGCAAAGCCACTTATGCAATACAAGTTGCATGTCGAGCGTGGAGCAAATCTCATGAACGCGGTCATGTAAAGTTAGCCCGAGCCGCTTCATCCCACTATGCCACAAAGATGCAAAGTACTCAACTAAAGATAACAAAAGCATCAACGCCCACAAACCATTGTGTTCTACTCGTGCAACCATCTATGCATAGACACGGCTCTGATACCACTGTAGGATAACGTTGCATAGAAAACAAAAAATTTCCTACCGCGAACACGAAATCCAAGCCAAGATGCAATCTAGAAGACGGTAGCAACGAGGGGATTATCGAGTCTCACCCTTGAAGAGATTCCAAAACCTACAAGAGGAGGCTCTTGTTGCTGCGGTAGACGTTCACTTGCCGCTTGCAAAAGCGCGTAGAAGATCTTGATCACGATCGGTTCCGGCGCCACGAACGGGCAGCACCTCCGTACTCGGTCACACGTTCGGTTGTTGATGAAGACGACGTCCACCTCCCGTTCCGGCGGGCAGCGGAAGTAGTAGCTCCTCTTGAATCCGACAGCACGACGGCGTGGTGTCGGTGGCGGTGGAGAAGTCCGGCGGAGCTTCGCTAAGCTACGCGGGAGATATGGAGGAGGGGGGGCGGCTAGGGTTTGGGAGGGGTGGCCGGCCACTTCAAGGGGGGCGGCCAGCTTGTGGTCTTGGGGTGGCCGGCCCCCTCCCTTGGCCCCTCATTATATAGGTGGATTCCCAAGAGTTGGTCTCCAAGTCTTCGAATAAGTCCCGAACCAAAAACCTCCCATAAGAGGGGAAAACCTAGCCAAGCTAGGACTCCCACCAAAGGTGGGAGTTCCACCTCCCATATGGGGGGGTGGCCGGCCCCCTAAGGGGGAGTCCACTTGGGACTCCTCCCCCACTAGGGTTGGCCGGCCATGGAGGTGGAGTCCCATGTGGACTCCACCTTCCTTGGTGGTTTCTTCCGGACTTTTCTAGAACCTTCTAGAACCTTCCATAGAACCTTTCGCGACATTTTAATTCACATAAAATGACATCCTATATATGAATCTTATTCTCCGGACCATTCCGGAACTCCTCGTGATGTCGGGATCTCATCCGGGACTCCGAACAAATATTCGAACTCCATTCCATATTCAATTTCTACCATTTCAACATCCAACTTTAAGTGTGTCACCCTACGGTTCGTGAACTATGCGGACATGGTTGAGTACTCACTCCGACCAATAACCAATAGCGGGATCTGGAGATCCATAATGGCTCCCACATATTCAACGATGACTTTAGTGATCGAATGAACCATTCACATATAATACCAATTCCCTTTGTCACGCGATATTTTACTTGTCCGAGGGTTTGATCTTCGGTATCACTTTATACCTTGTTCAACCTCGTCTCTCGACAAGTACTCTTTACTCGTACCGTGGTATGTGGTCTCTTATGAACTTATTCATATGCTTGCAAGACATTAGACGACATTCCACCGAGAGGGCCCCGAGTATATCTATCCGTCATCGAGATGGACAAATCCCACTGTTGATCCATATGCTTCAACTCATACTTTCCGGATACTTAATCCCACCTTTATAGCCACCCATTTACGCAGTGGTGTTTGGTGTAATCAAAGTACCTTTCCGGTATAAGTGATTTATATGATCTCATGGTCATAAGGACTAGGTAACTATGTATCGAAAGCTTATAGCAAATAACTTAATGACGAGATCTTATGCTACGCTTAATTGGGTGTGTCCATTACATCATTCATATAATGATATAACCTTGTTATTAATAACATCCAATGTTCATGATTATGAAACTAATCATCCATTAATCAACAAGCTAGTTTAAGAGGCATACTAGAGACTTCATTGTTGTCTACATATCACACATGTACTAATGTTTCGGTTAATACAATTATAGCATGATATATAAACATTTATCATAAACATAAAGATATAAATAATAACCATTTTATTATTGCCTCTAGGGCATATCTCCTTCAGTAGTGGCACGGGGTAACACTTCATCTTGTTCAACAAACTCATCCTTAAGAATTGGAACCCCTCGCCTCTTCCGTGATTTCGCCGAACCGGAACCACTAGCACCTATGAATTAGACAAACAGAGCCGAGGGACATATGGGATAAGGGCACAAGCTCATCTCTAAAGAACAAAATTTTGACCCAAAATACACATGCATGATGGTAAAAAAAAATTGGCCACGCACTATAGGTAAAAATGCTACATAGAAGAGGTTAACGGTGCTACATACTAGTGGACTTAGATCAGCTAGATACATCCTCTTAGTGTAAGATTTAGCCAAAAAATCTAAGCATGTAGAACCGAAAACCAACAAGTATGTTAGCCAAAAATACGACCAAAATACGTGGAGAGAGGAGCTAATACCGGGAGCCATGGAGGAGGAGAGGTGGGGGAAGGCTCCCACGGAGCCGATCCGGCCGGAGGTGGCCGGAGGATGGCCGGGGAAGCGGCGGCGGCGCGCGGGCAGAGCAGCAATCGTGCGTGCTATGCGTGAGGAGATGGGGGGCGTGTGCGGTCGAGTGTGCGTGTGTGTGTACTGGGGGCGGGTGGAGAGGGTACCGGCCCGAGGCCGGCGGTAGTACCGCCCAGGCCTCAGCGGTACTACCGGCCTGGTCAGGCCCGGGTCAGCAGGCCTTCCCCCCCTTTTTTTTGTAGGCTGTTTTTGTTAAACAAAATCCCCCCCCCCTTTTTTTAAAGACACCCTCTTAAAACAAACATTTTTGATATGCAATTTTTGAGACGAGCTTGTGCAAGATATAGAATGTTTTTAGAGGTGAGAGAATGGCTTAGGATGGACACAAAAAGAGAGGTATGGTAATATGAACTCAAGTTTGATAAAGATCCAAATTACTCCAACTCTTCATAAAGAAGAGTGTGGTGGCCTAGGCCACCATATATGAGTGTTATGGCATGGCACCGCGAAGATATATCTTGGGCCCAAAAACCACTACTCATCATTGAAGCTCACATATCATCATATGATATAAAGAGAATGATTTCTTAATGTTGGCATTATGGGGGGAGGGATAGCTCAATAGTTTAAACCGCACTCCCCCTATTTCCATGCCCACATCTAAACCAAATAAATTTTTGAGACAAAGGTGTGTTTGCAAGGTGGTCAAGCTATACTCCTTGAATCAATGATATTTAGCTCATTCCTCAAATAAGAGAACCTTGCTTCATCAAGAGGCTTCGTGAATATATCGGCAAGTTGATCTTTGGTAGGAACATAGATAAGCTCAATATCACCACGGGCAACATGATCCCTTATGAAATGATTCCGGATCTCAATATGCTTCGTTCTTGAATGTTGCACCGGATTATAGGCAATCTTGATGGCACTTTCATTGTCACATAATAGAGGCACTTTGTCACAACTGACACCGTATTCCTTTAAAGTTTGCCTCATCCATAACAATTGAGTGCATCCACTTGCGGCGGCAACATATTCGGCTTCGGCGGTGGAGAGAGATATGCAATTTTGCTTCTTAGAGGACCAACACACCAAGGACCTACCAAGGAATTGGCAAGCCCCGGAAGTTGATTTCCTATCATCCTTGTCACCCGCCCAATCCGCATCGGTATATCCATTGAGAATAAAACTTGAGCCTTTGGGGTACCAAATACCATATCTTGGGGTATCAACCAAATATCGAAAGATTCTTTTGAGAGCCATCATGTGGCTCTCCTTAGGAGAAGCTTGATACCTTGCACACACACCAACACTCAACACTATGTCCGGTCTAGATGCACAAAGGTAAAGCAAGGATCCAATCATGGAGCGATATACCTTTTGATCCACCTCTTTACCATTGGGATCTAGTGCAAGATGACATTTGGTAACCATAGGAGTGGCCACACCCTTCAACTCGGTCATCTTGAACCTCTTGAGCATGTCTTGGAGATATTTTGCTTGATTGATGAAGGTTCCTTCTCTCAATTGCTTGATCTCAAAACCAAGGAAGAACTTCATCTCTCCCATCATAGACATCTCAAACCTATCGGTCATAAGCTTTGAAAATTCATCATTGAAAGCTTTGTTAGTAGAGCCAAAGATAATATCATCAACATATAATTGGCAAATGAAAAGCTCCCCATTGACCCTCTTAGTAAAAGAGTGGGATCGATTAGCCCAACATCAAACCCACGGTCTACCAACAATTCTTTAAGGTGCTCGTACCAAGCTCTAGGAGCTTGTTTGAGACCATAAAGTGCTTTATCAAGCTTGTAGACATGGTTAGGAAAGTTGAGATCCTCAAACCCCGGGGGTTGCTTAACATAAACCTCTTCATGCAATGGTCCATTAAGAAATGCACTTTTCACATCCATTTGTTGTAACTTAAAGTTATGATGCGATGCATAAGCAAGAAGGATACGGATGGACTCAAGGCGAGCCACGGGAGCATAGGTTTCTCCAAAGTCAATTCCCTCAACTTGAGAGAACCCTTGAGCCACCAATCTTGCCTTGTTCCTCACAACATTTCCAAACTCATCTTGCTTGTTCTTGAAAATCCATTTAGTGCATATAACATTGCGGCACTCCTTTGGCTTCTTTACTAAGGTCCACACTTTGTTGCGCTTGAAGTTGTTGAGTTCCTCGTGCATAGCTTCCAACCAATCCGAATCTTCAAGGGCTTCAAATACTTTCTTGGGTTCCACTAAGGAGATATAAGCATGATGATTGCTAAAGTTAGCCAATTGCCTTCTTGTGGAAACTTTTGCCCTTACATCACCAAGAACCTTGTCATGTGTGTGTCCAAGACGCTCAAGTTGCCTTTCTCTTCTTGCTAGTCGACGGGTCTCGATCTCCTCCTTGGTTCTTCTTGGCCTTGGAGGTGTCACTTGATCAACTTGATCATTTGGGTCCCCGTCTTGACCTTGAATTTGAGCTTCCTCAATTTCTTGAGATTGCTCATCCTCATGTGCTTGATCTTGGACAAAATTTGGTGAAGCGCAAATATCAAATGGATACTCATCGGAACCATCATGAATTCTTGGTTGATCTTGTCCTTGATCTTGTTCATGAGAGAGAGGGTTTTCTTCTTGTTCTTGGGTTGGTGCATCATTAGCTTCAAGAGATGGGGTTTGTTGATGTTGAGAGGATGAGGGCTCCACCGTGGTAGAGCATAGTTCTTCCCGAGACGCCACACCGTGTCCCTCAATGGGGCGGAAAAATCCCACACCCATTCTTACTATGGCATCTTGAGGTATTTCATCACCTGCACATACATCAACTTGCCCCACTTGGGAGCCATCATTTTCTTCGAACCTCACTGATGCGTGTAGTTGACACGTCCGTTGGGAACCCCAAGAGGAAGGTGTGATGCGCACAGCGGCAAGTTTCCCTCAGTTAGAAACCAAGGTTTAATCGAACCGGTAGGAGTCAAGAAGCACGTTGAAGGTTGATGGCGGCGGGATGTAGTGCGGCGCAACACCAGAGATTCCGGCGCCAACGTGGAACCTGCACAACACAACCAAAGTACTTTGCCCCAACGAAACAGTGAGGTTGTCAATCTCACCGAGCTTGCTGTAACAAAGGATTAACCGTATTGTGTGGAAGATGATTGTTTGCGAGAGAAAACAGTAAAAACAAGTATTGCAGCAGATTTGTATTTCGAGTATTAAAAGAATGGAACGGGGTCCACGAGTTCACTAGAGGTGTCTCTCCCATAAGATAAAAGCATGTTGGGTGAACAAATTACGGTCGGGCAATTGACAAATAGAGAGGGCATAACAATGCACATACATGACATGATAAGTATAGTGAGATTTAATTGGGCATTACGACAAAGTACATAGACCGCCATCCAAGCGCATCTATGCCTGAAAAGTCCACCTTCGAGGTTATCATCCGAACCCCCTCCGAGTATTAAGTTGCAAAGCAACGAGACAATTGCATTAAGTATGGTGCGTAATGTAATCAACAACTACATCCTCGGACATAGCGCCAATGTTTTATCCCTAGTGGCAACAGCACAACACAACCTTAGAACTTTACGTCACTTGTCCCGGTGTCAATGCGGGCATGAACCCACTATCGAGCATAAATACTCCCTCTTGGAGTTAAAAGTAAAAACTTGGCCGGAGCCTCTACTAGTAACGGAGAGCATGCAAGATCATAAACAACACATGTGTAATAACTTGATAATTAACATGACATGGTATTCTCTATCCATCGGATCCCGACAAACACAACATATAGAATTACGAGATAGATGATCTTGATCATGTTAGGCAGCTCACAAGATCCAACAATGAAGCACAATGAGGAGAAGACAACCATCTAGCTACTGCTATGAACCCATAGTCCGAGGGTGAACTACTCACTCATCACTCCGGAGGCGACCATGGCGGTGTAGAGTCCTCCGGGAGATGAATCCCCTCTCCGGCGGGGTGCCGGAGGAGATCTCCAGAATCCCCCGAGATGGGATCGGCGGCGGCGGCGTCTCGATGGGTTTTCCGTATCGTGGTTTTTCGCATCGGGGGTTTCGCGACGGAGCCTTTAAGTAGGCGGAAGGGCGAGTCGGGGGCCGAGACGAGGGGGCCACACCATAGGGCGGCGCGAGCCCCCTGGGCCGCGCCGCCTTGTGGTGTCGCCACCTCGTGGCCCCACTTCGTGTGTTCTTCGGTCTTCGGAAGCTCACGTGGAAAAATAGGCCCACGGGTCTTCGTTTCGTCCAATTCCGAGAATATTTCGTTACTAGGATTTCGAAACCAAAAACAGCGAAAACGAGAGCTGGCACTCGGCATCTTGTTAATAGGTTAGTTCCAGAAAATGCACGAATATGACATAAAGTGTGCATAAAACATGTAGGTATCATCAATAATATGGCATAGAACATAAGAAATTATCGATACGTCGGAGGCGTATCAAGCATCCCCAAGCTTAGTTACTGCTCGTCCCGAGCGAGTAAAAGCGATAACAAAGATAATTTCTGAAGTGATATGCCATCATAACCTTGATCATACTATTTGTAAACATATGTACGTAGTGGATGCAGCGATCAAAACAATGGTAATGTCATGAGTAAACAAGTGAATCATAAAGCAAAGACTTTTCATGAATAGTACTTCAAGACAAGTATTAATAAGTCTTGCATAAGAGTTAACTCATAAAGCAATAAATCAAAGTAAAGGCATTGAAGCAACACAAAGGAAGAATAAGTTTCAGCGGTTGCTTTCAACTTGTAACATGTATATCTCATGGATAATTGTCAACATAGAGTAATATAACAAGTACAATATGCAAGTATGTAGGAATCAATGCACAGTTCACACAAGTGTTTGCTTCTTGAGGTGGAGAGAGATAGGTGAACTGACTCAACATAAAAGTAAAGAGAATGGTCCTTCAAAGAGGAAAGCATCGATTGCTATATTTGTGCTAGAGCTTTTATTTTGAAAACATGAAACAATTTTGTCAACGGTAGTAATAAAGCATATGAGTTATGTACATTATATCTTACAAGTTGCAAGTCTCATGCATAGTATACTAATAGTGCCCGCACCTTGTCCTAATTAACTTGGACTACCGGATCTTTGCAATGCATATGTTTTGACCAAGTGTCACAATGGGGTACCTCCATGTCGCCTGTACAAAGGTCTAAGGAGAAAGCTCGCATTTTGGATTTCTCGCTTTTGATTATTCTCAACTTAGACATCCATACCGGGACAACATGGACAACAGATAATGGACTCCTCTTTAATGCATAAGCATGTGGCAACAATTATTATTCTCATATGAGATTGAGGATATATGTCCAAACTGAAACTTCCACCATGAATCATGGCTTTAGTTAGCGGCCCAAAGTTCTTCTCTAACAATATGCATGCTCCAACCATGAAGGTGGTAGATCTCTCTTGCTTCGGACAAGACGGACATGCATAGCAACTCACATGATATTCAACAAAGAATAGTTGATGGCGTCCCCAGAAACATGGTTATCGCTCAACGAGCAACTTAATAAGAGATAAAGTGCATAAGTACATATTCAATACCACAATAGTTTTTAAGCTATTTGTCCCATGAGCTATATATTGCAAAGGTGAATGATGGAATTTTAAAGGTAGCACTCAAGCAATTTACTTTGGAATGGCGGATAAATACCATGTAGTAGGTAGGTATGGTGGACACAAATGGCATAGTGGTTGGCTCAAGTATTTGGGATGCATGAGAAGTATTCCCTCTCGATACAAGGTTTAGGCTAGCAAGGTTATTTGAAACAAACACAAGGATGAACGGTACAGCAAAACTCACATAAAAGACATATGGTAAACATTATAAGACTCCATACCGTCTTCCTTGTTGTTCAAAACTCAATACTAGATGTTATCTAGACTCTAGAGAAACCAAATATGCAAACCAAATTAGCAAGCTCTAAGTATTTCTTCATTAATGGGTGCAAAGTATATGATGCAAGAGCTTAAACATGAGCACAACAATTGCCAAGTATCAAATTATCCAAGATATTTTAGAGTTACTACATGTATCATTTTCCAATTCCAACCATATAACAATTTAACGAAGATGAAACTTCGCCTTGAATACTATGAGTAGAGCCTAAGGACATATTTGTCCATATGCTACAGCGGAGCGTGTCTCTCTCCCATAAAGTGAATGCTAGGATCCATTTTATTCAAACAAAACAAAAAACAAAAACAAACCGACGCTCCAAGCAAAGTACATAAGAAGTGACGGAATAAAAATATAGTTTCGGGGAGGAACCTGATAATGTTGTCGATGAAGAAGGGGATGCCTTGGGCATCCCCAAGCTTAGACAGCTTGAGTCTTATTAATATATGCAGGGGTGAACCATCGGGGCATCCCCAAGCTTAGAGCTTTCACTCTCCTTGATCATATTGCATCATACTCCTCTCTTGATCCTTGCAAACTTCCTCCACACCAAACTCGAAACAACTCATTAGAGGGTTAGTGCATAATAAAAATTCACATGTTCAGAGGTGACACAATCATTCTTAACACTTCTGGATATTGCATAAAGCTACTGGACATTAATGGATCAAAGAAATTCATCCAACATAGCAAAAGAGGCAATGCGAAATAAAAGACAGAATCTGTCAAAACAGAACAGTCCAGTAAAGATGGATTTTATTAGGCCACCAGACTTGCTCAAACGAAAATGCTCAAATTGAATGAAAGTTGCGTACATATCTGAGGATCATGCTCGTAAAGTGGCGTAATTTTCTGAGCTACCTACAGGGAGATAGACCCAGATTCGTGACAGCAAAGAAATCTGGAACTGCGCAGTAATCCAAATCTAGTACTTACTTTTCTATCAAAGACTTTACTTGGCACAACAAAACTTAAAACTAAGATAAGGAGAGGTTGCTACAGTAGTAAACAACTTCCAAGACACAAATATAAAACAAAAATACTGTAGTAAAAACATGGGTTGTCTCCCATAAGCGCTTTTCTTTAACGCCTTTCAGCTAGGCGCAGAAAGTGTATCTCAAGTAACATCGAGAGACGAAGCATCAACATCATAATTTGTTCTAATGATAGAATCATAAGGTAACTTCATTCTCTTTCTAGGGAAGTGTTCCATACCTTTCTTGAGAGGAAATTGATATTTAATATTACCTTCCTTCATATCAATAGTAGCACCAACGGTTCGAAGAAAAGGTCTTCCCAATATAATGGGGCAAGATGCATTGCATTCAATATCCAAGACAACAAAATCAACGGGGACAAGGTTATTGTTAACCATAATATGAACATTATCAACTTTCCCCAAAGGTTTCTTTTTAGCATTATCAGCGAGATTAACATCCAAATAACAATTTTTCAATGGTGGCAAGTCAAGCATATCATAGACTTTTTTAGGCATAACAGAAATACTTGCACCAAGATCACATAAGGCATTACAATCAAAATCTTTGACTCTCATTTTAATGATGGGCTCCCAACCATCCTCTAGCTTTCTAGGAATAGAAGTTTCAAGTTTTAGTTTCTCTTCTCTAGCTTTTATGAGAGCATTTGTAATATGTTTTGTGAAAGCCAAATTTATAGCACTAGCATTGGGACTCTTAGCAAGTTTTTGCAAGAACTTTATAACTTCAGAGATGTGGCAATCATACAAATATAAATCATTACAATCTAAAGCAATGGGATTATCATCCCCAAGGTTGGAAAAAATTTCAGCAGTTTTATCACAAGCAGTTTCAGCAGTTTTAGTAGTTTCAGGTAATTTTGCGCGCTTTGCACTAGGAGTAGAAGCATTGCCAACACCAATTATTTTACCATTGATAGTAGGAGGTGCAGCAACATATGAAGAATCAACATTACTAGTGGTGGTAATAGTCCAAACTTTAGCTACATTTTTCTCTTTAGCTAGTTTTTCATTTTCTTCTCTATCCCACCTAGCTCGCAGTTCAGCCATTAATCTTATATTCTCATTAATTCTAACTTGGATGGCATTTGCTGTAGTAACAATTTTATTTTCAATATCATCAGGTTTAGCAGCCATTTTATTAATTAAAGAAGATTGTGACGCAGACATGTATGAGATTCGGTCTTCAACGATTTGCAAGTTTAGTTTGCAACCCGAGAAATCTCCATATTCAGATTTTCAAGTTGATTTCCTATTTTCTTCAACAAGGTAGATTGCTCATTCATAGTTTTAGTAAACAATTTATTTTGCTCATACTGTGATTGCATAAAGTTCTTGGTGGCCCTTTCAATTTCTAACATCTTTTCCTCATTAGGTGAAACATATCTACCATAAGAATTACCATTAGCAGGATGTGGTCTAGAATTTTGAGCAACCAATGAAGCTAGCGGAACATTATTAGGATCAACATTAGTCCTACCATTAACAAGCATAGACATAATAGCATCAATCTTATCACTCAAGGAAGAGGATTCTTCAACAGAATTTACCTTCTTACCTTGTGGAACTCTTTCCGTGTGCCATTCAGAGTAATTAACCATCATATTATCAAGAAGCTTTGTTGCTTCACCAAGAGTGATGGACATAAAGGTACCTCCAGCAGCTGAATCCAATAAATTCAGCGAAGAAAAATTTAGTCCTGCATAGAAGGTTTGGATGATCATCCAAGTAGTCAGTCCATGGGTTGGGCAATTTTTAACCAGAGATTTCATTCTTTCCCAAGCTTGAGCAACATGTTCATTATCCAATTGTTTAAAATTCATTATGCTACTCCTCAAAGATATAATTTTAGCAGGGGATAATATCTACCAATAAAAGCATCCTTGCATTTAGTCCATGAATCAATACTATTCTTAGGCAGAGATAGCAACCAATCTTTAGCTCTTCCTCTTAATGAGAAAGGAAACAATTTTAATTTTATAATGTCACCATCTACATCTTTATACTTTTGCATTTCACATAGTTCAACAAAATTATTGAGATGGGCAGCAGCATCATCAGAACTAACACCAGAAAATTGCTCTCTCATGACAAGATTAAGTAAAGCAGGTTTAATTTCAAAGAATTCTCCTGTAGTAGCAGGTGGAGCAATAGGTGTGCATAGGAAATCATTATTATTTGTGCTAGTGAAGTCACACAACTTAGTATTTTCAGGGTTGGCCATTTTAGCAGTAGTAAATAAAGCAAACTAGATAAAGTAAATGCAAGTAAACTAATTTTTTTGTGTTTTTGATATAGCAAACAAGATAGTAAATAAAGTAAAACTAGCAACTAATTTTTTTGTGTTTTGATATAAGTGCAGCAAACAAAGTAGTAAATAAAATAAAGCAAGACAAAAACAAAGTAAAGAGATTGAGAAGTGGAGACTCCCCTTGCAGCGTGTCTTGATCTCCCCGCAACGGCGCCAGAAATTTGTTGCTCGGCGCAAAGTTGACGTGGGAGTTAGAGATCTCTGTGGTGTAACTTTTCTTCAGGTCCCCGGCAGCGGCGCCAGAAATTTGCTTGATGCGTGTAGTTGACACGTCCGTTGGGAACCCCAAGAGGAAGGTGTGATGCGCACAGCGGCAAGTTTCCCTCGATAAGAAACCAAGGTTTAATCGAACCAGTAGGAGTCAAGAAGCACGTTGAAGGTTGATGGCGGCGGGATGTAGTGCGGCGCAACACCGGAGATTCCGGCGCCAACGTGGAACCTGCACAACACAACCAAAGTACTTTGCCCCAACGAAGCAGGTGAGGTTGTCAATCTCACCGGCTTGCTGTAACAAAGGATTAACCGTATTGTGTGGAAGATGATTGTTTGCAGAGAAAACAGTAAAAACAAGTATTGCGGCAGATTTGTATTTCGAGTATTAAAAGAATGGACCGGGGTCCACAGTTCACTAGAGGTGTCTCTCCCATAAGATAAAAGCATGTTGGGTGAACAAATTACAGTCGGGCAATTGACAAATAGAGAGGGCATAACAATGCACATACATGACATGATAATTATAGTGAGATTTAATTGGGCATTACGACAAAGTACATAGACCGCCATCCAACTGCATCTATGCCTAAAAGTCCACCTTCGAGGTTATCATCCGAACCCCCTCCAGTATTAAGTTGCAAAGCAACAGACAATTGCATTAAGTATGGTGCGTAATGTAATCAACAACTACATCCTCGGACATAGCGCCAATGTTTTATCCCTAGTGGCAACAAGCACAACACAACCTTAGAACTTTCCATCACTTGTCCCAGGTGTCAATGCGGGCATGAACCCACTATCGAGCATAAATACTCCCTCTTGGAGTTAAAAGTAAAAACTTGGCCGAGCCTCTACTAGTAACGGAGAGCATGCAAGATCATAAACAACACATGTGTAATAACTTGATAATTAACATGACATGGTATTCTCTATCCATCGGATCCCGACAAACACAACATATAGAATTACGAGATAGATGATCTTGATCATGTTAGGCAGCTCACAAGATCCAACAATGAAGCACAATGAGGAGAAGACAACCATCTAGCTACCGCTATGGACCCATAGTCCAGGGGTGAACTACTCACTCATCACTCCGGAGGCGACCATGGCGGTGTAGAGTCCTCCGGGAGATGAATCCCCTCTCCGGCAGGGTGCCGGAGGAGATCTCCAGAATCCCCCGAGATGGGATCGGCGGCGGCGGCGTCTCGTGAAGGTTTTCCGTATCGTGGTTTTTCGCATCAGGGGTTTCGCGACGGAGGCTTTAAGTAGGCGGAAGGGCAGAGTCGGGGGCCGGACGAGGGGCCACACCACAGGGCGGCGCGGCCCCCCGGGCCGCGCCGCCATGTGGTGTCGCCACCTCGTGGCCCCACTTCGTGTGTTCTTCGGTCTTCCGGAAGCTCCGTGGAAAAATAGGCCCCGGGTCTTCGTTTCGTCCAATTCCGAGAATATTTCGTTACTAGGATTTCTGAAACCAAAAACAGCAGAAAACAGGAACTGGCACTTCGGCATCTTGTTAATAGGTTAGTTCCAGAAAATGCACGAATATGACATAAAGTGTGCATAAAACATGTAGGTATCATCAATAATATGTCATAGAACATAAGAAATTATCGATACGTCGGAGACGTATCACTCACACTACAAGATTCGATGATAATCCCGGAGGCTATATCAAAGACTCTATAAGTGTGAGATTCGGCACCGTAACCAACAAATATACCCTCTAAAGCTTTAGGAGCAAATTTAGACAAACGAACTCCTTTGATTTTGTAGAAACACTTACAACCGAACACCTTGAAGTATGAGATATTAGGCTTATTGCCGGTGAGTATTTCATATGGAGTCTTGTTCAATCCCTTGCGGAGATAGAGCCGGTTAGAAGAGTGGCAAGCGGTGGAGATGGCTTCGGCCCAAAATTTATAGCGGGATTTATACTCCGCCATCATAGATCTTGCCATATCCATAAGAGTCCGGTTCTTCCTCTCCGCAACACCATTTTGTTGAGGGGTGTAAGCAGCGGAATATTGATGACGTTGATAACCCACAAGTATAGGGGATCGCAGCAGTCTTCGAGGGAAGTAAAACCCAAATTTATTGATTCGACACAAGGGGAGGTAAAGAATACTTATAAGCCTTAACAACTGAGTTGTCAATTCAGCTGCACCTGGAAAAGCACTAGTAACAGGGGTGATGTGAAAGTAGCAATAATATGAGAGCAGTAGTAAAAGTAACACAGCAGCAGTAATAGCAATATGAGAGCAATGGCACCAGAAGATAGTTGATACTACTTCCAATGACATGTAGAACAAGTATATGATGATGAGATGGTAACTCTCCAATAACAAGTGACAAGTGTTGGGTGAACAAATTACAGTTGAGCAATTGATAGGAATCAAAGCATTAAGAAAGAACATCAATTCATTAATCATGTAGGCATGTTTTCCAATTATAGTCGTACGTGCTCGCAATGAGAAACTTGTACAACATCTTTTGTCCTACCAGCCGGTGGCAGCCGGGCCTCAAGGGAATCTACTGGATATTAAGGTACTCCTTTTAATAGAGCACCGGAGCAAAGCATTAACACTCCGTGAAAACATGTGTCCCTCACATCACCGCCATCCCCTCCGGTTGTCCCGATTTCTGTCACTTCGGGGCCTTTGGTTCTGGACAGTGACATGTGCATACAACTTGTAGATACAATCTAAGCAATAAGTATAGAGCTTAAATCTAAGATCATGCCACTCGGGCCCTAGTGACAAGCATTAAGCATAACAAGATTGCAGCAACAATAACTTCACAAACTTTATAGATAGACTAATCATAATGTATCATCCATCGGATCCCAACAAACACAACACCGATTACATCGGATGAATCTCAATCATGTAAGGCAGCTCATGAGATCATTGTATTGAAGTACATGGAGGAGAGAATACCGACTAGCTACTGCTAGAACCCGTAGTCCATGGGGGAACTACTCACGGAGCATGATGGAGGCGGTGGCGTTGATGGAGATGGCTTCCGGGGGCACTTCCCCGTCCCGGCAGGGTGCCAGAACAGAGAGTCATGTCCCCCGAATTGGAGTTTCGCGATGGCGGCGGCGCCCCTGGAGTCTTTCTGGAGTTTCGTCAATTGGTACCGCTTTTTTAGGTCGAAAGGGGTTTTATAGGCGAAGAGGCGGCGCAGGGGGGCACCTGGGGGCTCCTCACCATAGGGCCGGCGCGGGCCCGGCCAGGCCGCGCCGCCTTATGGTGTGGTGGCCCTCCGGCCCCTCTCCGACTCTTCTTCGGTGTTCGGAGCCTTCCGGGAAAAATAGGAGGTTTGGCGTTGATTTCGTCCAATTCCGAGAATATTGCCCGAACAGCCTTTCCGGAACCAAAAACAGCAGAAAACAGGAACTGGCACTGTGGCATCTTGTTAATAGGTTAGTTCCGGAAAATGCATGAAATCATCATAAAGTGCAAGCAAAACATGTAAGTATTGTCATAAAACAAGCATGGAACGACAGAAATTATGGATACGTCGGGGACGTATCAGCATCCCCAAGCTTAGTTCTGCTCGTCCCGAGCAGGTAAACGATAAAAAGAATAATTTCTGTAGTGACATGCTACTTACATAACCTTGATCATACTATTACAAAGCATATGAAATGAATGAAGTGACTCAAGGCAATAATCTATAGTTGCTAACAAATAGATAACATATAGCAAAACTTTTCATGAATAGTACTTTCAAGACAAGCATCAAAAGTCTTGCACAAGAGTTAACTCATAAAGCAATAAATTCAAAGTAAAGGCATCGAAGCAACACAAAGGAAGATATAAGTTTCAGCGATTGCTTTCAACTTTCAACATGCATATCTCATGGATAATTGTCAACATAAAGTAATATGATGAATGCAAATAAGCAAGTATGTAAGAATCAATGCACAGTTGACACAAGTGTTTGCTTCTAAGATGGAAGGAAGTAGGTAAACTGACTCAACATAAAGTAAAACAATGGCCCTTCGCAGAAGGAAGCATTGATTGCTATATTTGTGCTAGAGCTTTGATTTTGAAAACATAAAAAGAGCATAAAAATAAAGTTTTGAGAGGTGTATGTTGTTGTCAACGAATGGTAGTGGGCACTCTAACCCCCTTGCCAGACAAACCTTCAAAGAGCGGCTCCCATTTTATTTTATTTTTGGGTGGCACTCCTTCCAACCTTTCTTTCACAAACCATGGCTAACCGAATCCTCGGGTGCCTGCCAACAATCACATACCATGAAGGAGTGCCTTTTTATTTTAGTTTTATTATGATGACACTCCCCCCAACCTTTGCTTACACAAGCCATGGCTAACCGAATCCTTCGGGTGCCGTCCAACAATCACATACCATGGAGGAGTGTCTATTTTAGTTAATTAATTTGGGACTGGGAATCCCATTGCCAGCTCTTTTTGCAAAATTATTGGATAGCGGATGAAGCCACTAGTCCATTGGTGAAAGTTGCCCAACAAGATTGAAAGATAAACACCACATACTTCCTCATGAGCTATAAAACATTAACACAAATTGAGAAGCATTTTGAATTGTTTAAAGGTAGCACTCAAGCAATTTACTTTGGAATGGCAGGAAATACCACATAGTAGGTAGGTATGGTGGACACAAATAGCATAGTTTTTGGCTCAAGGTTTTGGATGCACGAGAAGCATTCCCTCTCAGTACAAGGCTTAGGCTAGCAAGGTTGTTTGAAGCAAACACAAGTATGAACCGTGACAACAAAACTTACATAAGAACATATTGCAAGCATTATAATACTCTACACTGTCTTCCTTGTTGCTCAAACACTTTTACCAGAAAATATCTAGACCTTAAGAGAGATCAATTATGCAAACGAATTTCAACAAGCTCTACGGTAGTTCTCCACTAATATGTTTAAACTACATGAAAAAAACTTAATCATGATCTGCTTGAGAGCTCAAAACAATTGCAAGTGTCAAATTATCCAAGACATATGAGGCATTTTCTTTTTCCAACCAAATAAACATAAGTATTGTAGCTTCCAACTTTTATCATTGAACATTAAAAGTAAAACGAAGAACAAGTGTTCATATGAAAAAGCGGAGCGTGTCTCTCTCCAAAACATGGATTGCTAGGATCCGATCTTATTCAAACAAAAACAAAACAAAAATAAACACACAGACGCTCCAAGTAAAGCACATATGGTGTGACCGAATAAAAATATAGTTTCAGGGGAGGAACCTGATAAGTTGATGAAGAAGGGGATGCCTTGGGCATCCCCAAGCTTAGACGCTTGAGTCTTCTTGAAATATGCAGGGATGAACCACGGGGGCATCCCCAAGCTTAGACTTTTCACTCTTCTTGATCATATATCATCCTCCTCTCTTGACCCTTGAAAACTTCCTTCACACCAAACTTCTCATAAACTTCATTAGAGGGGTTAGTACTCAAAAAATTTGAATCCACCTTGGTCCTGTAGTGGCACATTGCAAGAACTCAATAAAACATTAGCTACAGCTCTCCACGTCTAGAAAACCTCGCTTAAAGTTCACAAGAGACAATGCAAAAAATAGAGACAGAATCTGCCAAAACAGAACAGCCAGTAAAGACGAATTTTAAATAAATACTTCCGTTGCTCAAATCAGAAAACTCAAAACTAATGAAAGTTGCGTACATATCTGAGGAACACACACGTAAATTGGCATATTTTTCTGAGTTACCTACAGAGAAAACAGCCCAGATTCGTGACAGATAGAAATCTGTTTCTGCGCAGAAATCCAAATCTAGTATCAACCTTCGATTAGAGGCTTCACTTGGCATAACAAAACACAAAACTAAGATAAGGATAGGTTGCTACAGTAGTAAACAAATTCCAAGACACAAATATAAAACAAAGTACTGTATCAAAATAACACATGGGTTATCTCCCAAGAAGTTCTTTTCTTTATAGCCATTAAGATGGGTTCAGCAGTTTTAATGATGCACTCGCAAGAAATAGTATTTGAAGCAAAAGAGAGCATCAAGAGGCAAATTCAAAACACATTTAAGTCTAACATGCTTCCTATGAAAAGGAATCTTGTACACAAATAAATTCATGAAGAACAAAGTGACAAGCATAAGAAGATAGATCAAGTGTAACTTCGACAATTTCAGCATATAGAGAGGTGTATTAGTACCATGCAAATTTCTACAACCATATTTTCCTCTCTCATAATAATTTTCAGTAGCTTCATAAACAAACTCAACAATATAGCTATCACATGCAGCAAACTTTTCATGATCCATAGACATATAATTTTTATCAAGTTCAAAAATAGTGGGATTAAAACTCTCAAACACACTTTTATCAATAATATAACAAGGTAGTTGATCAATCTCAAGAGATATGGGACTCATAGAATAAGTCAAGAACTCTCCAATCCCATTTTCATTAGTAGTACAATTAATATTATCAAGTAACATAGGACCATCATCTAGAGCTTTATCATAAACATTTGCTAAGCAAAATTCTTTAGTACCATGCATTTCGACATCAGGCACAAACAAAGCATTATCATAAGATTTATCAAAGTAGCATGTATTATCATAGATAACAGTAGCATAATTATTCTCACAAGTATTACTCATAGGTAATATTTCAAGAGAATCTACAGGAACATAACATTCAACCTCTTTCGGTAAGCATGGAGGACAATCAAATAGTGTAAGAGATAAAGAGTTACTCTCATTAGAAGGTTGGCATGGGTAGCTAATCCATTCTTCCTCCTTTTGTTCGTCGCTCTCCTCTTCTTTTTCATCCAATGCGCTTTCAGGTTCATCAGTTTCTTCTTCCACAGGTTCCTGCAAATTGTGAGTGCATTCTTGTGCATTAATGAGTCTCTCTTTATAATCAATGATATAAGGATTACCACTATAGCATTCTACGAAACAATTAAGGATAGAAGAGACATAATCTTTAAGGTCCTTACAAATAGCACAAGTTTCATAATTCTCAACCATGAAGGATTCTATCTCGGAGGCTCCCATAAATAAGACAAATTGTTCTACCTCTTCGAACCCATAATGAATATAGCAATTCCGATTATAGCTCTTAATAAAATATTCCTCACTAAAGCCACATTGAAATTTAAGATGTTTAGTATCCTGTCGAGAGCAACAGTTTATATCATGGCGTTTAAGCAAGATTTTAGCAATTGTATTTAATTTTTCCATCATAGCACTCATTATTTTACCAGTTCTTGATTCTCTATAACAATTATAACATTCCATAAGCTCCAAGTAGGTTGTTGGTTCTCCCATAATAGCAATTTTTAATTTTTAGGTTTTTCAAATTTTTATGGATTTTTGGGTATATAGGAAAAGTAAAACAAGACAAAAAGAAACTAAGCAAAAGAAAACTAAGCAAAATAATACTAGACAGAAATAAACTAAGCACAAATAAACTAGACAAAAGTAAACTAAGCAAAAAAAAATAAAATAAAACAGAGAGAGAGGTAGAGTGTACTCCCCAGGTGAACTTATGAGTAGAGCTATGCCTCCCCGGCAACGGCGCCAGAAAATGATCTTGATAACCCACAAGTATAGGGGATCGCAGCAGTCTTCGAGGGAAGTAAAACCCAAATTTATTGATTCGACACAAGGGGAGGTAAAGAATACTTATAAGCCTTAACAACTGAGTTGTCAATTCAGCTGCACCTGGAAAAGCACTAGTAACAGGGGTGATGTGAAAGTAGCAATAATATGAGAGCAGTAGTAAAAGTAACACAAGTAGCGATAATAGCAATATGAGAGCAATGGCACCAGAAGATAGTTGATACTACTTCCAATGACATGTAGAACAAGTATATGATGATGAGAGATGGACCGGGGTTCCCAGCGATCTACACTAGTGATAACTCTCCAATAACGAGTGACAAGTGTTGGGTGGACAAATTACAGTTGAGCAATTGATAGGAATCAAAGCATTAAGAAATAACATCAATTCATTAATCATGTAGGCATGTTTTCCAATTATAGTCGTACGTGCTCGCAATGAGAAACTTGTACAACATCTTTTGTCCTACCAGCCGGTGGCAGCCGGGCCTCAAGGGAATCTACTGGATATTAAGGTACTCCTTTTAATAGAGCACCGGAGCAAAGCATTAACACTCCGTGAAAACATGTGTCCCTCACATCACCGCCATCCCTCCGGTTGTCCCGATTTCGTCACTTCGGGGCCTTTGGTTCCGGACAGGTGACATGTGCATACAACTTGTAGATACAATCTAAGCAATAAGTATAGAGCTTAAATCTAAGATCATGCCACTCGGGCCCTAGTGACAAGCATTAAGCATAACAAGATTGCAGCAACAATAACTTCACAAACTTTATAGATAGACTAATCATAATGTATCATCCATCGGATCCCAACAAACACAACACCGATTACATCGAGATGAATCTCAATCATGTAAGGCAGCTCATGAGATCATTGTATTGAAGTACATGGAGGAGAGAATACCGACTAGCTACTGCTAGAACCCGTAGTCCATGGGGGAACTACTCACGGAGCATGATGGAGGCGGTGGCGTTGATGGAGATGGCTTCCGGGGCACTTCCCCGTCCAGCAGGGTGCCGAACGAGAGTTCTGTCCCCCGAATTGGAGTTTCGCGATGGCGGCGGCGCCCCTGGAGTCTTTCTGGAGTTTCGTCAATTGGTACTGCGTTTTTAGGTCGAAAGGGGTTTTATAGGCGAAGAGGCGGCGCAGGGGGGACCTGGGGGCTCCTCACCATAGGCTGGCGCGGGCCCAGGCCAGGCCGCGCCGCCTTATGGTGTGGTGGCCCTCTGGCCCCTCTCCGACTCTTCTTCAGTGTTCTGGAGCCTTCCGGGAAAAATAGGAGGTTTGGCGTTGATTTCGTCCAATTCCGAGAATATTGCCCGAACAGCCTTTACGGAACCAAAAACAGCAGAAAACGGAACCGGCACTTGTGGCATCTTGTTAATAGGTTAGTTCCGGAAAATGCATGAAATCATCATAAAGTGCAAGCAAAACATGTAAGTATTGTCATAAAACAAGCATGGAATGACAGAAATTATGGATACATCGGGGACGTATCAGACGTATCCCCTCATCACTAAGAAAATCATTGAGTGTATAGTTCTTGAACTCGGAGCCGTTGTCACTTCTTATTGCCATAATGAGGAGGTTGTGTTGGCGTTGCACCTCGGTAGCAAAGTCAATGAATATTTGTTGAGTCTCATCTTTCGTCTTGAGAAAGTAGACCCAAGTGTATCTTGAGTAACCATCAACAATCACCAAGCAATGTTTCTTCGCACCAAGACTTGCATGAGTAACGGGACCAAAGAGATCCACATGAAGGAGCTCCAAGATCCTCTTGGAAGAGATGATAGTCTTGCTTGGATGCGGAGAGTCATGCATTTTGCCTTCAACACAAGCCCTACAAACACGATCTTTGGCAAAAGAAACATTTTCCATTAGTCCCACAATATGGTTCCCCTTGTGAAGACTTTGCAAAGTTCTCATGTTGACATGGGCTAGACGGCGATGCCACAACCAACCCACATCCGCCTTTCCGAATAGGCACATCGCACTTGAAGTGGTGGTCCCCGAAAAGTCCACCACATACAAGTTATGTTCGCGATACCCAACGAAAGCGACTTTTAGAGTCTTGCTCCACAAGAGGACCACAATATCATTATCAATAAAGACGGCGAAACCCATCTTGCCAAGGGCGGAAACGGAAAGCAAATTGTAACCAAGGGTTTTGACAAGCATGACATCCACAAGAGTAATATTGTGAGCAACCACAACCTTGCCAAAACCCATTACCTCGGATGTAGAATTATCGCCAAAGGAGACGGTGATATTATTTATATTGGGCCTCAACTCCTTGACGAGGTTCTTGCCGCCGGTCATATGACTTGTACATCCACTATCAAGTACCCATTTTGACCCTCCGCGGCATAGTCCTACATGAGATCAATTCTTGGATTTAGGTACCCATTTCTCAATGGGTCCTCTTTTGTTAGCAACAAGGGTCTTTGGGACCCAAATAGACCAAGCAACATAACCATCATATGGGCCAACATATTTAGCATAAACATCATCATAATAATCTTTAAATAAAACATAGTGAGGGTTAGCATTTCCCGCATCATCATCATTCATGGTTTTGCCCTTAGGGGCTTCACCATTAGTGATATATTTCTTCTTCTCTTGTGCGGGCTTGACCTTTTGCTTGTTTGCCTTCTTTGCCTTGGCCCCATAACCAAGGCCCTCCTTCCCATTGTTTGATCTTTGCTTACTCAAAAGATCATCCAAAGAAAGTTTACTTTGGGGAGAGGAGGCCTTAGCAAGTTCATCCTTCAACCTAGCATTTTCCTCAATAACAATTGCATGATCACATGAAGGAGTAGAGGAACTAGGCACATCATATGAAGCAAGCCTAATTTGAAGTTGCTCATTTGACTTGGATAGGAGAGTGTATTCACTCTTCAAAGCTTTGTGAGCTTTGTCTAGTTCATCTAGATCCTTCACAAGTTTCTCATGATCAACACCAAATTGGGCCTTTTCCTTTTTAAGCACTTTATTCTTAGCCCTAGCAAGATCTCTAGCTTTAGTGAGCTTGTTAATTTTATCTTGAGGCTCTTCAATATTTTCTAGCCTCTCTTCAAGAGAAGCTATGGTTTCTTGACTTTCCTCAAGAGCATTTTTAAGAGCATGAATTTCAAGAGAGTCTTCTCTCTCTATTTGACATTTTTTCTCAAGAGTATCACTTAGTTGAGCTATACGAGCCATGACATTTGAAACATGCTTTTTAGTGTTACCTTGTAAGTTAAGAATGAATTCATCAAACTCAAGCATTTCTTGTTTCACTATTAGACTAGCATGATCAACTCCTAGGTCACTTGATATATTAGGCATAGAGGGGCTAGGAGATGATACCTCGGAGGATTTAGCCATGAGGCAACTTTCTTCCTCCACACGAATGACCTCATTGAGAGATTCACTTGGTGATGAAGATTTAGTGGAGAGGGAGGCTAGAGCGACCAATCCATTAGAGGTTGCATCTTCTTCATCATCAACTTCATCATCTCCGGAGGTATATTCTTCTTGAGTTGAGAGCACAATAGATGTGTCCAAGGTGGATCTTGCCATGAAGCAATGTGCATTCTTGATAAGAGCATTCTCATTGGGGGATTCAAAGAGAGATGAAGAGGGAATATTGGTAGTGACAATGGCGGCCACTTCCTTTGAGCTTTCTTCGTCTTCATCATCACTAGGACTTTCAACTTCATCGGAGGAGTATTCTTCTCTAGTCACTAGCACAACTCTTGAGGGCCTCTTGCCCTTCTTGGTCTTGTTGTTGTAGAATTTCTTGTTTGGGGCTTTTAAATATTTGCCCTTTGAGTATTTGCTCTTGTCTTTGGGAATGAGCCTTCCATTATGATCCTCCCTATTCTCATAGGGGCATTCGGCGATGAAATGGCGCTTGTCATCACAATTGTAGCATGTTCTTGTTTTTTGACCAAAGCTAGTGAATCCACTTTTGTTGTTTCTCTTGATGTTGTCTTCCTTGGCCTTGTAAGGATCAACCCAAAAAGACTTAGCATGGAAGGCCATGTGATCATGATAGTGGCATTTCAAATCTTCCGGATAGGACATACTCCAAGATGCCCTATATTGCTCTTGAGGGTACACTTCTTCTATGGGGTTGACCATCAAGGCAAGATTGTTCCCTTTTGACATACCAATGGCACGATTGAGAGAATCATGAGAGTTTTGCTCGAGGACCTTGAGGGATTGCATCTCGTGCATGGCATCTTGAGATGAGAGAGAGGAATAGCATTCTCTTCCAACAAGGGTCTTGACATCAATGGGTACATACGGCATCATGCATTCAATGTACTTCTCCTTGATCCAAGAGTCATTGATGTGGGTGGCACCAATAAGCCGGAAGGAATCGGCAACGATGAGAAGTCTTGAATACATGACTTGATGATCTTCATCCGGTAGCCTCATGAATCCTTCGGCTTGATTCCGAAGAGCATTATACTTGTTCCTTCTCGTGCTCTCACTTCCAATGCAACTAGCGGCCAAACCTTCCCAAGCTTCCTTGGCGGTGGTGTAGTTCCGAACACGAGGCAAATCCTTTGTCCCCACACTAATTTGAATCATGTGCAAGGCGGTGTTGTTGAGTTGACTATCAACCGCTTCTCTTCTAGTCAACTTGTCGGGGTTGTAAGGGTTGAAGCCTTCCAAGATGATTCTCCAAAGTTCATTGGAGGCACTGCAAACATGAGAGCGAAACTCAAATCGCCAAGTATCGAAATTCTCAACGGAAAACTTAGGTGGGTCGCCTCGAATATTCAAATGGGGATGGGGAACCGGTATATCGGGAGATAGAAAAGGTGGAGCTACTCGATTGTAGCTCTCACCTCCACTAGTATCCCTAGGAGATGCAATGGGAGATTTGTTAGTGTTTAAGTTATCACCTTCCACGGGTTTAGTAGAGGAGGGTAATGCCGAAGCACCTCCCTCTTCTAACACACCCGTGTCCTTTACCTCTACGGTGGGAGCCTTAGGAAGGACCGGAGTCAAAAGCTCGGAAATCATTTTTCTCATGCTTTCCATTTGAGCGTCCATGGAGGATCTCAACGAATTGATGTCCTCCATGGTGACCATCTTACCGGCCTCTTCCGAAGCCCCATCTTCCGGCATACTCTTAGGCGGTTAAGCCCGAAATAAGAGCCGAGGCTCTGATACCAATTGAAAGGATCGTATGCCGCACCTAGAGGGGGGGTGAATAGGTGCTAACCAATTTTTAGTTCTTTTTCAATTTAGGCTTGACACAAAGGTAAATTCTCTAGATATGCAACTAAGTGAATTTACCTATATGACAAGGTTATCAACTAAGCAAGATATATCTACGCAATATATAGGAGATAGAGTGGGATAGAGGTAACCGAGAGTGGAGCACGCGATGACACGGAGATGATTCCCGTAGTTCCCTTCCTTTGCAAGAAGGTACGTCTACGTTTGGAGGAGTGTGGTTGCTACGCAAGCCAAACCAACAGCCACGAAGGCTTCACTCGGATCTCCCGTGAGCAACGCCACGAAGGCCTAGCCCACTTCCACTAAGGGATTTCCTCGAGGCGGAAACCGGGCCTTTACAAGGTTCTTGGGGCACACATCCACAACCGAATTGGAGGCTCCCAAATCTGTAACAATACAACAATCAACAACAACACATCAACACAAATTAACTAGGGAACCAAATAGGAACACTAGCAAGGGGGCCCTCAACAAAATGAGGGGGAAATGCAAATTTCTTCGGTGAAGATGTAGATCGGGGTCTTCTCCTTCGATTCTCCAAAGCACAAGGGATTTGGGTGGTTGAGGGAGGAGATCCGATGAATTTGGTGTTCTTGGTGGCTCAACAATGGTGTCTTGATTTTTTGGGAAGGAGTGAGCGGCCAAGCCATTTGGAGAAGAAGACTATAAGTAGTCGGTGGAGAAGATCCTGGTGATCCAGCCGTTGGAGAGAAGTGGCCGGTAGTACCGGCCAGGTTGGGCCGGTACTACCGCTCCTAGGCGAGCGCCGCGGCCAACCGGAGCGAGCCACGTGGCCGAGAGAGGCCTGGAGCGCGCGGGCCGGAGCCTCCGGCCGGGGTACCGGCCAAGGTACCGCCGGGGCTCCAACCCCCCCGGCATTTTTACTGAGCCACATGGCTCCTTCCGGTACCACGGGCGGTACCTAGCCCGGAGGCTCCGGCCGCTGCGTGGCCGGTGGTACCGCCCGCACCACCGCCGGCGACCACCCTTCCTCTCCTTTCTTCTTCTTTTCTTTTCTTTCTTCATTTCTTCTCTTTTCTTCTTTGCTCTTCTATTCTTTCTTCTAAAAAGAATCTCTCAAGGATAGCATAGCATATCTTCAAAATCTCTTCAACTTTTGGGCATACCGATCAACGCTACATCATACAAATCTTATATAACAAAATGATCATATAGAATTATTGTCATCAACACCAAAACCACAAATAAAGGATATATGTCCTTTCACACACCATGGGAGAGAGAGATAAACCACATAGCTACCGGTAGAGCCCTTAGCCGAGGGAGAACTACTCCCTCCTCATCATAGGAGTCAGCAACGGCGATGGAGATGGCGGTGGAGTCGATGGAGATGGCTCCGGGGGAAATTCCCCGTCCCGGTAGGGTGTCAGAACAGAGACTTCTGTCCCCCGAATCTTGTCTGCAACGGCGGCGGAGCTACGGAACTTTTCGTGGGCGGAAGCTTGTATATTTAGAGTTTTTGCGTTGGGAGCTTTATATAGGCGGAAGGGCAAGGTCGGTGGAGGCCTGGTGGCCCCAGACCACCCCTAGGTGTGGGCCAGGGCCAGGCCGCTCTTAGGCATGGTGTGGCCACCCCGTGGCCCTCCTCCGTCTTTGCTCTGGATTCCGTCTTCGCTCCGGGAAAATAGGAACTTTGGATTTTGTTTCGTCCAATTCCGAGAATATTTCCTGTACAACTTTTCCGAAATACAAAACAGCAGAAAATATGGAACTGGCACTGTGGCATCTTGTCAATAGGTTAGTTCCGGAAAATGCATAAAAGTGCCACGAAGTGTAAACAAAACATATAGAAATTGGTGTAAAACAAGCATGGAGCATCAAAAATTATAGATACGTTTGCGACGTATCAATGGTCACTTCATCAATTTGATCTATGCGTGTGTTTCTTCGTTAACTTTTTCTGTAGTCATTAATGGTCAACCTTTTGCGAGATTTCGTGGCAACAGAGGCATCAAGCAGGGATGTCCCCTGTCCCCATACCTAATTGTTCATGCAATCAGTGAATCATCTATTGCCCTTTAGGAAGCCATGTCAGCTAACAGTTTTGCAGAAATAACTCTAGGACCAAATTGCCCTCCGATCCATTCCTTCTTATTTGCAGATGACCTCTTGGTATGTGGGCAAGCTACATTGCCAGAAGCTTCTTGAATAAACCAGATCCTAAATGATTTCTGCATTTGTTTAGGGAAGACTCCAAACTGGACACTAGTGTGGATGTACCTAGAACTATAATATGTCTAGATATGTATGTATTAGTGGAAACTAATATGGATCGGAGGGGGTATCATTTTAAGTAAGCATGTTCCTCTCAATATTTGTCAATCCATCAAGCAGGTTTTCCTTATGCCTCTCATTGACAATTTGTGCATCTTGATCATCCTCTCATTTTGCGTGGAAAAGATAGAGTTGCTGCCTACAATTTTATAATTGACAAATTTAGGTCAAAACTTTCCTCCTATAAGGACGATAAACTTTCTCATGCGGAAAGACATGAGCTCATAAAATCCGTGTTCTCTTCCATTCCAGTTTATTACATGTCTAACATACTTTTCACCAAAAATTGATGCAAAACTCATTGCCATTATTAGCAATTTTTTGTGGACAATGTTAGGGAAGAGACAAATTGTAAAGGTCTTTGTTTGAGAGCCTGGAAAGACATATGCTCTCTGAAGAACGAGGGAGGGCTTGGTATAAGAAACCTACAAGCTATGAATCAGAGCCTCATCCTAATGGCAGCTTGGAGGATAGCCGATGAACCAAACTACTTCCTTCACGATGTGCTTAAATCCAAATATTCTCCACACTCCGTTTTTTTGCGCCCTAACAAAAATGCTCCCAAGTTAGCCTTTTGGGTATCCATACTAAAAATTCTTCCTATTCTCGAAGCCCATTGCTTCTACCAACTCACACCAGGCCAAATATCAATTTGGAGTACTCCTTGGTGCCAAAATTGGACTCACATTTACGACTCTCTCATCATCCAACAAGAAGGCTTTATTTATCCAGCTCCCGTGAATGATCTTTGGCTTCCAAACCAAACACAATGGAATTATCAACTTATTGACACACTCTTCCAGAAGCCAATGGCTTTATAAAAGGTACAAACATCATTCATTCTCAAGATAATGATATCCTCTAATGGAAGCTAACTCCCTTGGGTAAGTGCAATACAAAGAGTGCATATAGGGATTGTCTTCAAAATTTGCAGGATAATGGGGAACCAAAACCGAGATAGGTACATCCTCATACGGTTCAACTATTGAATCAGATCTGGAAGACCAGACAAATAACTCCAAGTGTTCAAGCTTTCGAATGGATGTTTCTAAGGAAAGCCATGCCAACGGGAGCAAGAGTATGTAAGTATTCTAAGCATATTAATAAACTTTGTTCTAGGTGTGGCATGGAAGAGGACGTCACTCATTAATTCTTTACATGCAACTTTGCGAGAGCTACTTGGTTTATTACTCCTTGGTTCATTCGCTCAAACAATTTGGTCTTAAATTGCACTTCTCTTACTCAAATTTGTCTCAAACTTTTGAGCATGAACCACCCACATGCCTCTAAACATTTAACCTTTATGTGGTGCTTGTGAAAATAAAGAAATGATAACCTTTTTAACAGGAAACCAATAAGGCACAATTTAGAAATGGAGGACATTCCTAAACCTATGGTGCTGCAATATAATACCTTACAATGCAATGCAACCACTGCTACTACATTTCTACAGGTCATAGAACAGGTGCAGAATGCACTTCCGGAGCCAGGAGAAACCATCAAAACCGTCTTACAGATTACAGGTTCCAAGATCTTCACAGACGCAACATGGATGACCAAGAAAACACCATGGGGCGGAGCTCAAGTACAATCGAGAATCGGGAATTGGTTTTTTACTTCTATATTTAACTAGGCTTCAATCCCAATAAGACCATCGGTTCTCAAAGCCAAAGCTGCAACAATGATCTTAGCGGCAAGAGTGGCAAGTTTACTAAAGATTCAACAAGTTACTTTTCTGTAAGACAATCTCACTCTTACAAGAGCAGCCGCGGCTTCTTCCTCTACCAATCAGCAGGTACCTTGGAAAATTAGACTACATGTCTCTGAATTTAGAAAGATTAGTGAAGCAATTCCTAGTGTTGTTTACCATGTAAAGAGAGACATAAACGGGATTGCTCATAATTGTGCAAATCAGGCAATTAGATAGGCTTTGTGCAAATCACGCAATTAGATAGGCTTTGTCTACGCCTATCTTTAGTTGCTCCAATTCCTCTCATAGGAATAGTTCATGTCCAACTCCTATATTCCAAGCTCTATGTTCACGGGGATATGTAATGTAATTCATGTTGTACATTGCATATGAGATGGATGAAAATTTGGCGCCTCCGGCCTCTCTCTTTGTTCAAAAAAAAATCTCTCTCGAAACTAGGAATGTGAAATTGAACTTTTGTCCTACCATACTGGGTCAAGATCGGACAACTCGAACGTTAAAAAAAGGGGGAGATGGTGACACGGCGGCCGTTGAGGTAGGCAGCAGCCTTGTGCGTCTGAGGATGTCAATACGAGATGACGGGCACGCCGGGGGGCCGGAGGTAGCTCGGAGTTGGCAGCCACCTTTCCTCCCAGTAAAGCGACGCGTCCACGAACCAACGGCAGACGAACCAGCCAAACCTTCCCTTCCTTTTCCAATTCCGAGACATCTGCTTACGAAATCACACCACGACTTGGCGGCAGCACGCGTTGCTATCCGTCCCTGCCAAACAGACAAATCTCCCAGCTAGACGCGCACAAGGAGCTCGCCAAGTCGCAGTCTTTCTCTCCCCAAATGAAAACAAATTCTTCCAGATGTGAATTGGACGGAGAACGCGATGACTCTCTGGCATGACATTGTCAACGGCGATGATCGAGAGACGGCAAGATTATGATGCCAATACACGTTCTCTAAACACATTTCTTTGTAAATTAATCGAATATAAGCAACCAATAATCACAAAAAGGCCATGTCTCTGTAACAGGAAGTTCTTGCTCGTCGTCGATGGAAATCTTGCCACAGGAAGATCGAAGAGCAAGAACAGGAAGAAGAAATCAAGAAGAATCAAGTTAACCAAAACGAGTCACGGAACGGATAGATATACACCAACCTATACCTATCGACCACGACCGGTTCACGTCGCCGGCGTTGTGGACGTGGGCGCCGGCGGCAGCGCGGCGAGCACCTCCCTGAGCGTGGCCCTGAACCGGTCGAGATCCAGCCGGACGTTCTGCTTGTCGAGGTAGGCCGCCTTGAGCGCGTCCCAGCCCTGCTTGTGCACGGCGTAGGGGTCGACGAGCACCTGGTGGCCGCGCGGGTACTGGTCCAGCAGCGAGCTCTCCTCCAGCTGCACGTTGTAGTCCATGTACCTCACCTCCATGTCCGCCGCCGGCTCCTTGAACGTCACCCGCGTGAGCCACTCCAGCCCGCCGAACGGCACCACCTGGACCAGCACGGCGCCGGCGGGGAGGAACACCATGTTTGTCAGCCCGGCGCCGTGGACGCCGATCATGGCGTCGGCGGAGTTGACGAGCCGCGCGAAGGTGGCCATGTCGGTGTGCTGGTCGGGCTCCGCGATGCGCACCTCGAACCCCTCCTCGGCGGCCGCCGCCGCCATCTCCCGCTCGTTGAGGAACCGGCGCGAGTTCTTGCGGGAGATGATGAGCAGCCTCGGCTTGCCGTTGCCCGTGGCGCCGCCGCGGGACGCGGCGGCGCGCTCCAGCCCGAAGGCGTTGCGGAGGACGCGCTTGAAGTCGGCCGTGGAGACGTGCCCCGCGGCCTTGGCCGGGATGATGCCCATGTCCTTATGGAAGTCTGACCCGACCACGATCCGCGGGAAGCAGTGCGTCTCGAGGTCGTTGTTGACGTCCACCACGTCGTACTTGGAGAGCTGGCGGAAGAGCGGCCGGAACTTGGCCACCCACCAGGGCTTGAGGTCGCTGAGCAGGAACTGCACGTCGCCCTTGAACCTGCGCGTGCTCAGGAACAGCGGGAACAGCACGTCCGTGTAGTCGTGGTACAGGTTGCCCGAGAAGCCCCGGTTGGAGAAGACGAAGCCGGGGACGGAGTGGTTCTTGGTGCACGCCGGGGCGTCGGCGGCGGCGGAGGGGAAGGGCTTGAGGGTGAACTCCCGGACGTGCGACATGGCCACGGGGTCGTGGTACCGCGCGTACGGCTTGGTCGTCCACTCCTTGTCCAGCCCGCTGATGTAGATGGTGGAGGTGTTGCCGACCACCCGGATGTCCCCCGTCGCCTCGCACCGCTCCGACCGCTTGCTCGTCATGAAGCACGTCGGCTTCTTCTTCTTCTTGCTGCTCTTATTATCCTTCTTCCCCGCGCCGGAGCCGGTGTTGGCGGCGACCTCCGCCGGAGCGGCCTCCTTGGTCGCCGGGCCGCTGTCCTCCTCCACATCCTCCTCTTCCTCCTCTGAAGTCAACCAATCAAGAAAAGGGACGAACTTCAGCAACATTTTTTCGTGCCCCAAAATCAGCAATCGAGCTGGAATTAATCAGTCGACCGATCCGGAATTCCGGACAGGGGGTGAGGGAAGCGGTGCTGACCTTGGGCCGTGTTGACGGCGGGGACGCGCTCGTCGTCGGTCTCCATCCTGATGCTGGAGTTCATCTGCTCCTGCAGCTGGTCCTCGGGCTTGCCTGCAGCCATCCAAGCACAAATCAGCTCCACACAAGCAAAGCTCCAATCTTTATCCACCCAGCAGAGCAGAGCACAGCAGCTAGCTCAACAACACAGAAGCGAAAACGAAGCGTACGTACCTGGGCCGAAGGGCGTGGAGCAGTATCTGGCCTTGACGATGCTGAGGACGCAGAGGGAGAGCAGCATGGCGGCGATGATGACCCCGTTGCTGACCCGCCGCGGCTCCTGCCGGCTCCGCATCGACGCCTTCATCCCGCCCAGCTCCTCCTCCGCCGCCGAGCAGATCTGGAAGAAGCTTCGTTTCTTGCTTGCTGGGCTTTGCTCTCGCTGTGTGCCTCCTCGCGAGGAGGAAGACTCTTCCAGAGAGAGATAGAGAGAGTAAGGCGAGATGCTTTGAAACTTTCTCGTGGCGAACTGGGTGATGCCGAGCTGGATCTGGATGGACCTGCCTGACCTGACCAGCTGCTTCCCGAGTATAAACGAGGTGGTAATAAAGAACCGGAATGGTCTTGAGGCATCTCATTACTGCTGAATAATTGGCGGATTATCAATCCGTCGTGCGTTCGTAAGCAGAGTGGGTGGGCACGACGCGTTGGACCGTTGACCGGCCGAGGCTGGGCCGGCCTACCTAGAGGCGTTGGATTAGACATGGTCCGATCCGACCCACTGTTGGGTCCTGTCTCCGTCGTATTTTTGCCTTTTCGGGGTGTAACAAGACGTGTAAATTTGTATGTGTACATGTACGTGTTGCACGAGAGTATGTCGGGAGAGAGACAGAGAATAAATGTACGTACACGGGTTTCCTGTGTGCCGAGCCTCCAATACGCCTGTGTAAACAAATGTGGGCAACAAGAATGAAACTTCTATCAAAGCACGGAACAAATTTTTTTTGTCGACAAAGAGGCACGAAACGTTTATCTTTGAGCCGCACAAAAGAATTGTTCTCTTGATGACCGAATGATCAATTTTGGACTGGCAGGATGGGCAGAACTAACCTGTGCCTGTTGGATGGTTACGAGGGCAAATGAGAGCAACCAGTGATGTCTCATCTTATTTGATATCATGATACCGCTTTTCAAATTTTAAGTCGAAAGTGTCAAAAAAAACTGAAAATAAATTTGTGGGTGTTCACAGTATGTGTGTTTATTCCTGATAACTTGCAAAACTAAATTCGAAACACCCTTTGAGGAACAAGAAAAAAAGTGAAATCCAACATAAATAGTGTCACATAAATAGCAATTCTCTTTACCTATTTCAAATTTGGTTTTTGAAAATTCTAGAGAATGTAAACATATATCTTATAAACACCAACAAATTTGTTTCAAATTGTTAACACATAAAACTAAATTTTATGAAGTGGCGTGTAAGATGTGGTATCACTAGATATCTTCACGATGGCAGTGAGACTCAACCCACAAAAGTTTAACCCAAGATTCAACACCTCGATTTATCATAAAGGTCTCATAAAAATGGGTTGTGCGTGCATTCATAGGGATACATGTATGTACATATTTGTGAGCATATGTACTTTGTTCAGAAAAAAAAAAGACTATCAGGAGGAATGCTTTCTTTGGAACTACACAAGAGGGAATTAAAGGACATCTATCTTCTTTTTTGACTTTCACGATGATGTTAGGAGCCTAGCTGGTTATTAATTTCCTGCCAATTTTTTCCTGCACAATGAAATGGCTCCATTTTGACACTATATCTCTCGAAGAATGGAAAAGGCAAAATGGTAGCCAATTAATCAACAATACAAAAAATAGTAAGTTTGAGGTAGCCTACCTAAAACAACATCACAAAACTCAGGAAAGTACTCGCTTGTATATTGCTATTTTCATATTCTTTACCATATATCTTTCATGGATTCGATCTCCAAAAACGACTCGTCCGGACACTCCCAGGCAGCGTCACGGGCGACCTGTAGCGCCCCAAGCTCCGCCTCCCTCCTCCTTCGCTCCCCTCGCCGTCGCCAGGCGCAGCAGCTGGGCAAAGCCCATGTGGTAGCCGGTGGCGGCGAGACTTCCTCTCTCGCGCGCGAGAGTCTTTGGTTGCAGCAGCGCGGCGCCCTGGACGGCGATCTGCAGGCGGCGGAGCACAGGCGCTGGGGCGGCGGCCCCGGGCTTCTACGGCGGTTCCAGGGGCCGTGGTGACTGCGCGGGCAGCGCCACGGTTCGACGGCGGCGGCTGTTGCTCGGGCTACGCCGTGCAGGCCAGCTCTTGGCCTGGACGATGGGCCGCATCGTCGGTTGGTGCGGCGTGGCGGTTCTTCATGCGACAGTGCCCGCGTCGCTGCGAGTGCCCTGGGCGCGGCGGCAAGGTCCTCGTGCTCGACTGTGCGGGCCAGATCTGGGCCTGGCAGGCTCGAGTTGCTGTCGTGCCGGCATGGGGCGGTCGTAGATGCGCAACTCGGCACTACACTCGGCGAGTTGGGGATGTGCGGCTGCCGGTGATAACCGTGCTCCGACCACGGTCTTGGCGGGCGATGGCGGCGTCACACGTCGTAACCTTCTTGAAGACATCGTTATCGCAGCCTGCATCTACCCACTCGTGTTGTTCCGGGGGGAAACCCTAGATCTGGGTCTCTCGGATCGGACGATGGCGGCGCTACCTGCGTCGTTATACCTCTTGGGGCATCGTTTTTGGAGAAGCTGCTGGATGTTGACGGATGTTGGTGGAGTGGTATTCATCTACCACATCGATGGCGCTGAGTTTCGGTGGCATGGTGCTGCGGGGTATCGACGACGGATGCGGGATGATGTATGCGTGCAGGATGGTGGAGCCGTCTGGCGTCATGGTGGCATCGACGGTAGGTCTTGCAAGGTTAATGCGATGATCCCTCTTGAAGATGGGGTCGAGGAAGACAGCGGTAGCAACTTCTGCAGCGTGTGCGTTGGCGTGCGCTGAGAGTCTGCTTGACTGGATGTGCTTCTCACCTGCTATTGAGCGGCCTGGAAAGGCATTTGGTCTTTTGGATGATGCGAGTTGGTGTTTTATCACCCCCTTCATCCCTCTGTAGGTTTAGCGAGGTGGCTTCGAGTTTGACCTTTTGTATTACTCTTGTAAGGTGTTGTGAATAATCTAATAAAAAAACTGTGTGCATTCCTTGGATGCAGAAGCTGAGGTGATTTTTCCCCATTTCGAAAAGAAAAAGATATATTTCATGGATTCAGATTGGAACCGATAATGGTTCAACGCGGATTCGAATATGTACTATATTGAATTGTGGATATGAAATGTATTCAGTGCAGACTCGACTCGACATCGGATAGTTGAACAAATACGCACAAAATATGAACTTTGTTTCTTTAGTATAAAGACATGAGTAAAAAACATGTAACAATAGACTATAGTCAAATATGCGCACAGTAATCTAAAGGCAGCAGGACACATAAATAATGAGCAATAGTAATAGTGCAAATATGCAATGTCGATACTATCGTAAAATGGCGAGAGGAGGTGACATGCATAGTTGGACCAATGAACTAACCGGTTTGTCTAGACATTCGGAGTTGGCTAAATTTATCGGATAATCCTCTTTAACAACCTTGGATAATCCATAAAGGAAAATCGAATAATCATTCGTCAGATATTATCAGTACCATATTCGTTACCGTATCTGCTGAGTATCTGCTTGACAAGTATCCGCTACAGTATACATATACGGTGGTTTGCTAAAAAAAAATTCATACCATATCCTCACGGATCTAGAGCGAAAATTATCGTACCATTTAGGAATCTGGACGACAAGCGCGTCCTACCGACTGAAGTTTTCTGAACGTGGCCGCTAAACTGTTTGCTCATCTGTGTTAAATACGATGAAATTTGTTAAATACGATGAAATTTACGGACATGACACACGATCCAAGAACACTATATACTACCTCCGTCCGAAGGACTAAAGCGCACGCATATCCAAGACGAACTTTGACCATAAACATTGAGCAACAAAATCTTGATTATATTATATGTAATTAATATCGTTGGATTCGTATTAAAAAACACTTTCTAATGATGCTAATTTCATACAAACAATATTTATATATTTAAAGTAATACTTAGTCAAACGAAAAGCACGTAAAACGAGAGCGTATTATTCCTTGAATCAGAGGTAGTACCTACTATATGCGCATCAACATACGACAAAATCAGGAATTGTAGCGGTATAGTCCAACCTGGCTGTTGATTATTCCGTCGGTGGGCCGGAACCCCAAATTAGTTTACGCAAAATTGCGAATCCGCTAGGTTACTACTGGCGTATGAATGTTGCTTGTTTGATTATTTAAACCAGCTGATGATGGCGAGCTGTTTCCTAGCCCCCTCCGGACGGGCCACGGCCGATCTAGCCTACTCAAACCATATTGGGTCGCGTTCCCGTGTTGGCAGCGTCGGATCAGCGTATAGAGGTGCTGGCACCAATTATGGTACTCGGTACAGCCAGGTTATTGATTTTTTTGAATTGAAATAGGAATATAAATTTAATATGTTATTATAAAGTTTAACCAAATTTGACTGAATGTTAAACTGAAATCTAATCTACTCGACGTTAGTCGGGGCGTGAGAGGGACCCGCCTCGTTGTTGTTCTTCGTCTTTCTTGCTCGTGCCCACTGCTTGGCCCTGTTAGGGGACATCCATGCCCTCCTATCCGTCTTTGCTTGGGCGACGCGATCCACGTTGCAATGGCATGCCACTCTGCCTCGCCTTCAAGCGTCCGTCGGTGCGCCTCGTCGTTGGTGTGTGCGGCACTTCCCTGCGCCACCGAGCCTTCGGTGCAGCGCGTGCATGGTGGGATTCCTCGTTCAGGACAACCGACAATCCTCATGTACCTCTGTCATCACCCGCTCGCTGGAGATCTCCATGACGCGGGCCATGAGAGCCGCGTTCGTATCCTCGAGGGCTGAGGTGTTCCTCTCCTAGCCCGTGGTCTAGCAGAAGATGAGAACTGCCTGGTCGGGGTCCGTCGATACCGGTGGCTCCTCCTCCTCATATCTCGATTCCTGCAAGGCATCCTCCTCGTCAAACTTGCCGTAGTCAAACTTCTTGTCATCATCCGAAGGCGGTGGGCTTGGTTTTAGCTCTGGTGGCGGGACAAAGTGAGTCAACACTATGTAGGTGATGGGTAGGCACTATGGCTTCCTGGCAGGCGAGGGAGGCAGGAAGGAACGAGAAGTGATGAGTGAGCACAGCTTGGCTCATCGAACGACAGTTAACTTTATAGTTGGAGCACTAGACGGGAAAACAGAGATGGAAAGCGACGAGAAATGGCGAGAAGGTGCGATTGTGCGTATTAATGCTGCAACAGCCAAAGCCTCACTTGGCTTCACCAAAGGAACCGTCGCCGCCATAAGTAACTAGTTGTGCCGATGATATGGCTGGCTCACCTATTTGTATCCTACATGGCATCGGCAACATCTTATGTCTGACGCTCCCAATCATCCATTGTGGGTAGGGGTCGGCTTAAGGAATCGAGCATTTTATTGTGCCTCACGGGACCTAACGTGTATATAAAGCCCACGACATGACCCATTTTTGCGTCCAGCGGGGCTATTGGGGCCACACTGGGATGATCTCAGCGGTAAGTCACAAGACATGTTGCGGTGGGGTTTCCTTTGGCATTCCTTTTTGGTTTATCAGTATGATGATGTGTTCTATTTGTTATTTGCCCGTCCTGTTTAAAGTAACAACTTTTTTTTCTTTTCCTTTGAATCGCCTTCTGCATATATTTGCAGAGCCACCCTCTTTGAAATAATAATCAAACAGTACATTCTAAGAAATGAAAAGCTTCATCTTTCTTTCGTTAAATGTGAAGAATTTATGGACGAAACCGGAATCCTTCTTTCATTGGTCTAACCTGGTCGTTGATTGTTTCCTCAACAGGCCCGCAATGGGAGATGATCTTGTGCTAATCTAATGATTTATGCCAATCTGCTACTGATTGACATGCTGATACGTTTGTTGCTTTGTTTGGTTCGTTAACCAGCAGATGGCCAGCCCGGGTCGCATCGCAAGCTTTTTCGCTTTGGTGACGAGATACCGGTGGTGTGCCCGTGTCTCTTCTCGTAGGACAAATGCTAGCGTCGATGCGCATGAGATAATTGGGACCTGGGTGGTTAGCTTAACACCATAACATGTGCCTGGATATGTGGGCTTAAAGAAGAGAGAAGAGGAGATAATTGGGACCGCACATTTCGTCACCATGTTTGATTGGCAATTTGGAACCATCGCTTCCACGGCAGCTTCACATAATCGACTTATCCAGATTTCTTGTTCAAACTGTTTTTAGTAAAATATGAATGGTCCCCCCGTGTCGCTCCCAGCGTGACACCGGGGGTGAAACCCTCGCGCCGCCAGCGAGCACCTCGCCGTGTGACGAGGGAACACCTCGGCAATGCCTACGTTTTGTAGACTTGGGTTTCGGGAGAGAGCGACGATGGAGATTCCGGGGGCGAGATTAGGCACACGACGTACCCAGCTTCGGGTCCCCTCGGTGGAGGATCCCTACGTGCTTGCTAGTAATCCAATATATGATCATAGATGTGTTTACGGGGTGCCGCCGTAGGCGGAGCTATGTTGTCTATATTCTGTCTCTCTTCTGTCCTCTTTATTTCGGGTGTCCCTGGTGGCTTTATATATGCAACCAGCCTAGGGTTTTACAAGAGTCCTAGTCGACTACTTCTTCGGGTTGCCTTGTTGGGCCTTCTCCATATTTGGTCTTCTCCATATTGGGCCGAGCCAGGTATACTAATAATAGGTACCCGAAGGGTATGCCCATGTCAGTAGTCCCCGAGTTTATAGGGAAGTCGAAGACTTGCGTAGAAACTCCAAGCATAACCATCTCCGAAGTCGAAGAAATACAAAGCGAGGTCCATGCCGCAAATCACGTGTAGCGTAAATGATGTCGACGATTCTTGAAATTATCGGGTGCGCGGCAGCGCTCCCGATGGGAGTAGCCCCCGAGTCTATGGGCAAGTGCTTGCACTTGGGCATAGACTCAAGTTGTACTACTCGATGAAGAACTTAACTATATTTCCGGAGGACTTGATGAAATCCATGGGCTCCCGATGGGAGTAGGCTCCACTCGAGTTGTAGAATCGAGTTGAGTCTCGCAAACCTTGATTGTCATAGATGTTGTCGAAGTTATTTTCTATCGGGTGCGTGACCGGCGCTCCCGATGGGAGTAGCCCCGAGGCTACGGCCAAGTGTTTGCACTTGGGTGTAGGCTCAACTTGCTTTTAATCGACCCCATAATTTTTCCTCTTGTATCTTGTCGGGAGAGTGAACAATGCTCTCGATAAGAGTAGCCCCCGAGCCTATGGGCAGGTGCTTGCACCTAGGCATAGGCTCAAGTTGTACTACTCAATAAAGAACTTGGCGCAGCCCCTCTTTTTATCGAATCCAGACCGTTGCTATTTTTATTTGACATTGATATCTATATTGTACAGGGATAAAGGTAGTTGGGGCTAGTTCATCTGACGGATCAGGTACTAGTTAACTGCTCTAGTGGCAATCCGCAAAAACCTACTTCAAGATCACGTCCCTGGACATGATCTCGGGATACTGGTGTAAACTTCGACAGGTGCCGCTTAAGGTCTTACCATTCTGTCGAGTCCCAGTCATATTTTATCGGGGACCTAACGCGTCCGTTAGGATTTTTCTTCGTATCCGTTGATACGGATAAAAGTAGCAGAGCGCAGTCTTCGGCGATGCCACGCCCAGCAGAACGGATCCGGGGTCTTACCTTCGCAAATTTGCGGCATTCAGAAATTGATCGCAACTTTGGCGTTCCGAGAATATATTGTCGAGTGCCTTGTTCGGCTGATGCAATGACCCATTTTGCGGGTTCTTCTATATTTTTCTCTCGGGCTTGATGAGACAGCCGAATATATTGGTGCTTCTATATTGTCGTCAGGCACATCGCCAATGTTCTTACTCATAACAAATGACGAGTCAATGGACCCGAAGATTTGTCCATCCTTTTTTTTTCCTCCTTTTTTTTTGGTTTCTCCTTGATGATAATTTCGTCGAGTTCCTCCCTCAGGAAAATTTCTTCGGGTCCTTCTTGAGGACAATTCTTCGGGACCTCCTTGAGGACAATTTTTCGGGTCCTCCTTGAGGATAATTTTTCGGGTCCTCCCTGAATAAGATTTCGTCGGGTTCTCTTTTGAAGACAATTTCGTCGGGTTCTCTCAAGATTTCGTCGGGTTCCTCCCTGAAAAAGATTTCGTCGGGTTCTCTTTTGAAGACTTTTTGTAGGCGCAATTATTCTTTCTGTCGACCTGAGATGCAAAGTGAAGAAGTATGGCGCAGCCCCCGAGTGTCGGGTGCGGCGAAAGTAAATGATAATCAACTTTATGCAAATCAAAGGAACACTTAGCTTATTGGGCACGACGGAGTCGGCGCGATGAAGTCTTCGAGTGCGGAGAAGAAGTCGAGCCGAAGTAGAAACCACCAAATAGCGAAAATAAATGCCGCCAAATTGTTGATGAAGAAATAGCCAAGCCCCCAAGCGCTGCTGGGGTGATATCATGATTGTTGCTTAGGCGTCGTGTCATAATTGTGACCCATGGCGAAGTTGTTGTCGAGCCCCCGAGTATTAGCCGTGATGTCGGAAGAAATTGACGGAGTCGCGGCGTCATATAAGGCCGGTGAAGCCATTGAGGATGAATCCATTGACAATGATATAATATGAATCAGCCGAAAATTTACGCCATTGGAGATGAAGTCGTTTGAAGATTGAACCATTGAAGATTATGCCATAAAAAATGAAGCACTGAAGATGAATCCAAGATGAAGTATTTAAGATGAATCCACGTTGAAGATTACGCCATTACCCATGAAGCATATATTGAAGATGAATCCGTCAATATCATAGATGATGAATCCATTGACCCGAAGAAACATAAATCCAATAATAACCATAGAAGATGAATCCCTGAAACGCATCGGGTAGTATTGTATAAAACCCAATCCACATAGATGAATCCGAATAAATTCGCTGACCCGAAGAAATAAATCCGGTAATAACCATAGAAGATGAATCCATTGACCCGGAAACCCATCGAGTAATATTGTATAAGTGAACCAATTATTAACCAAAGGAGACCAATCCAGTAATCCGGAGAGAATAAATCCACTGAGCCGAAGAAGATAAATCCACTAAGTCGAAGAAAATAATTCCACTGAGCTGAAAATAACTTCACTGAACCGGAGAAAATAATTCCACTGAGCCGAAGAAGATAAATCCACTAAGTCGAAGAAAAGAAATTCACCAAGTAACTGAATATATTTGTGATAACGAAGTAATGGTGCAGCCTCCAGTGTTTGGGTGAATTTGCTATAATGATGCGAAAGCGGAACCCCCAAGTGTTCGGGTTTGGCGGAATTAATTAATAATTGACTTGGAAGAGGAACACTTAGCTTTGAGGTAGGTCGTCCGGCAGACGGAGTCGACGAAGAGGATGCAACCGATGCAGCGGGGCCGTGCGGCGTTTAGCCGAATTATTTTCAACACGATGGAAGTACTCGGCATGGAAGACAGAATCATCGAGTCCGCGGTGGGCGAGCCCCTAGGCGAAGTGAGTGCGCGTTGTCAGGATTACAACGGGTGAACCTCTGAGCATACCACTGCACGTGGCGAAGTAATCGGAGCTTGTTCCGATCTGAAGTTGTACTGGAGCCCGAAAATCATCTTGGCGTATACTGGTAACTCATCACAGCGATTCGCAGCTTTGCTCCACATATTTCCTCCAACGATGCGTGCATGTCCTGAAATAAAAATCATGAGCCGCAGCCTTATGGACATGTATGCATATTATCCTGCTGTTTTCTTCAGCTTTGGCCACGACTTGTTGTATCCTCGGGATTTGATCCGCTGGTGGTGTAGCGTGATTTGGCTTCCTTTGAACCTGGCTCCGTGAGATTAATCTGCATGTATTCTCGGAAGTGGTACTTTTTGTTGCTCCAGGTTAGACATGCACACAAAATAAGCATACGTATACAGGGAATTAGAACCAAACACATTAAGAAGAGATATTGAATAGGAAAAGATCCCGATGGGACAAGGTCACGTGGTGTTTGACTGATCTAGTTCGTTTTACCGGCAGGACCGACTTTACCTCGAGACTTACGCTTTCGTTGATGATCAATCTTTGTTAGATATGTTACCGTACATGATTGTGCTCTCCTTCAACCGTCGCACATTGGTGTATGCTAGCACAGACGGAGTCGACTGCGCACGTCGTCGGCTGTTGCGCTGCTGGCATACGAAAAAATCTGGCTGCTAGATGAAGTAGTTGACGATGAACTCGATGATGGATCCCGCCCGGATAACGAAATCCAATCGTCGCGATCCCCACAGACGGCGCCAATTGACGAGGGAACACCTCGGCAATGCCTACGTTTTGTAGACTTGGGTTTCGGGAGAGAGCGACGATGGAGATTCCGGGGGCGAGATTAGGCACACGACGTACCCAGCTTCGGGTCCCCTCGGTGGAGGATCCCTACGTGCTGCTAGTAATCCAATATATGATCATAGATGTGTTTACAGGGTGCCGCCGTAGGCGGAGCTATGTTGTCTATATTCTGTCTCTCTTCTGTCCTCTTTATTTCGGGTGTCCTGGCTGGCTTTATATATGCAACCAGCCTAGGGTTTTACAAGAGTCCTAGTCGACTACTTCTTCGGGTTGCCTTGTTGGGCCTTCTCCATATTTGGTCTTCTCCATATTGGGCCGAGCCAGGTATACTAATAATAGGTACCCGAAGGGTATGCCCATGTCACCGTGGCCTCCCTCTCCGCCGCTGCCGCTGGCCGGCACCGCGGTGGTGGCGGACCCCGCTTCCGAAGGTGGCGGGGAGGTTCTTCTCGCGCGCGACGGCAGCTGCTCCTGCTAGGAAGTGGGCGGACGTCTCATCGGCGCTGGCGTGCTGGGGCGGCAGCCCTAGGTCGTGGTGGTGCGGGGGGCTCCCTCTCACGCCGCGGGGTGGCGGATCTGGCGACCTTGCATCCGGATCTGGAGGGCAAGCGGGCCGGCGGCTTGTGGTGGCTTTCCGGCAGCTGTGCAGTCATGTTGCTGCGTTCGGCGCGCTGCGGGATCCTGTTCAACAAGATCCCACTTTTGCTTGAAAAGTGCTTGTTGTCGGTGGATTCTCGTTCGTGGGACGTCCACTTCGGGGCCACGTGCGGCGCATTGCCCCGCAACCGTGACGGATCCCATGCTCGGTCGTCTTCTCCGCAGCCGGTTAGTGGCGTGGGGGCTGCTGGCCTGACATGAATAAAGGTGGTGGTCCTAGGTCCTCTCTTGTGTGAAGATTGAGACCTTTCTGAAGTCAGACCCTCTTGATCTGGCCGGAGTGGTGTGTTCCGGAAAGCTCCGCCGGCGGATGTAACATCACTTTTTTTGCCTTGAGTTCGCATGATCGATGGTATTCGGTCGGATGCACCCATGCTTTTATTCCGACCGATTGGTTCTGGAGGGAGCATCGTGAAGCTCTGTTCTTTCTTGCTATATGGAAACATGCTCCATGGCGAAGTTAGAGGCGGAGAATACCATGAGGGCCGGATTGGAGGACTTTCTATGGAGGTTCAAGTTTTTTTAGCGCTGTTGAGGGGCTTGCTTGGTATTCTGGGTTTCGCAACAGCAGTATGCAAGTGGGGGCGGCAATACAGGTGAAGTTCAGAGTTTTACCTTTCAGGATGAAAATCCAAGGTCTGGCCTTAACTGGTTGTGCCTGGCAATGACCTTGTTGGAGGCATTGTTTTGAAAGCGGGGACTATCTTCAGGGTGAAAACCTAAGATCTTCTGATCGGGTCACGAAAGTGTTTGTGCAGTGTTACCTTCTTGGAGGTGTCACTTTTGGACAGCCTGGAGTTCAGGTGTTGTCTTGGTGGTGGATGTACCGTTGCTGCTAGGGCTAGAATACCGTAGCGGGACTTTTCTTTGATGTAATTCTTCTTTCTTTTTTTTGGCTATGTGCATCTGTAATGTTATTAGAGTATTGCGTTGTTGCAGAGGTTGGGAGTAATTGGTATCTTCTTGATATTAATATATACTCCTTATCGAAAAAGTTAAATATGAATGGTAAAAAAATGGAAGCCATCTTACATGATTGCACGAATCATATGTTCATTTGTGACTAAGAGCATCTATACCGACGATTGCAATAACGATCTCAATTGGTTTATTGGGGCGCATGCACAAAACATGCTTTTATTGGTGCCTCCGATACAAAAAGTAGTTGTCCGCGTCCCCATAAAATAGCCGAAAATCCCACCATATATCCAATATTTAGGGAGGCTTAGAGATGCGGATGTCTCTCTAGCCCACGGATGCAACTAATATTTCTACATGCAGCCTCGTAAGTCTAAAGATTCTTTCTATTTTTGTGTCCCCACTTGCCTGCATGTTGTCCATGTGTGCACCCTGTGATGACCCAGCGTACCACTGCATGGTGTAGTACACAAGTCGTTGACATAACACAAGTGAAACACCGTTCCACCCATATTACATCTCTCAGAGTGGTACAACAGAAACATATGCGAGTCCAAGGTATGTCTATAGAAGTACACACGAACTGTTTACATAAGATCCACACAGCCTCCTACTTTACAGTGAGGTAAAACTTCAAATAAGCTCTAGAAGAACGACTCGTAGTCTATGTTATAGCTAACTCAAGTTTAAGAGCTAATTGGCTTGCTATAGAAATCTAGCTACTTAGGTGCTAGGATTAGGGAAAGGTTCCCTTCTATTACTAGTCTAAGTTTCCACTCTAGCTGATGCAGAAGTTGACTCCATTGACTTCTTTGATTTGATTCTTCATCTTGTTGCAGTTGACTCCTTTGTCTTCGAGTTCCACGGTAGTTTCTCCTTCGGTGCCTTGATCTAAGAAGGGGTTCAAATGGGATAGAATGAGTACGAGCGTACTCAGCAAGTTCATATTAGGAAATAGGTGTATCATGCACTAGCTACAGCCATAGACCAGAAAGTCATAGGCCAATGCAAGTTTTCATAAACATTTCTTCAAAAGGTTTATTTTATTCTGAAAACTATGCCCGTCAGTCTTCACAGGTTGAACAGAACTTCGTGGAGTTCCTTTCCTGCCGCGTTCGCAGTTCCCTTCCCGGAACAGGGAGTGACAGTCACAATTCAGTATCCTCTGCAGAGGTGCGTTACTTTTCCCATAAGAGACCTTATCCTTGATACCTATCCGAGATGCATGCTCGTCCACACTTCCTTGGTGTGGGGCCAGGTGTAAGATCCAAGCCAATCACTGCCTTCTCCGCGACCCCGCAAACCCACCCTTTTGTCCAACCGCACACCTCCGATGAGACTTCCCCCGATAATACGGCTTTACTCATGGTGTACTCCGGACAATCCATCATAGATGGTAGAGATTAACATCACTAATGGATGGGGATTTAAAAGGATATCCCAACCTATTGCGGCAGTGCCTCCAACACCCCACCGTCTCTACCAATCCGTTGGCGTGCAGAAGGGAAAAGATACAGCTGACTTCCCCAGAGCCATTATAGATCTTATGGTCAACGCGGTATGTACGGCACTAGAATCACTGGACGGCATTGGTAATTAATCCTAGGGTGATATAACCCATGCAATGGAACCTCCACCATATCAACACATACCATGGTTCCATTGCCCACCACATAGTCATATTCATAATTGTAAAATAATACTTTGTTTTTCAATGCATGAGTGATAAGTATAGTACTTTGCATATAATTTGATAAAAATAATCAAATGACATGAGCAAGCGATGAACTTGCCTTTCTTGACTGCAAGATTATGCAGGCAAAAGCTTCGATACGTGAGAACTCCAAATGCTGAAATGCCATCATCGTCCGGTAAGGACAATGTTTAAAGAACTGGCAAAGATGCTATAATGCATAGTATGAGATGCAATCGTCCCGAGCGTAACCTAACCTCGAAGATTTAGGATGTATGAGTTGTAAAGATTTCTTTAGGGTTGGTTGCACTTTTAGAATGGTTCTCAAACAAGGTTCTTATTAGGGTTTGGTTATATTAGCATCATAACCAAGTGATATAAGACATCATAATAATCATACACCTAAATAATAGTGGTGGAATAATATGTAAGATCAGTTGTCAATTTTAAATTCTGCAGAACATGATTGATGATTACTTATACTATACTTCAAAAGAATAACTTTTGAAGAACATGTTAATTAAGAATTAATGAGTATTTCAAAGAAGGATTGGGGCTTCTAAGGTTTGATTAACATTTGTACTTCAAAAGAATAACTTTTGAAGAACATGTTAAATATGAATATGATCTACTATACATAGGAGCTATGGCTTTCTAGGGTTTACTGTTGGGTTCATCTAGTTTCACTAATAGGAACTAGTTGGTTTCTTAAATAGAATGGGTTTCTATATAACAAGTATTGGCAGGTTTATTGTTATGGTTTCTTCTAAGCATCATATCAAAGAATGGTTATTTAAGATGGTTCTATAAATTAGCTATTAGGGTTTACTATGGTTTCACAATTGCTTTACTAAATAGTCTCTAATGGTTTCTAAGCTAAGTGGCTTATCATTTCCTAAGTAGGGTTTAGTTGGATAGGAACATGTGATGTGATTTGCTATACAATGTTGGTATTAGGGTTTATTATTATGGTGCTACTAAATTATGATGGTTGAGGTTGATCCTAATGGTATGGTATATAGGATTGATGATCAATGGTGCTAACAAGTGGTAACAAGGCTAGGGTTTATACCTAAGTGATGCTAGTGAATCATATAGGTTTTAATTAAGAATAGGAACATGAAATGACAATCTCATGTGACTTGGTTTATGCTAATGGATCATGAGTAAGCATTAATTGGCTACTTATCAAGGTTCTACAATTAAAGTTGAAGTTCACATGATCAGATGTGATAAGCAACTAGGGTTTTAGAGTTACTACTAAAGTGTAGTGATCACATGGGTTAAATCCTTAGGGTTTTAGGTTGGCAACTACTATGGATGAACACATGAAATAATGAGATCAATGTCTTACTTAAATTGAAACTAGGGTTTCTAAATTATGGTACATCTCCTAAAATTATAATTGGCAATAAAGGTGTGGTAACTAATTACTTTGAAACAAAATTAATAATGGTTTAACATTTTATTAATTTTACAAGAATTAATATTTAGGGTAACTTTTATTTAGGTTTAGTTGAGAATTAGGGTTTAACAATTTGTGATTAGGTTTTAAAATAATTAACTTGTTAATTAAAGAATGTTTAAGTTACAAAATTTGAGTTATCAAAATAATCTTGGCTTTTAATATTTTCTTGATTATTACTATTTAAAGAAAATAGTAAATTGCAAATTAGGGTTTATGAATTACTACTAATAATTAAGTTAATGCAAATATGGTAAATAAAATTAATCCTAACATTTTACTTAGTTACTTGAATAGTTAAAATTTAATTTTTACACTTAACAATTTATTGAATTCAAATTGTATTTTAAATAATTGAAATGGCATAATTAATAAGGTTAAAAATAAGTGAAATTTATTTTGACACACATTTTTGTTTTATATTTTATTTGAATAGAGTTTATTTTTGTGAGCATTTTGATATATTATTCATATTTTTCAGAGTTGAAATGAATTTAATCTATTTCTGTAAAGTTTCAGCTATTTTTTGGAATTTGAAATAAACCTAAAATACTAAACGTACCGGTTCACTTATACTCGCAGAGACTGACTGGTGGGGCCTGCATGTCCACCTCAGCAGCCACGCGGCAAGGACCGGTCAACCTTGACCACGTGTTTGACCTCACCGGCGTTTAACCGCCGGCGGTCTGCTGATGACGGCGCCGCCGCTTTAGTGCCTCCCAAGACGCGCGACTAATGTTTTCGGACTCTCCTCGACTTGCTGAGGCTAGTGGTGGGGATGGTTTGGTGAGGGGATCACCGGAGCTACGCCGGCGTTCATGTCCCGCGGCGGTTTACTCCGGCGAGGGATCGAATCTGATGCTAGGATGGATGCCAGAGCAAAATAAAAGGCTCCAGAGGTGCGTATGCTCACCCTGAAGATGATGATGTGCTCGACGAGGACGTTGGTGGTCGGAGACGAGCTCACCGTCGCGAATCCCGGCAATCTGTTGCAAGGGGAAAATCCCAAATTGGCCTCGCCCTGATCTCCCCCTCTCGATTCCTTCCGCCAGGAGGTCCTACGGCATCGGGCGCATCCAACGAGCTACGCCACGGACGCCGGGGTGCTCTCAATCGACGGCTAGCCGGAGGATTTCTTCGACAGCCCGCCGGGGTGAGGTGAAGATAGGGAGAGATTGAGAGTCTGAGAGAGATTGAGAAAGGGGTAACAAGCTAGCTAGGGTTCTGGCGCGTCTCCTCGAGCTTTTATAGCTCGAGTTGAGCTTGGAATTGACAACGACGACCCGCCGGAGATGGTACAGATGCGGCGGTGATGGTTTTAAGTGCTGTGGGCACGAATCTTGACGCCAAGGGATAGACTCGGACGCAGAAAGGATTTGGCGAGGTTCTGAGGGACTCGTTGACGTCCGGCGGCATTCTTATCCTCGTCGAGGACGTGGCCGAGCTCCTCCTCTGTGCTGTCGACGCCGGGGAAGAAGGAGAAGAGAGCTTCTCTCCTTTGCACGATTTTTAAAGCTCCCGAATCGGTATCTGGCTTGGGCTGAGTTGCTCTTGGTCCCTTGCTAGGCCTCGACGTGGGCTGGTCTGCTGGGCTAAGGCTGCTGCGGTGCTGGGCTGCCAGGTAAGTTTCCCTCCATTTCTTTTTCAAATTTCTGTTTTTATTTCCTGGTTTCTATTTGGTATTTGAATTTACATTTGAATTCTGTTTTGTTTTGCAGGTTCTAAAACATTTGAATAGCAACATAAATTGATAATAATGCTTACTATATTATTTTGTTGTTTAAATAAACATTGAATTTTTTGATTGGAGTGATATGTTGTGGGGTTTAATTAAAATGGACATGGTTTAGATATTTATCTAAATTTCTTGTTAATTTAGGAACAACTTCTATTTAAATGAATTGAAATTCCTAACATGTGCATGGTGAATAAATTATATTTTTCTATTGCTTAACCATAGTGATTGCTCACATATAGTTGAATTATGGATAGGGTTTAACAAATGGTAAAGGTATTGGATTGGTTCATGATTTTATGTGGATAATTATTTCCAAGGGTTTAGAGTTTTGGTAATGCTTCACTATTTGAAATCTAAAATAGGCATGAGGCATGGCAGGGTTCTTCTTATATTCCAAAGTGATACTTGGATTGAAATGCAAAAGGTGGTCTAGGGTTTTAGTAGTGATTACCAAGGTGATACACAACTAGGATTAGAATATGAGCATAAGCTGGGTTCTGCTAAATTGGCTAGGGTTACTCCTCCATACAAGGCATGAGGATTGGTCTGGGGTTAACTACTAGTGATATACTTATTATTTTATGTGATAGATGAGATCTAGTAATCATATGGTTTAACTTATCATCTAAGTCTACAAGATATGATCATGCATTAGACAAGATCCACTCATTCCTCACTAATCCCTCCTTATTATTCCTCTCATCACACTCATCCTAGATTCTTAGGGTTTATAATTAATACTAAGTTGTGATGATTATGGAATTGGTTTTCTAAGGTATTGTTATTGGAATAGGGTTCTCACCTCCAAGATTAAATATTGACTTGAACAACTAAGATTAGTACTACTCTAGTATTCTTGTATGAACATGGCTATGATTAGTATTATAACTTCTCTCACTTCTCAATATCTTGGAATATCCTAAGATCCTACTCAAGGGATGATGATATGATCCTCTAAATATATGGTTTGCCTAGGGATTCTACCTTGCAATATTCTGTAGCTTGTTCTTCAGGAAATCTGATAAACCTTCTTCTTGTGGTATGCCTCCACCTCCTAGCTTCTTTATCTTGATCCTAGCTAATTCACATGGAGTGGCTCTATGTGTTTGTTCCCATGTATCATGGTACTTGATGAGCAAATGGATGAAGGGTGTGGCTCTATTTATAGGCTTGGGCAAGCTCTAGTATCATGACACATAGGTGGTGACTCTTGTGTTGATTTTATGAGTAAGGTGCTTGGTTGTCATGCCCTCATCCATAGCAATCCTTTGAGCATGAGGTGGCAAAGCTTGGAAAGCAAGTCATGTAGATATTTTCATCCCATGTGGCATAGATCATTATCCTCTCATATGATTTATTTTTGGATAGCCAAGTGGCATTTGCTACTAAATATCTTGTGGATGGTTTTATTATTGTGGATGAGTCACTATATTATATTTGATTGGATCTACATTATAATATTGGTCAAAAGGTTAAGGTTGAGGGTTATTTCTCAAGTTTGGATAGTTGGTGTTTGAATTCATCTAGGCATGATCATATGAGTTTCAAAATACTCATAGTTAGTTTTATTCAAATAGTTTGAACTATAATTCGTAATGTAAATGGATTTAGTTTTATGATATTCCATGTATTTAATAAGTTATGATTTAAATAAGAATGTGTGGCTTTTATGCACTTTAGACCCTGTGGTTTACCTTATTTATAAGTGAATTAAATTACACACAAAGGTAGTTGCTAACTTTTAAGTGTTAATAAGTTAGGGTTTGATTCTTAAAGAATGTGTTGTTGTAAATCTAATTCCATTTGATCTAATCCATAGATCAAATCATCTTTACCCAAAATAAGGTTTTTAGCAAAGATCACAGTGAAGTTTATAGCGCTTGACTTGATGATCTACTTCAATTCCAGCAAGTCAAGTGAAACTTCGATTCATCGTGGTAAGTTTTATTTGAAGCGCGAAAATTCCCCGGATTTTCTATGCATGAATGCAATGCACACTTTGGTGTTCTCTCATTTTGTAACCTATAAACCTGGGATATTACAGCCTCTCCCCCTTAAACTGAACTTCGTCCCGAAGTTCGAACGCTCTCATGTTTCGGAATGTTGAAATGTCTTGAACAAATCACCATCCTTCAACTCCATGGTGATCACATTAGATATAATTGAATATATCCCTAGTCCAGATCCTTCATGTAATCTTCTGATGTCTGGCACTGATACTTTCTTCCATTCTATGTTTTCTTCCAACACTCTAAGCTTATAGGCATACTCTCCAAAGATTCTTGGATTAGGACATCTTATTGAGTTAATGGACTTTACTAATGGCTATGGTGACATCTCCCTATTTAAGTACTCAAAGCTTGGTTCTACCAGCTGCGGTAATCCAGCTGCGGTGTAATATGGCACTATGGTGTACCAGCTGCGATGTTCAAACCTTGATTCTAAAGGATTGGTTTAAAGTAAAGTTTTGTTTTCCCTTACTACCATAACAAAAGTAATGGTACTTGGTAGGGTATTTACAATAGGCATGGTCCTGGTTGTTTAGTCCTACGAATGGATTAGACTCATTTAGTCCATCCCATCATGGCTTGTAGTTTATACTAGTTATCTTTCTTTTGGTTTCTTTAGGTTCCATGAAAGGAATCTTTCTAATAATCATTAGTTTTGGTATGGTCAAACTCCTTCGTATAGTATCTTCTTAGGCTTTGATTGTTCTCCGATATCTTCTTCTTCCAACTTCATTATCGAAGACTTACTTAAGTTCCCTTGGTTTCAAGTAATTACAATTACCTACTCAAGTTAGGGTCTAACCCTTACTTCCTCGGGATATGAACCTAGGCTTCTGGTCTGACATCTGATGACCCACAAGTATAGGGGGTGTATCGTAGTATCTTCGATAAGTAAGAATGTCGATCCCAACGAGGAGCAGAAGGTGTTGACAAGCAGTTTCGATGAAGGATTCACTGTAAATGCTCACAGACAAGTATTCAGGGGGTTTTGATGTAACAGTTGAATAAAGCACGAGTATGTAAAGTGCGAGAGTGACAATTGCAGCGAGTGGCCCAATCCTTTTTAGCACAAAGGACAAGCCGGTTTGTTTACTTATAATGACCAAACGTTCTCGAGGACACACGGGATTTTAGTCTAATGCTTTCGCTACATACGGCTAATTAATCTTCATTGTTGTGATAAGTGTTGTGTGGGTGAACCTATGCTAATGTACCGCCCTTCCTAGGACTAAATACATACTTGTGATTATACCCCTTGCAAGCATCCGCAACTACAAGAAAGTAATTAAGAATAAATCTAACCACAGCCTTAAACTGCGAGATCACTGCTATCCCTCCTGCATCGATATACCAACGGGGGTTTAGGTTTCGTCACTCCGGCAACCCCGCAATTAGCAAACGAATACAAGATGCATTCCCCTAGGCCCATAAATGGTGAAGTGTCATGTAGTCGACGTTCACATGACACCACTAGAAGAATAACACCACAACTTAAATATCACACCATTGAATATTACTCAACCATAGTTCACTACTAACATTTAGACTTCACCCATGTCCTCAAGAACTAAACGAACTACTCACGAGACATCATATGGAACATGATCAGAGGTGATATGATTATGAATAACAATCTGAACATGAACTTGGTTCAATGGTTTCACCCAATAGCATCAACAACAAGTATGAATAGATACCGGGAGAGTTTCCCCTATCAAACAATCAAGATCAAACCCAAATTGCTACGGCGGTGACGAGGTGCTGCGGAGGAGATGGCGGTGATGATGGTGGAGATGATGATGATGGTGATGGAGATGATGTCCAGCTCGATGACGGTGACGATGGCGTCGATTTCCCCTCCCGAGGGAATTTCCCCGACGGATTCCTGCCCGCCGGAGAGCTCTTTTCTCTCTGGTGTTCTCCGCCCCGCGAGGCGGGCTGTAACTCTTCGCGAGGTACCCCTTCTGGCTTAGGTTTTCGGGACGAAGGATTTCGCGATGAAAAGGAGGCGAAAGGGGTCGTGGGCCCTCCACACCACGTGGCGGCGCGGCCAGGGCTTGGGCCGCGCCGCCCTAGGGTGTGGGCCCACCCTGGCTCCTCCTGGCTCCTCCTTCTGGCTTCCTTCGTCATCTTGAAAAATAGGATTTTTGGTATAATTTTCTTCCACAGGTGATCTTCCAAAATATTGCTTTTCGATGGTGCTTTTTCCAGCAGAATCTCGGCTCCGTGCTTGATCCTCCAATAATGATGAAACATGCAAAATAGATGAAATAACATAAGTATTGTGTCCCAATATGAAATATATCAATGAATAACGACAAATTATGATATAAAATAGTGATGCAAATTGGACGTATCAACTCCCCCAAGCTTAGACTTCGCTTGTCCCCAAGCGAACCGAACTCGATAGACATGACCACATGTTTATGGAGTGAAGAGTCGATAAATACAATACGGACAAGAAGCATCATATTCATTCACACAGGACATTATAGTAAACAATCTCTTATAACTCATATTGAAACAAGTATAAGGTAATCACAAGTAAAGGTGCATAAGAAATCATCATTGGTGATGGCAAACTTCGTTCTTGGTCAGAGAACAATTAACAGATTATATTTACCTCATTGAGCAGCGCTCTCATACTAAAGTTTATAAGGCACAACTTGCATACTCAATCATAATGGTCCTCTCATGATCATTGATAACTTGCAAAGCTGTATTCATTCAGATAAAACTTGTACTAAACAAGGAAGAATAAAAGACATGATGAAGCAAATCACAATATAATGGTTTGATCACAACTACTCAAATGCTTGCTTGAGATGGAGGGAAATAGGTTTACTGACTCAACATAAAGTAAAAGACAGGCCCTTCGCAGAGGGAAGCAGGGATTAAATCATGTGCTAGAGCTCTTTTCAGTTTTGAAATCATATAAAGAGAATAAAAGTAAAGTTTTGAGAGGTGTTTGTTGTTGTCAACGACTGGTAGCGGGTACTCTAACCCCCTTGCCAGACAACCTCCTAAGAGCGGCTCCCATAATATTTTCATTTCGTGTGGCTCTCCTTCCAACCTTTCTTTCACAAACCATGGCTAACCGAATCCTCGGGTGCCTGCCAACAATCTCATACCATGAAGGAGCGCCTTTTTATTTTAGCTTTATGATGATGATGACACTCCCCCAACCTTTGCTTACACAAGCCATGGCTAACCGAATACTTCGGGTGCCGTCCATCAATCACATACCATGGAGGAGTGTCTATTTAGTCTAATTAATTTGGGACTGGGAATCCCATTGCCAACTCTTTTTGCAAAATTATTGGATAAGCGGATGAAGCCACTAGTCCATTGGTGGAAGTTGCCCAACAAGATTGAAAGATAAAACACCACATACTTCCTCATGAGCTATGAAACATTGACACAAATAAGAGATACTAAGTTTTGAATTGTTTAAAGGTAGCACATGAAGTATTTACTTGAAATGGCGGAAAATACCATGTAATAGGTAGGTATGGTGGACACAAATGACATAGGTTTGGTTGAAGGTTTGGATGCACGAGAAGTATTCCTTCTTAGTACAAGTCTTTGGCTAGCAAGGTTAATTAGCAAGCATAAGAGTCGAGGAAACAAACAAATATACATGTTATAGAAACAATCATGCATCTTCCTTGTAAGCACAAACAATCTTAACTTCAGAATAATAAGCTATGAGCTAACAAGAAAGACAATGAAACATCTACATGTATTTCTCTTTTCTATTTAAACCTCAAAGTGTTGTTGTTATTGACCAATGCTAAGTTTGCCAAAACCAAATAGATTTATTCAATGCTCCCAAAGTGATACCTATACTAACAACAAGACGAATCATATAGCGAGAGAATGCAAACTAAAATAAGATGTGCAATATGTAAATGATAAGACTTCTCATTAATATTCCATATCGATAACTCACACCAAGGGATACATAGACAACTAAAGGAGAGATACTTCCAAACGCAACCCATCTCATATGATAACTTCCCTATTCATGATATGACACTACTTGACAATAAAAGTAAAAGGTAGTGATAATGTGATACCGCGGCACTCCCCCAAGCTTGGAACAAACCAAGGGGATGCCAATACCGATGATGAATTACTCCTTCGGCGATGGTGGTGATGAATTCCCGTCATCAGACTTCCAAGGAAGAGGCTCTCCATCAAGAAACGACATCTTGGTCTCGGGAATCCCGAAGCGGCAGCCACGGCTTATGTATTTAAACCTGTTTTCATACTCACGGTTTTGATTACGAACGTCATAGAGTTGTGCTTGGAGCTTGTTGGTGGTGTCGTGAAGTGAGAGGATGTCGCTCCAAAGCTTTCCAGTTTCCTTCTCATGTTCGGCAATGAGTTCGGACACAATCCTGTGGAAGATATCCACCTCACGCTCAGCCATCTTCTTGTACTTGAAAACCTCTTGTTCTAGCTTCTCCATCCTGTCTTCCAGGCTGCCTTCTCCTTTAGGACCACTGGACATCCTTTACCTGCGAGTTCTCCTTCAACGAGCAGCAACTCCTTGGGGTGCATCTTCAGCTCCTCCATGTACAAGTTGCCAACATCCTTGCTGGAGTTGTCCTTCGGAGCTTCCGACGAAGACATGGTGGCTCTAGATCCGAAGCAAATCCTGGCAGAAATAACTCGAAACAAAACACGTCGAGAACACGATATACGGACCTCCAGGAGTCCGGGGGATATATAGCAAAAATTTTCTCGACAAACGGAAAGTACCGAGATCGAACCGGAGTCGGAAAGGGGCGACGGGGCGGCCGGACCATAGGTCGGCGCGGGCCCGGGTCGGGCCGCGCCGGCCTATGGTGCCACGCCCTCGTGCGTCCTTTCCACTCCGTTTCGAACTCGTAATTTCTCATATTTTCCAAAAACAGCAAAAATATAGTTCGGAAAATAAATTGCGTACTTTTCATTACCGATACTTGTTACCTATTCAAAGTCGAGTTACGGCGGATCGTCGGTTTGTCCTTTGATGAAAGCTTCCGGTGTTTCCACTTGAATAATATCAACATCAACATTATAAGAATCACCCGAGATATAATGCTTGAGTCTTTGTCCATTCACCACTTGCGTAGCATTGCCTTGGAGAGAGCTAATCTTGATTGCTCCTGAGCGATACACCTCCTCGACAACATATGGTCCTTCCCATTTCGAGAGTAATTTCCACGCAAAGAATGCGAGACGAGACCGATACAATAGGACTTTATCCCCAATATTAAACTCTCTTTTGATGATCCTCCTATCATGCCATTTTTTAACTTTTTCTTTAAAGAGTTTAGCATTTTCATAAGCTTCACTTCTCCATTCATCTAGAGAACTTAATTGTAACAACCTCTTATCACCAGGCAAGTTTAGGATCTTTATTTAATTCTCTAATGACCCTATAAGCTTTGTGTTCTAGCTCTAAAGGTAAATGACAAGCTTTTCCGTAAACCATTTTATAAGGTGACATTCCCATGGGGTTTTTATAAGCAGTTCTATAAGCCCATAGTGCATCTCTCAATTTACTAGTCCAATTCTTTCTAGATTTATTAACAGTCTTTCCCAAAATAGATTTAATTTCTCTATTTGATAATTCTACTTGACCACTACTTTGAGGGTGATAAGCAGAAGCAATTCTATGATTAATACCATACCTAGCAAGAGTCTTTCTAAAACCTCCATGAATAAAATGAGAACCTCCATCGGTCATAATATATCTAGGAACTCCAAATCTAGGAAAAATAATATCTAAAAGCATTCTTAAAGAGGTCTCACCATTAGCACTTTTTGTAGGTATAGCTTCCACCCATTTAGTAACATAATCAACAGCAACAAGTATATGAGTGTTACCTTCCGAAGAGGGAAAAGGTCCCATGAAGTCAAATCCCCAACAATCAAACGGTTCAATAACAAGAGTATAATTCATTGGCATTTCATTGCGTATGGAGATATTACCAACCCTTTGACATTCATCACAAGATAAAATAAACTTCCTTGCATCTTTGAAGAGAGTTGGCCAATAAAAACCTGATTGTAGAACCTTTTGCGCGGTTCTATCTCCGGCGTGATGTCCTCCATAAGCACTGCCATGACATTTACTCAATATCTCTTGTTGTTCATATTCGGGAACACATCTTCGCATAATACCATCCACTCCTTCTTTATATAAGTGTGGGTCATCCCAGAAATAATGCCTCAAATCATAAAAGAATTTCCTCCTTTGCTTGAGCTGAAAAGGTTGGAGGCAAGTACTTGGAAACAATAAAGTTAGCATAATCGAGCATACCAAGGATCTGTCTCGCGAGCTCACCTTTATTACAGCCAATTGTTCATTTGGAAAACTATCATTAACGAGAACGGGATCATAAGCAATATTTTCCAATCTAGACAAATTATCAGCAACAGGATTATCGGCACCTTTCCTATCTACAATATGTAAATCAAATTCTTGCAACAGAAGTACCCATCTAATAAGCCTCGGCTTAGCATCTTTCTTTGTCATAAGGTATCTAATTGCAGCATGATCAGTATGAATAGTAACTTTTGAATCAACAATATAAGATCTGAATTTATCACAAGCAAAGGCTACAGCTAATAATTCTTTTTCAGTTGTAGCATAATTTCTTTGAGCAGACATCAAGGGTTTTACTAGCATAATGAATAACATTCGAGTTTTTTATCTACTCGTTGTCCAAGAACAGCGCCTACAGACAAAATCACTAGCATCACACATAATTTCAAATGGTAAATTCCAGTCGGGGGTTCAACTATAGGAGCAGTTGTTAAGGCTTTCTTAAGAGTTTCAAAAGCTTCCTTACAATCATCATCAAAAACAAATGGTACATCTTTTTGAAGAAGATTAGTAAGAGGCTTTGAAATCTTGGAGAAATCTTTAATAAATCTCCTATAAAACCCGAGCATGACCAAGAACACTACGAATACCTTTAACATCCCTCGGATAGGGCATCTTCTCAATTGCTTCAACTTTAGCTCTATCAACTTCAATACCTCTCTCAGAAATTTTATGTCCCAATACAATTCCTTCATTAACCATAAAGTGGCATTTCTCCCAATTAAGAACAAGGTTAGTCTCTTCACATCTCTGCAAAACTTTATCAAGGTTTCGCAAGCAACTATCAAAAGAATTCCCATAAACGGAAAAATCATCCATGAATACCTCTACAATACTTTCACAAAAACCATGAAAAATAGCAGACATGCATCTTTGAAAGGTAGCAGGAGCATTACATAAACCAAAAGGCATACGCCTATAAGCATAAGTTCCATAGGGACAAGTAAAGGTGGTTTTCTCTTGATCTTTAGCTTTAACGAGCAATTTGTGAAAACCCGGAATATCCATCAAGAAAGCAAAAATGAGTATTTTTAGACAATCTTTCTAGCATTTGATCAATAAATGGTAAAGGGTAATGATCTTTCTTAGTAACTTTATTAACTTTTCGAAAATCAATGCACATTCTATACCCTACAACTACTCTTTGAGGAATGAGCTCATCATTATCATTAGGCACAATGATCATACCTCCTTTCTTGGGAACGCAATGTACAGGATCGACCCATCTACTATACTGCAATAGGATATATAATACCAGCTTCAAGAAGTCGTAATACCTCATTCCTTACCACTTCCTTCATCTTCGGAATTAGACGACGCCGAGGTTCAACAACAGGCTTTGCATCATCTTCCATATTAATAGCATGTTGGCAAATAGATGGAGAAATCCCCTTTAAATCATCAAGAGTGTAGCCAATAGCTCCTCGGTGTTTCTTCAATATTCCCAATAACCTTTCTTCTTCAAACTCGAAAGCTTAGAACTAATAATAACAGGATATATTTTCTTATCATCAATATGAGCATATTTAAGATTATCGAGGTAAAGGCTTTAAATCAAAAACAGGATCTTCCTTTGGTGGCGGTGTTGTACCCAAATCTTCCACCGAGTAAATCATGCTTGAGAATAGGTTGGCGAAGAAAAATTTCCTCAAGCTCATCTCTTTCTTTCCTAAAAATTTCACTCTCGCTATCCTCCAAATGTTGCTGCAAAGGATTGTTAGGAACAAGAACAATAGATGCACATTGCTCCATTTTAAAATCATTACTAGGCAAATCAGCTTTATAAGGAGTTTTAGTAAATTTAGAGAAGTTAAACTCATAAGATTCACCAGCAAATTTAGTCAAAATTTTCTCTTTCTTGCAATCTATAATAGCTCCACAAGTATTTAGAAAAGATCTACCAAAAATAATAGGACAATAATCACTAGCAGCAGAACCAAGTACCAAAAAGTCAGCAGGATATTTAATCTTACCGCATAAGACTTCCACATCTCGAACAATACCAATTGGTGAAATAGTTTCTCTATTAGCCAACTGAATGACCACATCAATATCTTCAAGTTCACAAGAATCAATTTCGTGCATAATCTCCGTGTAAAGCTCATACGGAATAGCACTAACACTTGCACCAATATCACATAATCCATAATAGCAATGATCACCAATTTTAACAGACATCATAGGAACACTAGCTTGTTTGGGTTTATTAGGATGTGAAACAATATTAGAAGCATCTTCACAGAAAATAATATGACCATCTTCCACATTTTCGAGTCACAAGATCTTTAACTATTGCAACGACAGAGTTCAACTTTTATTTGTTCTTCGAGTTCTACGGAGTTTCTTTTCACTTTTATGAACCGCACTATTTATAACGAGTACTCCTTCATTTTAGCAGGGAAAGGAGTTTTTTCAATATAAGCTTCGGGAATGACACGATCGGCAGTTTCAATAACAACACACTTATTAATAGATGAGTCAATTTTATCTTTGTATGGTTCATGATACTTATCAAAATTCTTCTTAGGCAATTCATAATGAGAGGCAAAAGCTTTATAAAGATTTACGACGACTTGAGAATCAAGACCATATGTAGCACTCATATTACGAAATAAATCGAGTATCCATAAAAGCTTCAATGCATTTATAATCATAAATTATACCGATTCTCTATCCTTGTCGTTCTCCCATCCTTCGGTATTTTCTTGGATTCGATCAAGAAGGTCCCTTTTAAACTCTTCTTTATTGCGTGTAAATGATCCAGAACATGAAGTATCCGAGCAAGGTCTTGTCTTGAAAAGAAAGTCTTGCATAGAAATTATCAATAATAACATTACCAGGAAGCTCATGAATGGGGCATTTGAGCATTAAAGACTTCAATCTCCCCCATGCTTGGGCAATACTCTCTCCATCATGAGGCCAAAAATTATATATGCGATTCCGATCCTTATGAATTTCACTTGGAGGATAGAACTTAGAATAAAACCGGGGCACAATATCATTCCATTCAAGAGAATCCCCATTATCCATTAATTTATACCAATGCGCCGCCTTACCGGACAGCGATAAGGAGAATAATTTCTTCCTCACTTCATCCATAGCAATACCTGCACATTTGAATAACCCGCATAATTCATGCAAAAACAGTAAATGATCACCGGGGTGGACAGTTCCATCCCCTTCATAGCGGTTATCCATAACACGTTCAATAATTTTCATAGGTATTTTATATGGTATTACTTCCTCACTGGCGCCTCATCTACTACCGTTGCAGTAGTAGTAGATTTCCCAAATAGAAAATGAAGAGAAGATCTCTCCATAATGACTTATAGCAGCGAGCGTAAATAAAATCAGCACAACAGGTAAAGGTTTTCCTTACCAATCCCACTTACCAATAGCGCTTCACTCCCGGCAACGGCGCCGTGAAAATAGTCTTGATGACCCACAAGTATAGGGGGTGTATCGTAGTATCTTCGATAAGTAAGAATGTCGATCCCAACGAGGAGCGAGAAGGTGTTGACAAGCGGTTTCGATGAAGGATTCACCTGTAAATGCTCACAGACAAGTATTCAGGGGGTTTTGATGTAACAGTTGAATAAAGCACGAGTATGTAAAGTGCGAGAGTGACAATTGCAGCGAGTGGCCCAATCCTTTTTAGCACAAAGGACAAGCCGGTTTGTTTACTTATAATGACCAAACGTTCTCGAGGACACACGGGATTTTAGTCTAATGCTTTCGCTACATACGGCTAATTAATCTTCATTGTTGTGATAAGTGTTGTGTGGGTGAACCTATGCTAATGTACCGCCCTTCCTAGGACTAAATACATACTTGTGATTATACCCCTTGCAAGCATCCGCAACTACAAGAAAGTAATTAAGAATAAATCTAACCACGGCCTTAAACTCGAGATCCCGCGATCCCTCCCGCATCGATATACCAACGGGGGTTTAGGTTTTCGTCACTCCGGCAACCCCGCAATTAGCAAACGAATACAAGATGCATTCCCCTAGGCCCATAAATGGTGAAGTGTCATGTAGTCGACGTTCACATGACACCACTAGAAGAATAACACCACAACTTAAATATCACACCATTGAATATTACTCAACCATAGTTCACTACTAACATTTAGACTTCACCCATGTCCTCAAGAACTAAACGAACTACTCACGAGACATCATATGGAACATGATCAGAGGTGATATGATTATGAATAACAATCTGAACATGAACTTGGTTCAATGGTTTCACCCAATAGCATCAACAACAAGTATGAATAGATACCGGGAGAGTTTCCCCTATCAAACAATCAAGATCAAACCCAAATTGCTACGGCGGTGACGAGGTGCTGCGGAGGAGATGGCGGTGATGATGGTGGAGATGATGATGATGGTGATGGAGATGATGTCCAGCTCGATGACGGTGACGATGGCGTCGATTTCCCCCTCCGGAGGGAATTTCCCCGGCGGATTCCTGCCCGCCGGAGAGCTCTTTTCTCTCCGGTGTTCTCCGCCCCGCGAGGCGGCCGTAACTCTTCGCGAGGTACCCCTTCGGCTTAGGTTTTCGGGACGAAGGATTTCGCGATGAAAAGGAGGCGAAAGGGGTCGTGGGCCCTCCACACCACGTGGCGGCGCGGCCGGGGCTTGGGCCGCGCCGCCCTAGGGTGTGGGCCCACCCCGGCTCCTCCCGGCTCCTCCTTCGGCTTCCTTCGTCATCTTGAAAAATAGGATTTTTGGTATAATTTTCTTCCACAGGTGATCTTCCAAAATATTGCTTTCCGACGGTGCTTTTCCAGCAGAATCTCGGCTCCGGTGCTTGATCCTCCAATAATGATGAAACATGCAAAATAGATGAAATAACATAAGTATTGTGTCCCAATATGAAATATATCAATGAATAACAGCAAATTATGATATAAAATAGTGATGCAAATTGGACGTATCAACATCCTCCTGAGAGTACTATTATATGGGTACTTATCAACAAACTTATAAAAATAAGATCAGACTTCCTCTCAGATCAGACCTTTTTCTTCGTCTATCATACTCCAAATCATATTTAAATACTTCTTCTTCAGCCTTCCTCTCCCCCTTGGAGTTTACTAATAATCTTCAAACTTCCTTTCTTTTAATCATTAAACTCCAAGGGTAGGTAGTTGGTTTAAGTCTGGTTTATATTTTGTACCTTTCTAAAGTCTCATCAAGAATTCTTTCTGGTGTATCCACACAGTTGTGGGTATCCATTATGAATCCTCCGACTAAATATTTACTAACTATGGAATACCAGCTGTGAAATACTAGCTGCGGAATCCCCTTTTCTTTTAGGGTAAAGAAATGTTCAAGTCGTGGGCTATCCGGTACCAATTGCGGACTACCTAGTACCAGATGTGGCTTATTGGATACCAGCTGTGGCTATGTTATGGTTCTAGTCAATATCTACCTACCAGCTGTGGCTACTTTTACAGTTTTAGTGAAGATATACCTCACTTCAGATACTTTCTCTTCATGATTATCCTATATCAGCTGCGGTCTTATTATACCAGCTGCGACTTCACTTGTCTATTTTTCTTCTTCTAGGGTTTGTTTTGCAAGTAAACCACTTGTTGACACTATGAAAATAGTATTATAAGTGACTTCACTTGCATTCCCTTCTTCCATAGTGAATATGGCTCCACTTCTACTACTCCATATTCACTATTTTTCTCACTTTCATGATACTTCCATGTTGAAGTACTCCTTGATTGAGGATAAAAGTGAGTTTTGATTGGTCCTTCCTTCAGATTGTTGTGGTTGCTTTCCACAATTTTACTTCCTTCTTCAAGTGAACCTTCATCTTGTCTTCAAATCTTCAGAATTTGTCACTTTCTTACACGAATACCTTTACCCTCTAGACCTATAACATCAAGTAAGAGCTTGATATTGCAACATGCATTTGCATATCAAAGTCAAACTTCATGTATGGATCTAGTCAATCAATGAAAATGCAATAAAATCCAAGAAGATTCAGCTTTGTGTTCATAATACACATCCTTATATGCCTGAATATAATAATTGGGTAAGACATCCCTAAACATCAGGTGTAGATGTGCAATATATAACACCACATAAGATAGGCTTAGGTTGTGATACTTAGCACTTATACGTGAATTTCTACTATTTGTCTCAACATTTATCTTAATTGCACATTTGCAATGAGACAAACTTGAAACAAAATGGCTTGGAATAGTTGAAGCTAACCTAGTTTTCTTTGGAAGTACTAACAAAATAGTATACCCTATATGTGCTATTGAAGACTACTTCCTATAATACAATTATTTCTAATATGTCTACTCTAAACACATGATTGTTTAGAATATACCACCTATAACTCTAGGATTTCTCTATGTGATATGCTCTAAATAAGCCTTCTTTAAATTAAGGACTATGATTCTAACATACTTGGTACAGTTTCCAGGATTTTAAGGCCTAAGCTTTCGAAATATTCCCTAAATCCTTACTCCTTATCATTCTTTTGTTATCGTACTTATGATGTTCTACTCCATCATACCATGATTCTCAAGTGAATCATATATGATTACCAACTTTACCATGAAAAGTAGAGTTGCATAACTCTTATCACTCTTCCTTACCTCCTATGATTGACTCATCATAGACATATACTACCTTATATAACTTATCTCCCTTACTTAACATCAGTCATTTGACATTTTTAATGACTCTTACTTAACTATAACTTGCATTGGTATACTTCTTCCAATAGGATATCTTCCTTATGGTTGTATCCTCTCTTTGGACTACCATGTATTGTATACCAACCGTGGTCTACTACCACCCATTATCTTAAGCTTCAATGGTGTTCTAATTATTTGGAATGAAGCAAGATAACTAATTAACCTTATTTAAGAAATATAGATAAGAAAGATTGACTCAAGTGTGGCAGGATTATTCTCAAGTGAATACCCATCTCAAGTCAAAATAATAGTTGGTTTAACTAAGACAACTTCCTATAGACACTACCAAACCTATAGGTCTCCTTTAAAGGGTTTTAATCCTAAGGTCAAAGCATTTGCTCTGATACCAACTGTGATGACCCAGCGTACCACCGCATGGTGTAGTACACAAGTCGTTGACATAACACAAGTGAAACACCGTTCCACCCATATTACATCTCTCGCAGTGGTACAACGAAACATATGCGAGTCCAAGGTATGTCTATAGAAGTACACACGAACTGTTTACATAAGATCCACACGAGCCTCCTACTTTACAAGTGAGGTAAAACTTCAAATAAGCTCCGGAAGAACGACTCGTAGTCTATGTTATAGCTAACTCAAGTTTAAGAGCTAATTGGCTTGCTATAGAAATCTAGCTACTTAGGTGCTAGGATTAGGGAAAGGTTCCCTTCTATTACTAGTCTAAGTTTCCACTCTAGCTGATGCAGAAGTTGACTCCATTGACTTCTTTGATTTGATTCTTCATCTTGTTGCAGTTGACTCCTTTGTCTTCGAGTTCCACGGTAGTTTCTCCTTCGGTGCCTTGATCTAAGAAGGGGGTTCAAATGGGATAGAATGAGTACGAGCGTACTCAGCAAGTTCATATTAGGAAATAGGTGTATCATGCACTAGCTACGGCCATAGACCGTGAAAGTCATAGGCCAATGCAAGTTTTCATAAACATTTCTTCAAAAGGTTTATTTTATTCTGAAAACTATGCCCGTCAGTCTTCACAGGTTGAACAGAACTTCGTGGAGTTCCTTTCCTGCCGCGTTCGCAGCTCCTTCCCGGAACAGGGAGTGACAATACAATTCAGCATCCTCCGCAGAGGTGCGTTACTTTTCCCATAAGAGACCTTATCCTTGATACCTATCCGAGATGCATGCTCGTCCACACTTCCTTGGTGCGGGGCCAGGTGTAAGATCCAAGCCAATCACTGCCTTCTCCGCGACCCTGCAAACCCACCCTTTTGTCCAACCGTACACCTCCAGTAGACTTCCCCCGATAATACGGCTTTACTCATGGTGTACTCCGGACAATCCATCATAGATGGTAGAGATTAACATCACTAATGGATGGGGATTTAAAAGGATATCCCAACCTATTGTGGCAGTTGCCTCCAACACCCCACCGTCTCTACCAATCCGTTGGCGTGCAGAAGGGAAAAGATACAGCTGACTTCCCCAGAGCCATTATAGATCTTATGGTCAACGCGGTATGTACGGCGCTAGAATCACTGGACGGCATTGGTAATTAATCCTAGGGTGATAAAACCCATGCAATGGAACTTCCACCATATCAACACATACCATGGTTCCATTGCCCACCACATAGTCATATTCATAATTGTAAAATAATACTTTGTTTTTCAATGCATGAGTGATAAGTATAGTACTTTGCATATAATTTGATAAAAATAATCAAATGATATGAGCAAGCGATGAACTTGCCTTTCTTGACTGCAAGATTATGCAGGCAAAAGCTTCGATACGTGAGAACTCCAAATGCTGAAATACCATCATCGTCCGGTAAGGACAATGTTTAAAGAACTGGCAAAGATGCTATAATGCATAGTATGAGATGCAATCGTCCCGAGCGTAACCTAACCTCGAAGATTTAGGATGTATGAGTTGTAAAGATTTCTTTAGGGTTGGTTGCACTTTTAGAATGGTTCTCAAACAAGGTTCTTATTAGGGTTTGGTTATATTAGCATCATAACCAAGTGATATAAGACATCATAATAATCATACACCTAAATAATAGTGGTGGAATAATATGTAAGATCAGCTTGTCAATTTTAAATTCTCGCAGAACATGATTGATGATTACTTATACTATACTTCAAAAGAATAACTTTTGAAGAACATGTTAATTAAGAATTAATGAGTATTTCAAAGAAGGATTGGGGCTTCTAAGGTTTGATTAACATTTGTACTTCAAAAGAATAACTTTTGAAGAACATGTTAAATATGAATATGATCTACTATACATAGGAGCTATGGCTTTCTAGGGTTTACTCGTTGGGTTCATCTAGTTTCACTAATAGGAACTAGTTGGTTTCTTAAATAGAATGGGTTTCTATATAACAAGTATTGGCAGGTTTATTGTTATGGTTTCTTCTAAGCATCATATCAAAGAATGGTTATTTAAGATGGTTCTATAAATTAGCTATTAGGGTTTACTATGGTTTCACAATTGCTTTACTAAATAGTCTCTAATGGTTTCTAAGCTAAGTGGCTTATCATTTCCTAAGTAGGGTTTAGTTGGATAGGAACATGTGATGTGATTTGCTATACAATGTTGGTATTAGGGTTTATTATTATGGTGCTACTAAATTATGATGGTTGAGGTTGATCCTAATGGTATGGTATATAGGATTGATGATCAATGGTGCTAACAAGTGGTAACAAGCTAGGGTTTATACCTAAGTGATACTAGTGAATCATATAGGTTTTAATTAAGAATAGGAACATGAAATGATAATCTCATGTGACTTGGTTTTTATGCTAATGGATCATGAGTAAGCATTAATTGGCTACTTATCAAGGTTCTACAATTAAAGTTGAAGTTCACATGATCAGATGTGATAAGCAACTAGGGTTTTAGAGTTACTACTAAAGTGTAGTGATCACATGGGTTAAATCCTTAGGGTTTTAGGTTGGCAACTACTATGGATGAACACATGAAATAATGAGATCAATGTCTTACTTAAATTGAAACTAGGGTTTCTAAATTATGGTACATCTCCTAAAATTATAATTGGCAATAAAGGTGTGGTAACTAATTACTTTGAAACAAAATTAATAATGGTTTAACATTTTATTAATTTTACAAGAATTAATATTTAGGGTAACTTTTATTTAGGTTTAGTTGAGAATTAGGGTTTAACAATTTGTGATTAGGTTTTAAAATAATTAACTTGTTAATTAAAGAATGTTTAAGTTACAAAATTTGAGTTATCAAAATAATCTTGGCTTTTAATATTTTCTTGATTATTACTATTTAAAGAAAATAGTAAATTGCAAATTAGGGTTTATGAATTACTACTAATAATTAAGTTAATGCAAATATGGTAAATAAAATTAATCCTAACATTTTACTTAGTTACTGAATAGTTAAAATTTAATTTTTACACTTAACAATTTATTGAATTCAAATTGTATTTTAAATAATTGAAATGGCATAATTAATAAGGTTAAAAATAAGTGAAATTTATTTTGACACACATTTTTGTTTTATATTTTATTTGAATAGAGTTTATTTTTGTGAGCATTTTGATATATTATTCATATTTTTCAGAGTTGAAATGAATTTAATCTATTTACGTAAAGTTTCAGCCTATTTTCTCGGAATTTGAAATAAACCTAAAATACTAAACGTACCGGTTCACTTATACTCGCAGAGACTGACTGGTGGGGCCTGCATGTCCACCTCAGCAGCCACGCGGCAAGGACCGGTCAACCTTGACCGCGTGTTTGACCTCACCGGCGTTTAACCGCCGGCGGTCTGCTGATGACGGCGCCGCCGCTTTAGTGCCTCCCAAGACGCGCGACTAATGTTTTCGGACTCTCCTCGACTTGCCGAGGCTAGTGGTGGGGATGGTTTGGTGAGGGGATCACCGGAGCTACGCCGGCGTTCATGTCCCGCGGCGGTTTACTCCGGCGAGGGATCGAATCCGATGCTAGGATGGATGCCGAGCAAAATAAAAGGCTCCAGAGGTGCGTATGCTCACCCTGAAGATGATGATGTGCTCGACGAGGACGTTGGTGGTCGGAGACGAGCTCACCGTCGCGAATCCCGGCAATCTGTTGCAAGGGGAAAATCCAAAATTGGCGTCGCTCCGAGCTCCCCTCTCGATTCCTTCCGCCAGGAGGTCCTACGGCATCGGGCGCATCCAACGAGCTACGCCACGGACTCGGGGTGCTCTCAATCGACGGCTAGCCGGAGGATTTCTTCGACAGCCCGCCGGGGTGAGGTGAAGATAGGGAGAGATTGAGAGTCTGAGAGAGATTGAGAAAGGGGTAACAAGCTAGCTAGGGTTCTGGCGCGTCTCCTCGAGCTTTTATAGCTCGAGTTGAGCTTGGAATTGACAACGACGACCCGCCGGAGATGGTACGGATGCGGCGGTGATGGTTTTAAGTGCCGTGGGCACGAATCTTGACGCCAAGGGATAGACTCGGACGCAGAAAGGATTTGGCGAGGTTCTGAGGGACTCGTTGACGTCCGGCGGCATTCTTATCCTCGTCGAGGACGTGGCCGAGCTCCTCCTCTGTGCTGTCGACACCGGGGAAGAAGGAGAAGAGAGCTTCTCTCCTTTGCACGATTTTTAAAGCTCCCGAATCGGTATCTGGCTTGGGCTGAGTTGCTCTTGGTCCCTTGCTAGGCCTCGACGTGGGCCGGTCTCGTCGGGCTAAGGCTCGCCGCGGTGCTTGGGCTGCCAGTGTAAGTTTCCCTCCATTTCTTTTTCAAATTTCGTTTTTATTTCCTGGTTTCTATTTGGTATTTGAATTTACATTTGAATTCCGTTTTGTTTTGCAGGTTCTAAAACATTTGAATAGCAACATAAATTGATAATAATGCTTACTATATTATTTTGTTGTTTAAATAAACATTGAATTTTTTGATTGGAGTGATATGTTGTGGGGTTTAATTAAAATGGACATGGTTTAGATATTTATCTAAATTTCTTGTTAATTTAGGAACAACTTCTATTTAAATGAATTGAAATTCCTAACATGTGCATGGTGAATAAATTATATTTTTCTATTGCTTAACCATAGTGATTGCTCACATATAGTTGAATTATGGATAGGGTTTAACAAATGGTAAAGGTATTGGATTGGTTCATGATTTTATGTGGATAATTATTTCCAAGGGTTTAGAGTTTTGGTAATGCTTCACTATTTGAAATCTAAAATAGGCATGAGGCATGGCAGGGTTCTTCTTATATTCCAAAGTGATACTTGGATTGAAATGCAAAAGGTGGTCTAGGGTTTTAGTAGTGATTACCAAGGTGATACACAACTAGGATTAGAATATGAGCATAAGTCTGGGTTCTCGCTAAATTGGCTAGGGTTACTCCTCCATACAAGGCATGAGGATTGGTCCGGGGTTAACTACTAGTGATATACTTATTATTTTATGTGATAGATGAGATCTAGTAATCATATGGTTTAACTTATCATCTAAGTCTACAAGATATGATCATGCATTAGACAAGATCCACTCATTCCTCACTAATCCCTCCTTATTATTCCTCTCATCACACTCATCCTAGATTCTTAGGGTTTATAATTAATACTAAGTTGTGATGATTATGGAATTGGTTTTCTAAGGTATTGTTATTGGAATAGGGTTCTCACCTCCAAGATTAAATATTGACTTGAACAACTAAGATTAGTACTACTCTAGTATTCTTGTATGAACATGGCTATGATTAGTATTATAACTTCTCTCACTTCTCAATATCTTGGAATATCCTAAGATCCTACTCAAGGGATGATGATATGATCCTCTAAATATATGGTTTGCCTAGGGATTCTACCTTGCAATATTCCGTAGCTTGTTCTTCAGGAAATCTGATAAACCTTCTTCTTGTGGTATGCCTCCACCTCCTAGCTTCTTTATCTTGATCCTAGCTAATTCACATGGAGTGGCTCTATGTGTTTGTTCCCATGTATCATGGTACTTGATGAGCAAATGGATGAAGGGTGTGGCTCTATTTATAGGCTTGGGCAAGCTCTAGTATCATGACACATAGGTGGTGACTCTTGTGTTGATTTGATGAGTAAGGTGCTTGGTTGTCATGCCCTCATCCATAGCAATCCTTTGAGCATGAGGTGGCAAAGCTTGGAAAGCAAGTCATGTAGATATTTTCATCCCATGTGGCATAGATCATTATCCTCTCATATGACTTATTTTTGGATAGCCAAGTGGCATTTGCTACTAAATATCTTGTGGATGGTTTTATTATTGTGGATGAGTCACTATATTATATTTGATTGGATCTACATTATAATATTGGTCAAAAGGTTAAGGTTGAGGGTTATTTCTCAAGTTTGGATAGTTGGTGTTTGAATTCATCTAGGCATGATCATATGAGTTTCAAAATACTCATAGTTAGTTTTATTCAAATAGTTTGAACTATAATTCGTAATGTAAATGGATTTAGTTTTATGATATTCCATGTATTTAATAAGTTATGATTTAAATAAGAATGTGTGGCTTTTATGCACTTTAGACCCTGTGGTTTACCTTATTTATAAGTGAATTAAATTACACACAAAGGTAGTTGCTAACTTTTAAGTGTTAATAAGTTAGGGTTTGATTCTTAAAGAATGTGTTGTTGTAAATCTAATTCCATTTGATCTAATCCATAGATCAAATCATCTTTACCCAAAATAAGGTTTTTAGCAAAGATCACAGTGAAGTTTATAGCGCTTGACTTGATGATCTACTTCAATTCCAGCAAGTCAAGTGAAACTTCAGTTACTGTGGTAAGTTTTATTTGAAGCGCGAAAATTCCTCGGATTTTCTATGCATGAATGCAATGCACACTTTGGTGTTCTCTAATTTTGTAACCTATAAACCTGGGATATTACACACCCTCTATGTCCTCTCTGACTATCGGGGTTACCCGTGTGGACGCTCAAACAATTTTAGATGACGTGTGCAACCAACGGTTCCAATAGCATGGCTAACATGTTAATGTTGGCCATAGTTTTAAAGTCCCCGATGGCATTATGTTGCTGAGATGAGAAGATCACCGACCCCAAGTACATTGTAGCAAAATGTAACCTATCTATCATACAAGTAAGTAGGACTTTATATGACATGATTTTTTTTGCGGGGGCAAAGGATTATATTAATTAAATATAGGTATCATTACAATCACTTAGGAGGGCATCAGAATGTAATCTGGCCCAGACCCAAACCATACATATGTACCGTCATTCAATCTACCATACTTAGGTAACTCATGACTAGCAAAATTCTGGGTACGTGGAATTTTGGAGATTCCAGTCTGATCCGAGTTCAGTAGTAATTTTGCTTCAGAAGTGAGGTTAGCTAACTCAGATAAATCCCTCTCTTTGCTTCTTTTCATCCGGTGTTGTCCCTTTCAATTAGGATTGATTCTTGACACCACTCACTTGTCAGAGAAACGCACTCCATCAATGCTTGTAGTCCGGCCTCCAATGACGAACAACATCGTATCAGCAGCACTCTACAGGATGACAGAATTATTGAGCCATCATGCCTTCTCAGAATGATTCCAACACTTGCCGTTCCATCCTGCAATATAAACGACCCGTCCATGTTCAGTTTAACAATTCCCTCAGGTGGCCGAGTCCATGGACTAGTACTAGCAGGCGGGTTGCTCCCTGCCGTCTCTGTCCGATGCAAAGGCGGTTTCCCTTTCAGAATATTCTTTATTGGCAGCTTCATGGAATTGGCTAGGGAAGACATATAGCTACACAGAAATCTTTGAGATCCTTCAATCCGACTTTATATTGACATGATTTTGCAGTTACATGTTTTCTTTCTACAATTTTTCTAGATTAGTTTTCGAGTAAATATGCAGGAAAAAGAGAGAAACAATCTTCGATATCATGCATGCTCGTGGCTTCCTTTAATTAATAAGTTCAGATCATCTACTCAATCATAATTCCGCCCTTACGTATAAATTCCACCAGTACGTTGACATACATGTGTACCGACATACGAACTACCTACCGGCAGTTGTAAAATTTCTACAAAAATCGGTGAGACACGCACATCTGTAGTACGTGCAAGTGACCTGCCGATCGGGGACAGCAGCAACAATGCGTAGAGGAAGTTGTACATGTGTCTTGGTTGCGACTTAACTACTCTTTCATTTGCCGTTAGTCAAATTGCGTGTACCGACCACCTGCTACGAACCAGGCAACCAGCCACGGCCTACCTAACAAATTCTCACGTTAGTCCACTTGTTGCAGCGTAACATGACTAATGTTTATTTTTCCTTCTATTTTTGGATCGCCATATATATATATATATATATATATATATATATATATATATATATATATATATCAATTCAACGCGCGGCACGAGGTGCCCTTTTGCAACTTGCACTTCCAATAATGCTACTCTCTACGTTGAGACTTTTCAACATTTTTGGTAAGTGCATGTATTTATACGCATTTTTAATATGTAGGTTCACTTATTTGATTAGTATTTAATCTAATTAAAATATCTAAATGATTTTACATTAGTGAACAGAGGAAGTAGATAAGTTACACGTGTCTCTTATTGTGGCTTACTTTGTTACGCGTATGCCTTCGTACGTGCTGCATATTTGGACAAAATATATGCTAAAATCTGTATAATTTTTTTTAATCCGCCATAAATATGGTGTGCTAGTATGAGACGCTTTGGCAAGTACTGTATGTTGATGTCTGTGTAAGTATAGTGCCGGTAAAACTCTCCACCAGACAAACGAGGTATTAGTAAAGAACCGGAAATCATATTCAAGAAAAAATGGAAATCCTCTCGTGAAATGTTATTAGATGTGAAATTAAACAAGACGTTGCCCCCTTGAATGTTGTCTCGCTCTTGAGTTTCGGGGGACCTCCTATATATATGCTGCCATTAGCGGTGCCCCATGATCACGTCGTCTGAAGGAGGCACTGCCGGGGTGTCTCATATGCTTGTCGCCTTCCTCCTTCTTCCCTACTGTTTTGCGCCGTCGCCCCAGTTATTGGTGAGGTCACCTCACCTCTGTCGCGGCGCCAGCCACGATGAGTCTTCTTGTTCCTCCCCGTTGCCGATGGTGGGTGGCCAATGTATGACGCGAAAGGCAGGAAGGGTCCGCAACGGACGTATGGCTTCGCAACATGTGGCATATATGATTTGCAAGTTGGTGAGGCCCAAGCCCCCCCCCCCCCCCTCCCCTTGCCGGATAAGCTACTGCTCACGTTCAATTCCCTGTATGGGTAATAAGGGATCGTATATTTTTTGACATTATACATATATGTCTTATGTCATCATAGTGCTTTTAATTTCTCCGGTTGTGGAAGAAACAATAATGTTGGGTCTACGGACGATGCTTACGGAAAATTTTCCTACGGACGTATGTGGCCTGCAGTTGTTTCTTTGAGCTGAATTCTCTTGGACCCACCACAATGTGTCTATCCAATTGATTGATGCCACGCATGCGCCCGTAAGTGAATTCCGTAAATTTGTTCCATAAGTGTAGCATTACCGGTGGAAGAAATGGGCAATTTTAGCCGGTAATTTCCTCCCGTAGTGGAAGGAAACCCACCTCTTCGGACAACAAGAGACGTACTTCCAGCTGCGAGCTCCTGAATACAAAATTCCAAAAGAGCTATATACATTTCTAGTCCCACAACTTGTCAACGATGTGCAAATTAGTCCCACATCTTGTAAAATGGGCTGTCAAAGTCCCACAACTTGCATTGCCGTGCAAAACTGGTCCAACTGATTTTAGAGGACGACACGTGGCGATGTTTATTTTGCAAAATGGCCCTGCATATTTCTATCTTTTTTTAAACAAGTAATTTTTTTTGAACAAGTGCATATTTCTATCTGGTACATGCGTTCTTAGCCTTAACACGTGGGTCCCACCTGTTAGAGGAGATTTTAAATATTCTATCGTAGAGGAGGATCGAACCTGTGACATTTCGTATCTTAAAAGGTAGAACAAGCTAGCAAATGTACCGCACAAGTCTTGATGTTATTAATAGCCCTGTTACCCTTCTTATATATAATGGACGTAATACACTTAGATACACGCCCGCATTGACGAATCCATGTGCAAGACTAGTTGTTGGATAGCTTGTCGTCTCCATGACTCCATGTCCAAAGCTGTTGGCTGAGTTTGAATAGGACTAGACTAGAAGTTTAGGCTGCTCATAGTGGGGAGTAACATAAGGTAGTGTCATGCATAAGTTACTAGTTCATGTTACTATCTTCATAGTGCAAAGTAACTTAGAGATGGTATCATGCAAAATCTCATTTATTAGTTTGTAGACTCATTTTATCTTGGGGTGTGTGATGTTATGGTAACATAGCTAGTTACCACCTCCCTCTCTTTCTTCATTTATTACTATGACATGTCACCAAAACACCTTGAAATGTGTGATGTTACTACCTAAGTTACTCCTACTATGAGCAGTCTTAGCGCGTGCAGTGCTAAGTATTAGGCTAACTCCAATGGCCACATGCATACGGAAATCTCTGGTTCGATGTGTACGCAGTGGTGAAAGCGAGGCCAACGGCCAACTATATATGGATCGTGTCACGCAGACGCATTCGTTTTAAAGCAAACATGTCCGGCCTAAATTTATGTCACGTTGCGGTTGCACGGATAGGCCATGAGTCCGCGGCACGCGGCTATTTGTCTATCTTGGCCCCTTCAGCCATTCGGATAGGAACCAGACCCTCTCCCAAGCTTCCACCTCTGTCGCGCCTCGTTACCACTACTTATTTCTATTTTCAATTCAATGCACGTCATCTGTGAAATAAGCTATTTCCTATGACTTTAGACAAGGTGTTTCTGCAACCAGTGCATATGCACCTTTTATCTGAAATACATTTTAAAATATTTAAAAATGTCAAACAAATACATAAAAATGTCTTGGGTATATGTTGGCATGTCACATGCTCATAAAATTATTTCGGCAAAAACCGACATGATGTGTGCCCCGTGTAAAAAATACAAATTTTGGTGCTAAGATAATCCATTTCTCACGATTTTTTTCTAAATCTTTTAAATATATTTTGTACATACCGGGTGCATATGCATCTCGGATAAGTTTTGAGTTTCCGCTATGACTTTGTATTTATTTTATGAACTTGTAAACTATGATTATGAGCTCAACGTCTAGAATTCAACAGATGAATTTATTTTTACCCTATTCAAAACCTACCGAAATATGCAATTAAAGATTAGAAAATGTCAAAAAAGTGTAAGAACCTGAACATTTCCAGCGGTTCCACTAGTACCATGTATAATAACGTTAAGTCCCACAAACAATCAAAAATGGTATATTATCGCATTGGTCGTTCAGGGCGCGGAACGTATGTGACCCTGACGTCGTGTGTTCGAGTCTGCCTTTGGCTCATATTTTTATTATTATTTCTTCACCTCTGATAGGTGGGACCCACATGAATTATACAACCATAAGGTCACATCTGACAGAAAAAATGTATAGGGGCGTTACTGAAAAAAAACATGGCCATGTGTCCTCCTCTAAGATCAGTCGGACCATTTTTGCACGGCAATGCAAGTTGTGGAACTTGGATAACTCATTTTGCAAGATGTAGGACTAATTTGCACATCATAGACAAGTTGTGGGACTAGAAATGTATATAGCTCATTCCAAAAGGAAAAACACGGATGGACGGACAGACTTTGGCTTGGACAATTTGTTCTACTATAGCAAAAATGGTCTAAGCGATGGCTGTCTGCGTCAGACACCGCTGATCATTTCCTTGGCACAGGACCCACAAGACAATGTGCTACATTAGGCGTTGCTTGTCCCGTTAGTTAATTAGCTATCCAGCGGATGACCGGCCTAAAGTGTGGCTGCATCTCTTTCCCTTTGATTATGACATACCGGTGTCTCTTCCTCTTAGGATAAACGCTTTATGATGGCGTCCCTCTGCAAGAGATAATTGGAGGCGGCTAGTACCATCATCAAAAAGCGGAGGGAAAAAAGGTGTTAGAAAACTCAGGACTGGAACAGAATCTCGCAACATGTTGTTCATTTTGGCGGTCCCAGCAAGCATATATGCATCTTCATTATGGAAAACTTCATTGCTTCAACCTGTTGGGGAGATTAATTTTTGGGTCTGCCTGTTACGGTGCGAGCGATCACACTGTTTTGAACCCTATAAAACTGATGACACCAGTGGAGTCATATAGGCGTGTTATACATTTTCTTCCTTGTGTATTTTCGTAATCAATCATGTGAAAGTAACGGTGTCCAGTAGCGGACCTAGGTTAGGGCAAAACCAGGCCATGGCCCGCCCACCCCACAATATTTTGGCATATGTACTTATTGTTAAGCTTCATGCACTAGCCACTTGAACCAAAAGTCCGAACTGATGGAAAGGGCTAGGCAATCTACTTGTACACTTCACAACACCCCCACTCGCGTGTGACGGGAGAAGAGAAAGTCAACACGTGAAAGAAGAAGAGCACACCGAAACAGCGGTGGCTAAAGAGGGGGGCAACAGCAATTTTTAGGCTTAGTTGCGAACTAGTACAAATGCCCGTGCGTTGCTACGGGTACTCAAATTTTATTTCTCTGCACATATATAATTTATAACTTATTCTAAAAATTTAAAACAAATAAAAGATATCATAATTACTGCAGCTTGATAATACGGAATCGCAATACCAAGACAGCATTGTGGTTACTCTTCTTTTTCCGCCACATATTTAATATAATAGAACATTCAAACGATACATGTCATGTCCTCGATTCCTTTTACAACACACATTTAATATAATATAATATTCAGATAAAGACACATGTTATTTAACAGGGGCCGCATATTTGCCACACTTTCCTTTTGCACTTTGCATATTTGCCATATCACGTGTCACTTACACGAATTGCAAAATTTTCTTAGCCTAGACGTTCTCACAATTGCAAAAACATTCACGCATGTATTCCCTCCTGTCTTTTTTAATTGACTCGAATTTATACTCAATTAAAAGATATCAAAAAGGTAGCTGTAAACATGAAATAGTAGGCTACAAAGTGTTTTTCTATAGTTCTAATTGTAGGAAGTAAAGAGATCAAGCATTAGGATGTAAATTGTCACCAAAATTCTTTTCGGTATGACATTAGGGGCCATTTTTTAGCTTCTAGGACAGCTTCGAGGTGGTGTACCGATGAAGCCCAAAAGAAATCTCGAGCTTCTACCTAGCTTATTTCCACCTAGAAGCTCAATTCTTGTGTATATGTAAAAACTGGTCGTGAGCTGATTCTGGAAGTTTCCCGAGCTTCTCCCCTCTGAATCGAATCGATACACTAAGATGCCCCTTTGGTTGATTCTATTTACAGCAAAATGCCACCCCGAAGGATAACGTTTGGATAGACTCATAAAAAAGGAAAGAAAAAACGAGCCGGCGGTTCGTATCATCCCATCGCTGTGTGCGTGCACCTGAGCGAGGATTCCCTGCCAGACCCGCTGCCGCTCCCCGCCAGACCCGCCGCCGCCGCTCCCCGCTGGATGCCGGACCCGCCACCTGCTCCGCCGCCCCGGCAGCCACCCATAGCCTCCTTCTCCGCCGCATCTCCTGCTCATTCTCGCACCCAGCAGCGAGTGTCGCCAGCCTCTCCACCCGTAGATCGGTGCCGAGGACGAGCTAGCTAGTCCCTCCCCCGCCGGTTGGCCGTCATCGTCAACCTTTCGAAGCGCTGCCACTACGGCACCTTGAGGTCGCGACCTGCCTCTCCGCCTCTCCGCCCGCATCATGGCCCATCACCGAGACACCAACAACGGCGCCGCTGCTGATGGCATATGCTCTGCCTCGGTGGCTCGTTGTTCAGCAGCGGGTTGGCACACTTCCCGATCCTCAGTCCTCACACGTTTCTAGGACGCCAACACGAATTTGTCGTTGGTCTCTGACCTTCTTTTCCGCTGAAGACACGTTGTTCATCACTTCACGGACAAAGATGAGTATTGAGAACGTGTAGATCAAATTTAGGGGCATTATTGACATAACACTACCGTCAAATTCGGGAAACCTAAAAGAAGGGGTAGAACAGTTTATAGGAGCTTCTCCCCACCGGAGTTTCTCCCTACCGAAATTCATAAGCTGACTTCTCCATAAGCTTAAACCCAAAAGAAGTGGCTAAGGATTGCCGCTTCTATCTGTTGTTGGTTTTGGTGGCATTGGCCATACAGATTTTTAGGGAACGTTGGTACAACATTCTTCCAGTGAAAAGAAAAAAAGGCCTAACAATGATAGCTATAGACAACAACAAAAAAGTCACGTGGTCTAGAATGAAGAACTACCGAATACTGAAGAATACATTAAAATTAAGTAATTCTTACCGATCTCGAAATTTTAGTTTCCGGTAACAAAACCACTAATCTCAACCAGAAGTTTTTATGTAACATTGCACAAAACCATTGTGCATTAGCTGCTGGAAATAATTCATTGGTTCGGTTGAACTATTGCATTGCTATTCCATCAAAATTATGAGACGTATTAGAACAAACTAAATAGTAGTTTCAAGTGATATATTGGATAGATAGATCCATGTGTAGATCCCATTCCAGATGCTTCAACTTCACCTCCAATAAATATTTACCTCTCTGCTTAGCAGAGGAAAACCAAACCAGTGGCCCAACCATGTCTTGGCTCATTTGTTTGTAATAACCAAATCAAGTGTATGAGAACCACATGTGCTAACATTAGGAACAAACTGGTGGAAAAAATCGTGTGCAATTACTTCGTATGTAATATATTGTTGATGTGTGGTTTGAAAATATCTACAAACTTCTCTACAACATAAAAAATGCTGAAATGAATCATGACAAATGTTCTTCCATCCCCAATACAACAAAAACGGGAAGAAAAACCACACCAATCCCATCATGAAATGTGCATGCCACCAGGTTACGAAAGGCCTACCCCTTGCTCTCGAGGCTTCCAAGCATCAACGATGAGGCAACGGAGGGAACCACGGTGAGGCCATGGAGGGAACCACGATACAAAAAAAATTCATTGGTTCAGTTTTCGGATGGCATGCTGTCCATGCTTGACAACAGCCAACTCCCCCATGACTTCCACCGTCGTGCCAAGTACTTGGTTAACGCTGCCCGCTTCTACCAGCTGCCTGTCCAGCCCCTCGACATTGCTGACTACCACCACAACAAGCTCCACGGGACAAGAGGTAGCTACATTAGTCATGGCCACGAGATAAGACAAGGGCAACATCACCATCATAGTTGATACTTGATATGTGAGTTCACACAGAGTTCATGTACACTCTGCATGTATGAACTGTTTGATATGTGGTGGAAGGAGAGAGGCGCCTTCACTGGAATGGGCGACACCTCGACCACAACAAACGGGCTGAGGAGCAAGCACACGAGTCTGACGCGGGAACCATGCTTCTAGGTGAGAGTGAAGGTGGCACATGAGCTGACGGAGAGGGCCAAGGTCGAGCACGACACAAAGTCAGTGGAGATGAAGCTGGGGAGCCCAAGAGATTTCAGAGTGCTACTCTGGTGAGCTGGTGGAGAGCAAAGAGGTGTCCATCTACGTCCTTGCGCCACACTCAAACTATACCTTATGGGTGGAGGAGTGGGAGGAGCTTCAACTATGGACGTACATGTGATTGTAAATATGCATAGGCTTGCAGAGGCACTGCATTATGAGCTTGCTTTAGTTGGTTTTTCTTCTATTTGGTAAAAGCTTACTTTAATCTCCATAATTTAGCATGAGGTGGTCCCAGCTGTATATAGCTTCCCTGTATAATTAGTGTTGGTGCAAGTATGTTGTCTGTTCTACGACCAACCAAATTGTGTGAGTTGATAAACAAAAAAAAAGCAAAATTTGTCATGATTCATGATGCTCCCAAAATTCCATATCATTGAATGTTCAATACTTTAAACAAAAATAAAACACTGAAATGCAGTGCCTCTACAAACTTCACATGAAAGGAGCATTAGAGAGAGAATAAAGATGGGCCTTATTTTACATATTATTACTGACAAATTCTTGGAAAATCATGAGGTACAAACAGCAAGCCTAATTAACATTTGTATCAAAAATCTCATTCGAAGAGAGCCTGGTGATTAAGGTAGAAATCCAGGAAAATGGTTCAGGATGCAGTATTGGTTACCTTTTTATTGGAATGAAATAGGACAAGAATCCTGATCCACGGGGCTTCCTTTGTTCAGTGACTGAAAGAAAATTACAATTGAGTTAGCAAATTCACGTCGGAAGTATTAATTATGGATTAAAAATCTAAACGGGGAATTCCAAATGTTTGAACTTTGCATTACAAAATTTGCAAATATCTTGTCATCTGGAAGCATTTACTTATCCAGATACCCCTAGTACGTATGACACAATAATATGATTTGATAACTCTGTTATCTTGAAAAGACTCGAAAGAGTCTGCACGCTCTACCAATATGCAAAAAAATCTATGACAAAACTGCAAGCAGCCAACAAACATAAAACCAATGTGATGAAACCAGAAAAAACAAAATATATGGAGAGGTATCATAAAAATTTGCACCAGTTAGAACTTTAACTCTCATTGATTGTGCTTTGAACTGGTCTATTAGAGGCTTAATGAGATTACAATGCAGCTGCAAGCCATAGAAAATGAGTAATTGTTGATATACAACAGAAATGGCACCACACCAGCTGGGCACTGATCAACATGATGGTTGCCTATTAGTGGCCTAACTTCCACCATTTGAAGCGACAATTTACTCACATGTATAGAAATAAGTAAATATAATACTCCCTCCGGTTCATATTAATTGACTCTAATATGGATGTATCTAGACATATTTTAGTTCTAGATACATCCATATTGAAGTCAATTAATATGAATCGGAGGGAGTATATAAAACACACACGGACAATCCCCTGATCATAATAAGTACTGAAAATAGAAGAAGAATGTGCCACGCATGCTAACCGGAAAAAAACACTCATATAATCACCACAACGCTTTTAGCTCGACATCAAAGACCCTTCTAATATCAGTTAGTGCAGTCGGAGATTAAAATCACTTTGGAATATAATATAAATTAACAGGTTCGAGACGCTGTGATATTTCAACTTAATTATCCTTGTTCACATCAAACTGTCAATCATCGAAGGCAATATCTTTTGGCTCCCACCCAGATCAAATTACTTTACAACCGCGGTCGAATGTTCTTAGAAAATTAACCGCAAAGCAAAAGGATCATTTTTAGAATGGTATATTCCTAGTGGCACCATCTATTTTACAAATGTTAGTACAACCACTAATTTTTTGTAAATAAAGATTGAGCCCCTTTTCTAATCGAAGTAACATAACATATTATCAGTACTCACCATGGAGACCACATCATGTCATCGTGGTGAGACAGGCAGCTCGTGAATGTCCTTGTTGATCTAAGTATCTGTATAATTCTGTCGAGACTCAAGAGCACATACACTCTGCCTAAACTAACTCAATTCAGGACTTAAGTGTGCCTAGGTATTAGTTTGTCCTAACCTGGTGAAAGAAGTTAGTCCCATGCATGTTTGATGCCACCATATGCAACTTCATGAATATATACCACTGCTATTGGGCGTTTCATCAAACATGTGACACCTGCTGACGAGAAGAAATAGTTACTTGGGCATAGAGTGGTGTCCACTGCTCACATATATGTCAGCTTATCAGTATAAGAGAAACATAAACATGCTATTAAAGTATTAAGTAAATGTAGTTTGGTATTTCTATACACCATGCTTTTGTCAAACTGCAAAATCCCATGGAAATGATTTTAGTCTATTGGTTACTTCTCAAGCATTGCACACATCTGGTCATGGACAATCCTAGCCTCAATTAAGTTGATTTTGTAAAAGGAAAACAAGCAAACCTACAAGGTATACACCTAAATAACTTAAGCTGATACTGCTCATGTGTAGTGATAAAATTGAGCTTTCCTAAACTGAACTGAACTACATGATTGAGCACACCAAGATGGTGTGAGTACCTGAAACGCTGTTTTGGCTAGTTGGTGCATGACAAAACTGAACTGCGGCAGCTTCCCACATATTGTAAAAATTCAAGTAAATGAACACAACTACAATCTTGTTTGCTGGCCTACCTTTAACAGAGAACGCACTATCGAGCATAACGGCGATCAACTGAGCACATAGTTGCGCTTCGAGAGGGTCATTTTTCATAACCGTATCAAGTCATGTGAAGAATATAGGTACCTGCAGTTTAGGGTTGTTAGTTAAGCAAGAATAGCAGGAATTGAAAGGAAAAAACAGCTAGCAGACACTGAAATAATAGAGCAACTTGTTTCTGCTTGAAACGGAATAGAAGTATAGAACAGTAATTAGCTAAACGGTGTAAGTGTAGACATCTACTATAAAATAATCGTAGAACATCCATACTGCCGTAAGGCACAAAGATATAACTACTAATAGCATTTTTTATAATTAATGGCATAATTGGGATGTGAAATTACAATAAAATAGATATATTGTGACAATTCTTTTACAAGAAATATATTTTCTTAAAACATGTCTACTCCAGCCTGACTCAGCTACATTTGGTTAAGTTGTTTTATCGACAACAAAGTCTTCTACTTCACCAACTACACAAATCACCAATTAATATAGGACAAACATTTGATAACCATATAAATTTAAGAAGATGATTAATCAAGGATCAAGCCACTCACCTTGCAGGTAGAGTCCACCGGTATCATCTCTCCAAGTTCCTGCACATGAAGAATTAATCACTGCACCAAGTCAGAACTATTCCATACCTTATACAAGGATCAAAAAAGCGCGGAGCGCTAAGCGAGCGGTGAGGCTCAGCCTAGAGGAACTACAGCTTAGGCGAGCTTAAGCATCGCTTAAGCGTGTAGGGTAAAATTGTAAAAACAGGAGCTGGTAAGCATACAAACAGAGAACAAACTATATAATATGTTATAATTTTGCTACAATTGTAAGAATACCAGCTGGATCAATGTCCATTTCTTGACAATACCTACAAATTGCAAGCAAATCTTAGGTTTAGCAAATCAACTAAGCTAACTTCATTAATTAATCAGTAGCAGCAGCAACCTAGCAACCTAGCAACAAATATTATAGCAACCTAGCAACCTAGCAAATCAACTAATGGATCAATGTTCATTAGCCTAGCACGTCAGTAGTTACTACAACCTTAGCACCAGCAATCTAGTAGCACATACACGAGCAGGGCTAGCAAGCAGCAGCCCAAATCCTAATAGATTGATTCATCTACAACAGTTTGCAGGTAGCACCACACCAACGCACAGTCGCACATACACACAGGACACATCAGCACGCCAATAGCACATACACGTGAAGGAGAATAAAACGGTTAGGGAATACTTGAGGGCTGAGGCGTGGCGAACGGACGGCGGAGACGAGGTCGACCTCGATCTGGGACTCGGGTGCCTGGACGGAGAGGCGATAAGCGGGACGGGCGGCCTGCTTGGAGGAGGGGAGTAGACATCCCGCCGGCCTAGAGGAGGAGGTGGAGGGCGCTAGAGGCGTAGCGTCACCGGCGGAGCAGCAGGCTCGCGGGTGGAGGGCGCGAGATGGGATGTGAGGGAGGCGGACGAGGGCGGAGGGCGCTTTGGCTATAGTGGAGTCGACTTGGTCCAGTCTACTGCTACGGCTCGACTGGCTGGAATGGCGGCGACGGCGGCAGAGCCTAACCTAGGAAGCGGCGGTGGCACTGGTTCCGTGGTTTGTGAGAGGAAAGAAGATGGAGGATTTGTTGGGCTTGGCCCATTCGGCCGCGACAACGCGCGAGGAAATGCGACAAAAGAGAACAAGGAGTTTGACGTATTGGCAGAATAAGGAACATATTTAGTCTTTTTAAGTAGTAGAGAAACCATGTGAAAGCCAGGATTTGAACTCGAGACCTGGGGCTCTGATACCATGTTAAGCTTCATGTACTAGCCACTTGAACCAAAAGTCCGAACTGATGGAAAGGGCTAGGCAATCTACTTGTACACTTCACAACACTTATAAAATTCTGCCTAATAATGGTGTATTTTACCCATATTTAGTGTATTTGCCCGCCCAACAATTTTGGACTAGTTCTGCCGCTGATGGTGCCGTCCCCGCTTGCTGCTTCGAAATCACGCTCGCCAGCGCACGCGTTATTTCACGCCCCCGTGCATTGACATAGCGTACGGAGATACGTACGTACACACGGGTAGGTAAAATTCGGTACAGATAACGGCAGAGAACCCGGCCAAGCTGCACGCCTAACGATCGAGAGCAATGTAAATACTCTCTCCGATTATAAACAAATATCTAAGTTATTTAAATCTGGATGTATCTAGACACTAAATGGAGTCTAGATACATTCATATTTGAACAAATCTCAAACATATATTTATATATGGACAGAGGTAGTTGTAGCAGTGGTACAATATATTTTGTGTGCGACTGAACGGTTGAGGTCGCGTTAGTCAAACTGATCGACCACCCTCCACAACCCAGCCTAACAATCTATACCTAATAATAATAAAGGAGCTAAGGTTTCTGCCAAAATTTTCGTCCAACAATTTTTAGGACGGTTTTGCCCTCCCACCAAATCACATAATACTGCAGGTGCCATTGTACCGGTTCGTGCTCTTTTCTTCTCCCACGCGCGCAGACGCTGTGGCCCAGGAGTCCCATCGGTCTCGACATTGTCTTTTCTTCTCCCCCAGATCGATCCACCTCGCAGCCCGGAAACACAGAAGGCAGGCAGAGGGCGCATGCCGTGGCGCGGCGCCGACGACTGGCGGCGGCCTCGCTCCCGGACGGATGCTTGCCCATGAACGGCCCTTGCACAGCTTAGGAAAAAATTCCCAGATCGAGCCCCTACGCAGCGCCGGCGGTAGCTTAGGAAAAATTTCCCAGATCGAGCCCCCACGCAGCGCCGGCGACGCCGGAGTACAGGAAGCCGGGACAGGGCTCGCGATGCCGGAGTACATGCATACGGAGAGCAGGATAGGAGGATGGAGGCGGGCTCGCGAACTTGCTCCGCCCCGTCCACGACGCTGTCTAGATCCCTGGCGCGCCACCGAGCTGACCTTGCAAGCGCAAGCGGAAGCCTTCAGATCGGTTTGTGCTCTGCCATCCCCGTCCATCCCCAATCTCATCGGCCCGCCTCCAGCGCCGGTGGGTAGGGAACTCGCCAGCGCCTTCCCCTCCATCGATTCGTGCTCCTCCGACATGGGCTCCAAAATGTGGGCGTGGCCCGGATCGATGCTCCATGCGTGGCCATCCATACAGCTTCTGCAGTTTGTCTGCAGGAAGGAAGCGTTGGTTCGTGGAGATGAAGTGGAAGCAGAGTGGAGATTAATTAGCGGCCACGAAGCGGTTGATGGTTTGCTTCTTTTCCTGATCTTGACTTGCTTCTATGTGCAGATCTACATTGCTTGCCTGTGTAATCTGGTTTTTTTTATGCCACGTGGTTTTTTTTTAATTTCCAACAAGAATTCTGTATTTATCTCACCATAAACAAACTGTTGCATTATACATCCAGGAAATGTACAGATATTCGTCATTAGGAATTCCGTTCGTCAATTTCTAGAATTGGACCATTCCATGTTCATTTCATTATTGAATGGATCTAATGTTATTCCCGGTTTGCAACAAAATCTTCACATGTTCTTGGATATGCATGTTTGCACCATGCATTCTTTTTTCATCCGTATGAGATGGTCAGGAACTGTATAAATAAATTTTGTGCACGAAATTCAGGTGTACTAATGAATTAATACCGATGAAATGAGTATTGGCAAGCTTGAGTTATCTGTTGAATGGAAGAAAAAAAGATCCTAAGTTTGCTTTATTATAATAATACGATGGGAGCATACATAATAAGTGTCTCTCAAATTAGGCTCAAAATGTGATGAATTCAATATAAAATGTGTAGTTTTATTTGTGTGATGTACAACTACAGTGATCACGGATGGATGTTATTCAACAAAATCAGTATAATTTGGGATGAAGATTTCAAAACAAAGGTGAATAAATGACTTCATGTCCTTCTCGGATCTGATTGACGTACACATTTAAATATAAAAAGTGGTTACTTATTTGTAAATATGAGCCGTAGCGGAGCACGGGTTTTTTCCTAGTCATTACACAAAGAGCAAAGTCTAAAAAACCCTTGAACTTGTAAAAGGTGTCGGAATCGAACCTCGAGAAACTTAGAATACCGGAAATCAGCACCCCAACTCATAAATCCCGGCCGCTTCTCACGGTAAGCTCGTTTTAGACAGGATTTGCTGACGTGGCCGTAATCAACACCGGGATTGTTGACTTTTTCTGAATTATTAGCATATCTGAAGAGGGAAACATAGGCGATTTTGTTGCCTTCGTCAAACATTGATATCTCTCTAACACGCCCATGCCAGCCAATACCGAGCAACTTGCACATAGCAGTAAGACAACAAATAGCGTTATGCAGTAGAACACATAAAAAATGAGCACACAGAGCAGCTGAGCCACGGTGGGGGCCGGGACGAAGATGGCGCCTTCGATTCGAGATGAGGAGACGCCAACATGCGATGAGCTCCGGCAGGCGCCTCGTCGGCGGGGGTATGAGCCGATGCAAATTTGGGAAGTTCATGGTGACGCGGTCGAGCTCGGGCAGACTGCGAGGTGATGAGCGGCGGCAGTAGTACCATCACCGGCACCTGCTCGCTAGGCAGCTCTTCGCGCTATCCATACTCTCGTCGAAGCTCCATGCACCACCTCTTCTTGCCAAGTACACCACGCCCAAGGCACCCATTGACCATTAGGTACGCAGTCCTCTCCGTTGATTAAGTGGATGCGGGCGAGATTTGGCGGAGGCGCTACGACGACATGTCCTGGCGCTGGTGGCGGCCGCGGAGCACATAGCGGCGCGGTGGCTGGAGCTGCCGGCGTGCAATTCACCTGCTGCGTGCGCCACTCAGGCGTGTTGGGACGCTTCGCCGAGGGCGTCATGGACAACCCGGAGGTGGCGAAGAGGGGTTTTGCTTAAGTGTCCCCCCTCTCCAAACTTTGGCTCCTTGTGGACGGCAAGGATCTCCCGATACCCCTTCGTGGGTTAACTTACCCTTGAACTTTAGTTATGGTTGGGGTGTAGGGGGAACACCAAAGCACATCATGACGAAGAGGTTGCACATGGGGCAGTAGGAGCGGTCCGGGGGAACGAGGCCACGGTGACTCGTCGACGCACTCGTGACTGATGTCGAGCAGCTTCTGCTCGCTGCTCTCTGCCTACACCATCTTGTCTGCATGGCTGCTCGGTGGACTCGACACTTGTGGCTCCCAAGAAAGGGTCAGCGGAGACTGCTCGCCGTTGCGACGAGGAGCTCACACACGCACGAAATATAGAGCAGGGGAGAAGAAAAGGGGAGTGGAGGAAGATGATAGATATGACATGTGGTCATGACCGGGTTAAAAATTGAGGATGCTGATTTCATAGATGGGTATGGTGTTTGATTTCGACCCCCTCTACCAGTTCAAGGTTTAAAACATACTTTACTCTTACACAAACGGATTACTAACCGGGCGGCCATTGACATGTATTACTCCTACCTTGAAGCGTGTAACAATGGATCGAGCTATACATATGGCCTGATTAGTGTAACGCGTAGCGAAATGCAGGTATATGCAATGTACACACAACTATTTCTGCAAGTACAAGTTTCCACCTCTCTAAAAGGAATTAAGCTTTTGCACCGAGGATTGATTATGTTCACGATGTACTTTCGGTTGGATGTTATCCTCTAAAGTAGCTCAAACTCCGACATGATACTCCCTCTGTATCATAAAATTTATCTTAACTTTGAATGTATAATAGACAAGTTTTATAGGATGGAGGAAGTAATTCCAATGGTGCAGGTGCTACAAATTTTGATAGCTCCAATGAGATCGTGGGCGCCGACTAGTTGGACGAGGAAGGGGTTATACCTTACTCTTTTTTTTTGGGAGCAAAGTATACCTTACTTTTGTCCGCACTATGATTCTGCTCATTCCCTAAAGAAAAAAGTGGTATTATGTGGTAAAAAAACATGCACTGAGGTGCCTAATAATCTGGTAAAGCTTGCTGGATTCAAAAAAAAAAAGAGAGAGATAAATGTTGCTGAATGAATGTGGTATGCTTGAATGTGCCATAGTTCTAGCGTTAGGCCGGACTTGCATGGGACGCATGCGATTCTGGCGTTGGGCCAGACTTGCATGGGTCTTGTTTGATATATTGGGCTCGACTTGGATGGGCTCGCTGGCTGAACGAAGACGAGGCATCGATCGATCACCCCGCCCCTCTCGAATTCCATCTCCGCAGACTCCGGCGACCCAACGGAGGAGCCGTGCCGACGGCTACCTCGACCCGCCAGCCACCCACGATTGGAGGTGACCCCGTTCTCCTTCCTGATCTCCTAATAATTTCATTGCTTTTCTTCAGCAACACCATAGCTTAGATCCCCCCTCGCAATTAAACCCTACCTAAATTTACTCGCTGGCTTGCAGCGATAGTGGAGAGAGGGTGTTGCGGCTGGGGGAGATAGATGATGGATCCTGGTGAGATTCCCCGAGGGTAAGCCCATCCAATTCCTCTCCTCAATCTGTGTATATTGAGGGTTTAGGGTGACTGTTCTGATAGTGGAGTAGTTTGTTTTGTTAGATGGTATGCAACCACGATGTCTGAAGATTTCTTCAGCCAACTGATTGCATTTGTTCGTGGCTGCTTCTTTTTCAGGGTCGATCCCGTTCCTGGCATGACGTGTGTGGATGGCAGGAGACTGCGGCATTCCGCAATGCCGTCCGCCCCCGCCTCCGAGGTGCTTGATGACGACAACCTCCTCATCGAGATCCTAGTCCGCGTCGGCTTCCCCACCACCCTTGTTCTTGCCGCTCTAGTATGCAGGCGCTGGTACCACCATGCCTCCGACCCTGCCTTCCTGCGCCGTTTCCGAAAGCTCCACCCGCCCCGGCTCCTCGGGTTCTACCACAACCCCAGCGACGTGTTGGGCCCTCCGGCCTTCGTCCCGATGTTGCTTGAGACCCCGGAACTGGCCGCCGTTGTACGTCGTGTGGCTGGGTACAACTTCAGCGCCTACGGCCACAGCCTAATACGGATCAAGAACTGCCAGAACGGCAGCATGTCCACCACAGTGTACAACCACGAAGACCACCGCTTTTATATCAGAATGCACAGTCCGCTGTGCCCTGAACGAGGCATAGGCTTCATCCCACTCCCATCAAACCAGGTCGATAGTCCCTGGGCCATTGATAATAAAGTCCTCTCCAGAGAAGATGGCGACGGTGGCTTGTCCCACTTTTATGTGTTCACGACGTATGAAAGGGTGACAACAGATTTCAGGGTGCACGTATATAATCTACAAGATGGTGCCTGGTGCAAGCATGCCTCGGTCATGACGAAGCTCACTGGCCGTCCACGGTGGGAACTGAAAGCTGTGTTGGTCGACAATAAAATCTATGTGCTGGCTGACCCCAGAGACATTATTGTCTTGGATTTGATGAACTCAGGTTTCTCCAGGATTCAGCTCCCACAAGGAGTGGACCATGGGTCCTCAGACATTGGGTTGTCCTGGGCCGATGATGCTACTGGTGTATATCTCATCAATGTCAAGGAGCTACAAGTTCACATCTGGCTCCACAAGGGGGGCAACTGGATGGTGGTGGATACCATTTGTCTAAGGATGTTAGATCACACGTTTGAGGACAAACACAGTGCTCATCTGAAGATATGCCTGGTGGGAGACAATGCTGAATTTGTGTTGTTGCAAATGGGTGAATGCACACTCTATCTGGATATCAAATGCAGGGCACTGCGGAAAATGCATGAGAGGACAGGTGGTGATTGTTTGCCGCTTAATTTCCAGCCATTGATGATGATCTGGCCTCCCTCATTCCCTACTCTCGAGAATGATCCTACAAGGTTTGCCTTTTGGCCTTCAGATGATATGTGTACTGCACTTGTTGAGGTTACATATTCCTGCGCTCTGCACCATCCATTGCACAGTTCAGTATAGCTGTGGAATGGTATTAGATATAGATCTGTCCCTTACGCCATTTTAAAAATAATGGAAGTATGTCCATCTACGGAATATAAAGGTATTTAATATTTAGTGTTGTAGTTGTAGCTTAAAAGAACTGGCGCACTATCTTGTACTCCCTCTGTTCCCTATTAATTGACTCTGATTTCATAGAACTTTGTACTAAATCAGAGTCAATTAATAGGGAACGGAGGCAGTACTAGCCATTTTTCTTATTGGTCCATTTGATATTTTGATGCATAAATTGAAATTCTGATGCTTAATTATCTCATTTCTTGACCCTTCCTATTTCTGTGAAATAGAAATGCAACGTGAAGAACAAGGGTATGTGAAAGGCTTTGGATGGTGTGTGACAAGGTACCCATCAAGGAAGAGCAGAGAGAGGAATTTTCATAGTACCAGTTCTAAATGTCTTCACTATATCATGTACTCGATTAAATTAGAAGCTATGTAGCCGGAGCAGGTACTCCTATCCTATGGTATCATTATTGCTAGCGGCCAATATGCCTGTTCTGTGGTTTAGAAGAAGACCTGCAGTTGAGTAGTTGTCTCGTCTGATCTGCTTGCTTCGCAGTTTTGTGGTACTAGTGCTTGCCTGTTTGTTTAATTTGGCATTTGCAGAACGATCTTCTCAAGAATTTTGAATCGGTTTTAGTAAGTTATGTGTAAGTACTCAACAGCAGAATTAAAAGGTTTCTTCGAGGCCACACTTTTTCTACTGCACACGAAGAGCCATGAATGGTAGTCAGTCGAAAATTTACTTGTGCTTGTTCCGTAAGGTACTTATACCACCCTTTGAATAGGTTCTGGCCTCTGGTAAATGCATCTATCATACCAAGGGTAAGAGAATGAAGTGTTATGAACTTAATGGGTAACATATATGCACCTACTAGTAAGACTGAATTAAAGGGAAAGATTTGGCCAAACAATCATTCTTTTCTCCCCCATAACTGTGGAACAAGCACCATCACATCAATTGAGTTTTAATGACAGTATGGCTACCTCTCTAGTTTGTCATTCTTTAGGGTTTTCTAGGGCCTCATGAGTTGATGCTGTGAATAGAATGGTCTTCTGGCTGTAAATCACTGTTGCTGATAATGTTCAAGCTTCAGCACAAAACCTGTCATGCTCTATAAAGCTAATTGGCTGATAGTGTTGCATTCGACTGAATTGAGTGGGCTAGACTCCAGAGAGCTACATCTCCATTCATTGCCATACTGTGTTTGTGATGTGTCTTTCCTGTTCTGGCATTGCTGTGTGCTATATATGTAGCTTTGGAAACTATGTATGTAAGTGAGTGATTCTTGTGAGAGTTTATAATGTCACTCTCTCTTGTTATGGATACAGTTTGTTCATCTAGGTTTGAGATCATTGAGACCACTGATGTTGATATGTACTGCAGAAATTGAAACGTTGGCAACCTTTGTTTAAGATGATTCAGTCACTCCATTGATACTCTTGTAACGGAACAGCAGTCACTACCAGTGCAGTTGTGTCCTACATTGTACCATAATTGGCACATATTGTTGGATATGACATATTTGAGCTGTATTATGCTCTTGAGTGGCAAATTTCACCTTAGCATTGTATAATTGTGTTTCCCTGCATGGATTTATTTGCTGCAACACTCATTTGTTATCTGTTGCTGTGTTGGGTGAATTGTACTGAGATTATTCCTTTCCTTAATTGGTGAGGAAAGTTCACATGGTTGACTGTGTGATGATCATGACTTTAGGAGCTTCTTCCTCAATCCCCTGCTCTGATTAAACAGGTGAGAGTCCTTGCTTCATTTTCTCATACTTTGATTTATTGCAGCTATGAACCCTATTCTTCTTCATCGAAAAAAATGAACCGTTGCGTGTGGCTATTTGCATGCTGAAGCATGCTGCCCACATGTATTCTAGTAGTGTGGATTATGCACTCCAGACCGGCATGATCTAGTTTATGCATTTTTTTCTAATTTACATCAAGTGTGCATCTAACCCGACAACACATCATATATCATAGTGGTATTATGTACGTGCAGCACTTGCCCGTGTTTGGTTGCGGTGATTTGTTTCACTGGACTACCAATGAACTTGCATGTATTGTTGAGTTACCTTAACTACTGTTGCAGTTATAGCTTGTGGTCCCCTTTTTCTTGATCTTCCATACAGACCATTATCTCTATCCTGACCCTTGTTCTATATCATGTGAAATGGATACCAGGAAGTTCTAAGAGAACAAGAGTATCTACATCAGCCATGCATCAGCGACAAGGGCTCCATCAAGGAGGAGCAGTAGTGTGATCTTTTTTAAAAACTTAAGTAGTGATTCACAACCCATTTTTGTACCCGGGTATAAGACCATCAATAGTCTGTTTTTTTATCTTTCTGAGATGATCACAAGTTCATTGCAGTTTACTGGTCAATCGGGAATTTATAAGTGTAACTGAGATGGTATTCCTTATCGTTTGCAAGATGTTTGTTTCCTTTTCTTTTTTTTGTTGACAGTGCGAGATGTTTGTTGCCAGGTTGACAAATGTGACAGAGAACCCTGAGATATCCTAGCCATATGTTTTTGTTCAAAATTTTAAAGGAAAAGTTACCATGTTGGTTAACCATTGCTGATTTTGCTAGTACTTTGTAGACTTAAAGCGGGTGTATATTTGTCTTGTTTATAAACCTATTTCTATACCTGGGCATCTGTTGGGCCAGGCCGGGCCGACAAAAACCCGACACATGAAATCTAGGCCCAGGCTCGGCTAAAAAGCCCAAAAGCCCATCGGGCCGGTGGGCCGCTTCCTTGTTTTGCATTTTCGGGCTACCTAGACCCGGCCCGGGCTGACCATCGGGCTGACTTTTCTAGGCCCAGGCCTGGGAATTTTGGGCCGGGCTACCCATGGTCAGGCATATTTCTGATTCAAATATGTAGGGTGTCTTTGTTTTACGAATCTTGCCATGCTCAAATACTGATACCTTTCTTGCCAGAATCTCCACTGGTTTGTATACGAAAATGTTGACACGAAGTGCTGCATCATTCTGCAATTTCTGTTTACTGTGTTCCGTGCATCGATCTCTAGGCGAAGACGAGCAAGATAGATGATTTCGAAACCTGTCTACAAGTTTCGAGTTGGTCTGAGACTTGCATCACCTCAGAAGTGAATGGCAATAACCTGCCTTTTTTTCTTCTGGGCTAACTACAAATCTGTGTGAAGTACTTTCAGTCAACTCATCAATATTTGCTCTAACATTGCACACATTATGCAGAGAGCAGTAACATCAGCCAACAAAAGGGCGCATTCCTTTTACAGGAGTTAAACAAAAAAGAAATTCCGCATGCCCCTTAGTAACTGTTGTGAATGAGTAACTAGTATTCACTGTGGGCCAAAGGCCAGTACATGTACAGATGATACAATATGCAGGGAAGCCCACATACACTAGAAATATACAGTAAAGGGGTCTATACATCACTAACACCCCCTCAAACTCATGGTCGATCAACAACACTGAGTTTGGAGAGAAAGAAACCATGATGTGCTCTAGTCTGAGCCTTCGTGAAGAAGTCAGCAAGCTGTAGCTCGGAAGGCACATAATGAAGAGCCATAATCTGATCCGCACAACATTACGCACATAGAAGGCATCAACACCAATGTGTTTGGTGAGCTCGTGCTTCACCGGATCACGCGCAAAACTGATGGCACCAGTACTATCTGATAAAAGAGGAGTCAGTGCGCTAGCAGAAACACCAAAGTCCTCAAGTAACCAGCGTAATCAGGTCACCTTGCTTGGGACGGTAAAGCACACGTCCGTTGGGAACCCCAAGAGGAAGGTATGATGAGTACAGCAGCGAGTTTCCCTCAGTAAGAAACCAAGGTTATCGAACCAGTAGGAGATGAAGATCACGTGAACGTTGTTGGTGAAGGAGTGTAGTGCGGCGCAACACCAGGGATTCCGGTGCCAACGTGGAACCTGCACAACACAATCAAACTACTTTGCCCCAACTTAACAGTGAGGTTGTCAATCTCACCGAGCTTGCTGAAAACAAAGGATTAAACGTATGGTGTGGAAAATGATGTTTGCTTGCGGAAAACAAAAGAGAACAATGATTGCGGTAGGTTGTATTTCAGATGTAAAAGAATGGACCGGGGTCCACAGTTCACTAGTGGTGTCTCTCCAAAAAGATAAATAACATGTTGGGTAAACAAATTACAGTTGGGCAATTCACAAATAGAGAGGGCATAACAATGCACATACATATCATGATGACTACTATGAGATTTACTTAGGGCATTACGACAAAGAACATAGACCGCCATCCAACATGCATCTATGCCTAAAAAGTCCACCTTCGGGTTAGCATCCGCACCCCTTCCGAGTATTAAGTTGCAAGCAACGGACAATTGCATTAAGTATCGTGTGTAATGTAGACAATACAAATATCCTTAGACAAAGTATTGATGTTTTATCCCTAGTGGCAACAAGCACATCCACAACCTTAGGGGTTGCTCTGTCACTCCCGCGATTCAATGGAGACATGAACCCACTATCTAGCATAAATACTCCCTCTTGGAGTTACAAGTATCAACTTGGCCGAGCCTCTACTAGCAACGGAGAGCATGCAAGATCATAAACAACACATATATGATAGATCAATAATCAACTTGACATAGTATTCCATATTCATCGGATCCCAACAAACACAACATGTAGCATTACAAATAGATGATCTTGATCATGATAGGCAGCTCACAAGATCTAAACATGATGGCACAATAGGGGAATACAACCATCTAGCTATCGCTATGGACCCGTAGTCCAAGGATGAACTACTCACGCATCGGTCCGGAGGCGGGCATGGTGATGTAGAGCCCTCCGGTGATGATTCCCCTCTCACGGCAGGGTGCCGGAGGAGATCTTCCGAACCCCCGAGTTAGGGTTGACGGCGGCGTCTCCGGAACCTGTTCCGGTATTTTGGCTCTCGGTACTAGGGTTTTTGGGGACGAAGGAATAAATAGGCGAAGGGGCAGCGTCGGGGAGCCGGGGGCTCCTCCCCACGTCTCGGCGCGGCGGCTGGGGCCCCCGCGCCGCCATATGGGGAGGGCCCCCTGCTGGCCTTCCTCGTCTCTTCTTCGGTCTTCTGGAACACTCCGTGGAAAATAGGGCCGTGGGCTTTTGTTTCGTCCAATTCCGAGAATATTTGTAAAACAACTTTTCTGAAATCAAAAACAGCAGAAAACGAGAACCGACACTCGTGACATCTTGTTAATAGGTTAGTCCCGAAAAATGCATAAAAACATTATAAAGTGTGAATAAAACATGTAGGTATTGTCATAAAACTAGCATGGAACATAAGAAATTATAGATACGTTAGAGACGTATCAAGCATCCCCAAGCTTAGTTCTTACTCGCCCTCGAGTAGGTAAACGATAAAAAAGAATAATTTCTGAAGTGACATGCTACCAACATAATCTTGATCAATACTATTGTAAAGCATATGAGATGAATGAAGTGACTCAAAGCAATGGTCTATAGTTTGCTAACAAAAGATAATGACTAAACAACTGAATCATATAGCAAAAACTTTTCATGAATAGTACTTTCAAGACGGACATGGTGTTTCTACACCCGGGTGCATATGCACCCTTTATTTGAAACGCATATTAAATATATTTAAAATGTTAGAAAAATACAAATAAAAATTCTTTGTGTATACCTTGACATGTTACATGCTTACAAAGTTGTTTCAGAAAAAACCGATATGTTTCATGCCTTGTGCAAAAAAGACAAATCTTAGGTGCTAAAATAGTCTATTTTTTGAGGCATTATTTGCCTTTTTTACACAGGGTACAAAAAATGTTGGTTTTAGGTGAAAATTTACATGCACACATAGAACATGTCCCTCTACATGCTAAATGTTTTTCCTAAATTTTTTACGGTTTGGAAATATGTTTTATACATACCGGGTGCATATGCACCCGAGATCAGATTTGATTTTCCGTTTCAAGACAAGCATCAAAAAGTCTTGCATAAGAGTTAACTCATAAAGCAATAGATTCTTAATAAAAGGTTTTGAAGCAACACAAAGGAACATTTAAGTTTCAGCAATTGCTTTCAACTTTCAACATGCATATCTCATGGATAATTGTCAACACAAAGTAATATAATAAGTGCAATAAGCAAGCATGTAAGAATCAATGCACCCAGTTGACACAAGTGTTTGCTTCTAAGATAGAAAGAAGTAGGTAAACTGACTCAACATAAAGTAAAAGAAAGGCCTTTCGCAGAGGGAAGCAGGGATTAAATCATGTGCTAGAGCTTTTCAAGTTTTGAAATCAGATAGAGAGCATAAACACTACAAGAAAAGTTCTGATAGACAACGTCTCAAAATCGTCCGCTAAGG
>NC_061509.1:48130650-48165111 GCF_022539505.1 Lolium rigidum
GAACTTCCCAAGTCCCTCTCTCTCCCAGCTAACGGCGTCCGCCACGTGTCGCTTGCATGACGTCAGCAGCCAACGGGCTCCCGGAAACACTTGGGCAACGGTCCGATTTTCCGTGGCGGAAGGGCGCCCAAGCGCGACGGACCGAAAAAATCGTCGTAGGACTTTGCCTGACGCAGTTTCCACAACAGAACCCATATCGTCGGGTTAGGCCCATAGGCGACGAAAAATACCCCTTAGCGGACGATTTTGAGACGTTGTCTATCAGAACTTTTCTTGTAGTGTCGTCTCCAACACCAACCAACTTATTTGAAACAACTCTCATAGATAATAATAAAAAAAGATCAGAGAGCTAATAATAAATAAATAAAGAAAACTAACAAGATCCGAACAAAATAAGAATGGAAAACCAAGAGCTAAACGCAGTACTAGTAAACTAGAACACTCGCAGAACAATAAGAGTGAAAACTAGAGTGTTCTATGCAATGAAAATAGAGCGTGTCTCTCCCCCACACAAGAATGCTAGGATCAAACCATATGCTATAGAAAAAAAGAAAACTAAAAACACAAACAAAGACGATCCAAGAACAACATATAGCATATGAAGCAATAAAAATATAGTGTCTTGAAAGATGACCTGATATATTTGTTGATGAAAAAGAGATGCCTTGGGCATCCCCAAGCTTTGAAGCTTGTACCCCTTGAATATTTCTTGGGGTGACATGGGAATCCCCAAGCTTGAGCTTTTGGCCATCCTTCATCTCATCACATCATTCATCTCTCCCTATACTTGAAAACTTCCTTCATACAAAACTTAACACAATTTTCATTAGCAACCTTAGTGCAATCAAAATAACAAATCCACTTGGTTCAGTTCTAACATAAGTAAAACATCCATTAAAACATTTAGATATTGTAGCAATTTCTTTGGAAATCCCTTTCTCTCAAAAGAACTCAAAAAATAAGAAAAAGATCAAGCGGCAAATGCAAATGGTGATAGAAATCTATCAAAGCAAAACAACAAGTAAAGATCGATTTTTTCGAAAATCTTATGTTGCTCAAATCGGAAAGTGCAAAACAAACGAAGTTAGATAATAACCTGGGGCATATGATCAAAAATGGGCAAGTCAAAACTACGTTCTGGCTGGGAATACAAATATTTATGGTGAAAACACAGAATCTGTTTCAGGACAGCAACTTCCCCAAATTTTACTTTCTTCCTATTAGAGGCTATTCTTCGTAAAAAAATGAATTAAAAATGATAAGGAGAGGTTATTACAGAGGTAATAACTTCCATGACTCAACAAAAGAAAAATTACAGAAATAAAATAATGAATTGTCTCCCATAATCGCTTTTCTTTAATGCCTTTTAGCTAGGCTCAGTAATTCGAGAAGATGCTCACATAAGAAATATGAATTGAAGCAAAAGAGAGCATCAAGAAACAAATATGAAACACATTGAAGTCTAACCCACTTCCTGTGCATAGGAATCTTGTACACATATAAATTCACAAAGAACAAAGTGACAAGCATACGAAGATAAAACAAGAGTAACTTCCAAACTTTCAGCATATAGAGAGGTGTTTTAGTACCATGAAAACTTCTACAACCATATTTTCCTCTGTCATAATAATTTTCAGTAGTATCATGAATAAACTCAACAATATAATTATCACATAAAGCATGCTTTTCATGATCTACAAACACATAATTTTTATCAAGCTCAAAAATAGTGGGATTAAAACATTTAAAATTACTTTTAACAATTTTATAACAAGATGATTGATCATTCTCAAGAGGTATGGGGATCCAAGATAAATTCAAGACCCCTCCAATCTCATTTTCAATAATAGTACACTTAATATTATCAACCAATATAGGACCATCATCTAGAGCTTTATCATAAACATTTTCTTAGCAAAACTATTTAGTACCATGCATTTTGAAATTAGGAACAAATAAAGGATTATCATACGATTTATTAAAATAGCATGGATTATCATAGATAACAAGAGCTTAATTATTATCACAAGTTTTACTCATAGTAGATATTTCAAGAGAATCCACAAGAACATAACATTCATCCTCCTTTGGTAAGCATGTGGGACAATCAAATAATGTAAGGGATAAAGAGTTACTCTCATTAGAAGGTATGCACGGGTAGCTAATCCATTCTTCCTCCTTTTCTTCACCACTCTCCTCCTCTTTTTCATCTAAGGAGCTTTCAGGTTCATCAATTTCTTCTTCCACAGGTTCCTACAAATTGTGGATACATTCTTGTGCATGACTGAGTCTCTCTTTATAATCAATGATATAACAATTATTGCTAAAATTTTCTATACAATAATCAAGGATAGAAGAGACCAAATCTTTAAGGTCTTTACAAGCAACACATGTTTCATAATTTTTAGACATGAAGGATTCTATTTCAGAAGCTCCCATAAACAAAATTAATTGTTCTACTTCTTCAAATCCAAGATGAATATAGTTATTCCAATGATAGTTCATAATTAAAACTTCTTTACTAAAGCCACATTGGAATTTAAGATGTTTAGTATCCTGTTCAGAGCAACAATTTATATCATGTCGTTTAAGCAAAATTTTAATAATTTGATCCAACCTTTTTAACGTGCCTCTCATGACTTTTCCCTTATATGATTCTCTATACTTTATAAAATGTTCCATAGAGGGTCTAGCAGGTCCTTCCATAACAACAGTTTTTTAGATTTTCGGTTTTCAAATTTGTATGGATTTTAGGGTATATAAGAAAAATAAAATAAGACAAAAATAAACTATAAAAAGGTAAACTAAACAGAACACAACCAAACATAAATAAACTAAGGAAAAATAAACTAGACAAGACAAAATAAAAATATATAAAAACAGGGAGATAGGTAAAGTGTACTCCCCAGGTGAACTTATGAGTAGAGCTATGCCTTTCCGGCAACGGCGCCAAAAAATAGTCTTGTGATACGTCTCCGACGTATCGATAATTTCTTATGTTCCATGCCACATTATTGATGATATCTACATGTTTTATGCATACTTTATGTTATTATTATGCGTTTTCCGGAACTAACCTATTGAAGAGATGCCGAAGGGCCGCTTGTCGTTTTCTCGCTGTTTTTGGTTTCAGAAATCCTAGTAAGGAAATATTCTCGGAATTGGACGAAATCAACGCCCAAGCATCTTAGAATCCCCGGGAGCTTCCGAACACCCGAGAGCCGCCAGAGAGGGGCCACAGGGGGCCCACACATGGTGGCGGCGCGGCCCAGGAGGGGGGTGCGCCGCCCTAGTGTCTAGTGGCCCCAGACCCCTTCTGACGCTGCCCTTCCGCCTATTTAAGGTCTCCATCGCGAAAACCCTACCACGTTCGACGAAACCAGAGAAAACCTTCCAGAGCCACCGCCATCGCGAAGCCAAGATCTGGGGGACAGGAGTCTCTGTTCCGGCACGCCGCCGGACAGGGAAGTGCCCCCGAAGGCTTCTCCATCGACACCACCGCCATCTTCATCAACGCCGCTCGTCTCCCATGAGGAGGGAGTAGTTCTCCATCGAGGCTCGGGGCTGTACCGGTAGCTATATGGTTAATCTCTCTCCTATGTACTTCAATACAATAATCTCATGAGCTGCCTTACATGATTGAGATTCATATGATGATGCTTGTAATCTAGATGTCATTATGCTAGTCAAGTGGATTTTACTTATGTGATCTCCGGAGACTCCTTGTCCCACGTGTGTAAAGGTGACAGTGTGTGCACCGTGTGGGTCTCTTAGGCTATATTTCACAGAATACTTATTCGCTGTTGGATGGCATAGTGAAGTGCTTATTTATATCTCTTTATGATTGCAATGTGTTTTGTATCACAATTTATCTGTGTGCTACTCTAGTGATGTTATTAAAGTAGTTTATTCCTCCTGCACGGTGTAATGGTGACAGTGTGTGCATCGTGTAGTACTTGGCGTAGGCTATGATTGTGATCTCTTGTAGATTATGAAGTTAACTATTGCTATGATAGTATTGATGTGATCTATTCCTCCTTTCGTAGTGTGAAGGTGACAAGTGTGCATGCTATGTTAGTACTTGGTTTGGTTATGTTGATCTGTTATGCACTCTAAGGTTATTTAAACATGAACATTGAATATTGTGGAGCTTGTTAACTCCGACATTGAGGGTTCGTGTAATCCTACACAGTTAGTGGTGTTCATCATCCAACAAGAGGGTGTAGAGTCTAGCATCTATTTATTTATTCTCGTTATGTGATCAATGTTGAGAGTGTCCACTAGTGAAAGTATGATCCCTAGGCCTTGTTCCTAAATACTGCTATCACTCGCTTGTTTACTCGTTTTACTCGCTTGTTTACTTCCTCGCAATATTACTACCATCAACCGCACGCCAGCAAGCACTTTTCTCGGCGTCGTTACTACTGCTCATATTCATTCATACCACTTGTATTTCACTATCTCTTCGCCGAACTAGTGCACCTATTAGGTGTGTTGGGGACACAAGAGACTTCTTGCTTTGTGGTTGCAGTGGTTGCATGAGAGGGATATCTTTGACCTCTTCCTTCCCGAGTTCGATAAACCTTGGGTGATCCACTTAAGGGAAACTTGCTGCTGTTCTACAAACCTCTCGCTCTTGGAGGCCCAACACTGTCTACAAGAATAGAAGCACCCGTAGACATCAAGCACTTTTCTGGCGCCGTTGCCGGGGTGGAAAGGTAAACGGCACTCACACACCGGATCCCGGCAACCAAGCTATTTTCTGGCGCCGTTGCCGGGGAGGAAAGGTAAAAGGCATTCATACTCCGGTCCCAGGTACTAAGTACTTTTCTGTTACCGTTGTGTATGTGCTCGAAGCTATTTCCTTTAGATCCTGCAATTGCATCTTTTTGTTTCTTGTTTACACTAGTTAGGCATAATGGACAACAATGAGCTTCTTATTCTATTTCCTGATTTAAGACATGGATGGTTTGATGCGAAAATTAAAAAACCTATGGAACATATTAGTATGAACGCTTTGAACACCATTGTTGCTAATGATATGGAAAATTCTAAGCTTGGGGAAGCTGGCTTTGATGAGCATGATATTTTTAGTCCCCCAAGCATTGAGGAGAAAATTTACTTTGATGATACTTTGCCTCCTATTTATGATGATTATAATGATATTGGTCTTTTAGTACCGCTCTGTTATGGAGGATAAATTTGATTATGATTACAATATGCCTCCTATATTTGATGATGAGAATAATAATGATAGCTACTTTGTTGAATTTGCTCCCACTACAACTAATAAAATTGATTATGCCTATGTGGAGAGTAATAATTTTATGCACGAGACTCATGATAAGAATGCTTTATGTGATAGTTATATTGTTGAGTTTGCTCATGTTACTACTGAAAGTTATTATGAGAGAGGGAAACATGGGTATATGCATCTTAATGATATTAAGTTTCCCCTCTATATGCTGAAATTTTTGAAGTTACTCGTGTTTTATCCTCTTATGCTTGTCACTTTGTTCTTCATGAATTCATTTGTGTACAAGATTCCTTTTCATAGGAAGCATGTTAGGCTTAAATTTGTTTTGAATTTGCCTCTTGATGCTCTCTTTTGCTTCAACTACTATTTCTTGCGAGTGCATCATTAAAACTGCTGAGCCCATCTTAATGGCTATAAAGAAAGCACTTCTTGGGAGATAACCCATGTGTTTATTTTGCTATAGCAATTTTTTTTTGGTGAGTCTTGGAAGTTGTTTACTACTGTAGCAACCTCTCCTTATCATATTTTTGTGCCAAGTAAAGTCTCTATGGTAAAGTTGATGCTAGATTTGGATTGCTGCGCAGAAACAGCATTGCTGTCTGTCACAAATTCGCGCAAAAGTCTCTGTAAAAAAATCAAAAAAATCTGCAAATTTACGTGTGTGATCCTCAGATATGTACGCAACTTTCATTAGTTTTGAGTTTTTCCGTTTGAGCAAGTTAAGTGCCCCTTCCAGGTTCGTCTTTACGGACTGTTCTGTTTTTGACAGATTCTGCCTTTTATTTCGTATTGCCGCTTTTGTTAAGTTGAATGAGTTTCTTTGTTCCATTAACTTTCAGAAGTTTTGTGTAATGTCCAGAAGTGTTAAAAATGATTGTGTCACCTCTGAACATGTGAATTTTTGATTGTGCACTAACCCTCTAATGAGTTTGCTTAAAGTTTGGTGTGGAGGAAGTTTTCAAGGGTCAAGAGAGGAGGATGATATACTATGATTAAGAAGAGTGAAAAGTCTAAGCTTGGGGATGCCCCCGTGGTTCATCCTTGCATATTTCAAGAAGACTCAAGCGTCTAAGCTTGGGGATGCCCAAGGCATCCCCTTCTTCATCGACAAATTTATCAGGTTCCTCCCTTGAAACTATATTTTTATTCGGTCACATCTTATGTACTTTACTTGGAGCGTCTTTTTGTTTTTGTTTTGTTTGAATAAATTCATGCTTGTGTGGGAGAGAGACACGCTCCGCTGTTGCATCTGAACACATGTGTTCTTAGCTTTTAATATTCATGGCGAAGGTTGAAAACTGCTTCGTTCATTGCTATATGGTTGGAAACGGGAAATGCTACATGTAGTAATTGATAAAATGTCTTGAATAATTTGATACTTGGCAATTGTTGTGCTCATGTTTAAGCTCTTGCATCATATACTTTGCACCCATTAATGAAGAAATACATAGAGCTTGCTAAAATTTGGTTTGCATATTTGGTCTCTCTAAAGTCTAGATAATTTCTAGTATTGAGTTTTGAACAACAAGGAAGACGGTGTAGAGTCTTATAATGTTTACAATATGTCTTTTATGTGAGTTTTGCTGCACCGGTTCATCCTTGTGTTTATTTCAAATAAACCTTGCTAGCCTAAACCTTGTATCGAGAGGGAATACTTCTCATGCATCCAAAATCCTTGAGCCAACCACTATGCCATTTGTGTCCACCATACCTACCTACTACATGGTATTTCTCCGCCATTCCAAAGTAAAATGCTTGAGTGCTACCTTTAAATTTCCATCATTCGCCTTTGCAATATATAGCTCATGGGACAAAATAGCCTTAAAAACTATTGTGGTATTGAATATGTACTTATGCACTTTATCTCTTATTAAGTTGCTTGTTGTGCGATAACCATATTTTCTGGGGACGCCATCAACTCTTTGTTGAATATCATGTGAGTTGCTATGCATGTTCGTCTTGTCTGAAGTAAGGGCGGTTTTCACAATCAAATGGTTTGAGTATGCATACCGTTAGAGAAGAACATTGGGCCGCTAACTAAAGCCATGAATCATGGTGGAAGTTTCAGTTTGGACATAAAACCTCAATCTCTTATGAGAATATTAACTCGTTGAATGCTTAAGCATTAAAAGAGGAGTCCATTATCTCGTTGTCTATGTTGTCCCGGTATGGGTGTCTAAGTTGAAGAATGATCAAAAGCGAGAAATCCAATGCGAACTTTCTCCTTAGACCCTTGTACAAGCGGCATAGAGGTACCCCTTTGTGACACTTGGTTGAAACATATGTTATGCAATGATGATCAGTGTTAACCCAAGCTAATTAGGACAAGGTGCGGGCACTATTAGTACACTATGCATGAGGCTTGCAACTTGTAAGATATAATTTACATGATACATATGCTTTATTACTACCGTTGACAAAATTGTTTCATGTTTTCAAAACCAAAGCTCTAGCACAAATATAGCAATCAATGCTTCCCTCTGCGAAGGGCCTTTCTTTTACTTTTATGTTGAGTCAGTTCACCTATCTCTTTCCACCTCAAGAAGCAAACACTTGTGTGAACTGTGCATTGATTCCTACATACTTGCATATTGCACTTGTTATATTACTTTATATTGACAATATCCATGAGATATACATGTTATAAGTTGAAAGCAACCGCTGAAACTCAATCTTCCTTTGTGTTGCTTCAATACCTTTACTTTGATTTATTGCTTTATGAGTTAACTCTTATGCAAGACTTATTGATGCTTGTCTTGAAAGTACTATTCATGAAAAGTCTTTGCTTTATGATTCATTTGTTTACTCATGTCATTACCATTGTTTTGATCGCTGCATTCATTACATATGCTTACAATAGTATGATCAAGGTTATGATGGCATGTCACTCCGTAAATTATCTTTGTTACCGTTTACTCGCTCGGGACGAGCAGGAACTAAGCTTGGGGATGCTGATACGTCTCCGACGTATCGATAATTTCTTATGTTCCATGCCACATTATTGATGATATCTACATGTTTTATGCATACTTTATGTCATTATTATGCGTTTTCCGGAACTAACCTATTGACGAGATGCCGAAGGGCCGCTTGTCGTTTTCCGCTGTTTTTTGTTTAAGAAATCCTAGTAAGGAAATATTCTCGGAATTGGACGAAATCAACGCCCAGCATCTTAGAATCCCCGGGAGCTTCCAGAACACCCGAGAGCCGCCAGAGAGGGGCCACAGGGGGCCCCACACATGGTGGCGGCGTGGCCCAGGAGAGGGGCGCGCCGCCCTAGTGTCTGGTGGCCCCAGACCCCTTCTGACGCTGCCCTTCCGCCTATTTAAGGTCTCCGTCGCGAAAACCCTACCACGTTCGACGAAACCAGAGAAAACCTTCCAGAGCCGCCGCCATCGCGAAGCCAAGATCTGGGGGACAGGAGTCTCTGTTCCGGCACGCCGCCGGGACGGGGAAGTGCCCCCGGAAGGCTTCTCCATCGACACCACCACCATCTTCATCAACGCTGCTGTCTCCCATGAGGAGGGAGTAGTTCTCCATCGAGGCTCGGGGCTGTACCGGTAGCTATGTGGTTAATCTCTCTCCTATGTACTTCAATACAATAATCTCATGAGCTGCCTTACATGATTGAGATTCATATGATGATGCTTGTAATCTAGATGTCATTATGCTAGTCAAGTGGATTTTACTTATGTGATCTCCGGAGACTCCTTGTCCCACGTGTGTAAAGGTGACGAGTGTGTGCACCGTGTGGGTCTCTTAGGCTATATTTCACGAATACTTATTCGCCGTTGGATGGCATAGTGAAGTGCTTATTTATATCTCTTTATGATTGCAATGTGTTTTGTATCACAATTTATCCGTGTGCTACTCTAGTGATGTTATTAAAGTAGTTTATTCCTCCCGCACGGTGTAATGGTGACAAGTGTGTGCATCGTGTAGTACTTGGCGTAGGCTATGATTGTGATCTCTTGTAGATTATGAAGTTAACTATTGCTATGATAGTATTGATGTGATCTATTCCTCCTTTCGTAGTGTGAAGGTGACAAGTGTGCATGCTATGTTAGTACTTGGTTTGGTTATGTTGATCCGTTATGCACTCTAAGGTTATTTAAACATGAACATTGAATATTGTGGAGCTTGTTAACTCCGGCATTGAGGGTTCGTGTAATCCTACACGGTTAGTGGTGTTCATCATCCAACAAGAGGGTGTAGAGTCTAGCATCTATTTATTTATTCTGTTATGTGATCAATGTTGAGAGTATCCACTAGTGAAAGTATGATCCCTAGGCCTTGTTCCTAAATATCGCTATCGCTGCTTGTTTACTGTTTTATCGCTTGTTTACTTCCCGCAATATTACTACCATCAACCGCACGCCAGCAAGCACTTTTCTCGGCGCCGTTACTACTGCTCATATTCATTCATACCACTTGTATTTCACTATCTCTTCGCCGAACTAGTGCACCTATTAGGTGTGTTGGGGACACAAGAGACTTCTTGCTTTGTGGTTGCAGGGTTGCATGAGAGGGATATCTTTGACCTCTTCCTCCCCGAGTTCGATAAACCTTGGGTGATCCACTTAAGGGAAACTTGCTGCTGTTCTACAAACCTCTGCTCTTGGAGGCCCAACACTGTCTACAAGAATAGAAGCACCCGTAGACATCATCTTGCTGACCCACAAGTATAGGGGATCACAAAAGTCTTCGAGGGAAGTAAAACCTAAATTTATTGATTCGACACAAGGAGAGGTAAAAAATACTTATAAGTCTTAACATCGGAGTTGTCAATTCAGCTACACCTGGAAAAGCACTAGTAACAGGGGCGATGTGAAAGTAGAAATAATATAAGAGCAATGACAATAGTAACACAACAGCAGTAGAAGTAACAAAGAGGAGGTGGCACCGGAAACTATTCCAGTGCGTAGTTGACTGTGGAGCAATGATGATGACAAAAGGACCGGGGTTCCCAGCTATCTACACTAGTGGTAACTCTCCAAATAAATAACATGTGTTGGGTGAATAAATTACAGTTGGGCAACTACTCTCCAGAAAACTAGAGGCATGAACCCACTATCGAGCATAAACTCTCTCTTGGAGATACATGCAACTACTTGATCAGGGTAACTACAAGTACCGAAGAGCATGCAAGATCTTAAATAACAGTAGTATGATAATATGATGAACAATCTGATCACAATTCCACAATTTATCGGATCCCAACAAACACAACATCAGTTACATCATATGGATCTCAATCATGTAAGACAGCTCATGAGATCATTGTATTGAAGTATATGTGAGAGAGATTACCAACTAGCTACAACCGAGAACCCGTAGTCCTAGGGGGGCATGGTGCCGGAACAGGAAATTCTGACCCCCGAAACTTGTCTGGACGATGGCGGTGGCGACAGAACTTTTCATGGATGGAAGCTGGATATTTCAGGGTTTTCGCGTTGGAGGCAATTTATAGGCGGAAGGGTGAGGTCGGTGGGCGCCAGGTGGCCCCACACCACCCCTTGGCGTGGCCAGGGCCTGGGCCGCGCCAAGGCATGGTCTGGCCGGCTCCTAGCCCCCTCCATCTCTCCTCTAGACTCCATCTTCGTTTCGGTAAATAGCAACTTCGGCTTTTGTTTCGTCCAATTCTGAGAATATTTCCTGTACAATGTTTCTAAAATACAAAACATCAGAAAACATGGAACTATCACTGTGGCATCTTGTCAATAGGTTCGTTCCGTAAAATGCATAAAAGTGCCACGAAGTGTAAGTAAAACATATATAAATTAGTGTGAAACAAGCATGGAGCATCAAAAAGTATAGATACGTTTGCAACGTATAAGAGCCCGGTGATACCTCTGACCGTCAACAATCCGAACATCATCCGAAAACCGATCGCAGGTGAGTTCTCCTACACTTGTTGGGAATTTAGGAATCTCATGATTTTTAACCATGTCATGCCACGTTGTAGACTTTGAACTTGAAACTTGCAAAATTTTGGCCATTACATGCCACAATGTTCAATTCCATGTCATTATGAAAATTTTAGTCATTCCATGCCACCATGTTCAATTCCAAGTCATTATAATTTTTTTAGCCATTCCATGCCACCATGTTTAATTTCATGTCACTATGAAAACTTTAGCCATGACATGCCACCATGTTCAATTCCATGTCATTATGAAAATTTTAGCCATACCATGCCACCATGTTTAATTCCATGGCATTATGAAAATTTTAGCCATGACATGCCACTTGTTGAAAATGTAGAAATCTCATGACTTTTCTTTTGACCTTGTAGAAGGACAAAGAAATGGACAAGACCAAGGTTGATGTTGTTATGGATTTATGAACTGGTATGTACTCTACCTATGTATGGACTTGTATGAACTTATGAATTTTTGAACTTGTATTGATTTGTTGTTGGTGGACTTGTACGGACTATATTATTATGGATTCATAATTTGTTGTTGTTGGATTATGTTGTTGATGCTGGATATATGTGTGCTATATTGTTGTTGGATATATGCTATATAAATTATGTTCAAACTGTAGAAGTAATGGAAAACAAAAAAAGGAAAAATCCAGGAGCCTTTGCTGTGTGTATGCACACGGCAAAAGACATTTGGTCACCGTTACCGTGCGTATACACACGGCAAAGGAGCCACGTGGTGCAAGCCTGTGCGCCGTCGCATGCGCTGGTCGTGCCTGGAGGGTCGTTGTCGTGTGTGGGGGAGAGAGGGCGCACCACAAAGGCGAGCATCACGGCAAAGTGGCCGCGCACGGCAAAGATCACACCGCACGACAAAGGCTGAGGTGCACGGCAAAGACCTTGCCACGACAGAGAGAGTCGTTGTCGTGCGGTGTGGATGGCGCACGACAAAGACCTTTGCCGTGTATTTTCGGAGGGACGCACTGGCAATGCGTTGCTGTTCGATCTTTGCCGAGGGCTAACGCACGGCAAAGAAATTGCCGTGCGTATAGGTTCCTTTCCCGTGCAAACGGGTGCACGGCAAAAGCTTGCTTTTCCGTAGCGAATTGGAAGGATAAAAAATAATGAGAAAATAGGTCATAGTTGCTGCCAAAACACAATTTACCAAAGCCAGCCTCTCAGTTCTAGACATTAGCTTTCCCTTCTTCCAAGGTTTCAGCTTGCTAGCCACTTTATCAAGAAAAATCTGGCAGTCAACTCGTCTTGGCTACCTAAAGCTAAGAGCTAGGCCCAAATACATGCAAGGAAGGATCTAATGCTATAACCAATTTTCTTGAGGAACTCATGATCCATATTATCATAGCTAATTGGGAAGGCAGTGCACTTGTTGAGATTTATGCTCAGCCCAGAGGTGTTGCCAGAAAAATTCCAACAGGTCAAAACTAAATTTCACTTCCTCTTTTACCGGGTTTAGAAACAAGGCAGCTTCATCAGCATAGGAACTCACACGCATTCTGGATGTTCTCTGTGAAATTTCAGATAGGAGGCCGGATTCAGTTGCTTGGTTTAGAATTCGCTGCAGAGGTTCCAGGGCAATAATGAATAACCTCGGGGCAAAGGGTTCTCTCTGGCACGGCCTCTGCGATGAAGGACGGGGCGTCCTGGTTCACCATTCAGCAATACACGAGAGGAAGCCTACGAGAACATGAGGGAAATAATATTCCTCCAGGTTTCCCCAAAACCAAAGGCACGAAGGCTTTCAAGTAGATACTCCCAGAGTCCCAGTTGATAGAATCAAAAGCTTTTGCACAATCAAGCTTCAGGAAGAGCAGGGGCCTTTTCTTAGTGCGCTTCTTTGATTACACTCCTCTAATAAAGATACAGTTATCATGGATGGACCTATTTTTTTGATAAAAGCATTTTGACTCGAGCTAATGACGGTGTTCAGTTCAGGAGCCTAGATGCCATCAGTTAGCCAATATTTCTTTTTTGCAAAGCTATGCATCAAGCTAACAGGCCTAAAATCCAAGACACAATAAACACTCCTTAGAAATGAGTGCAATGTTGGCAATGTTCAGTAATCTCCAATTCGCATGCAAAGAGTCCATTTACTCCTCTAAATTTCGAGGCATCGGCTTGAGATGCCCCCCTAATATAGGCAAAACAATATACATGATTTGTATGTTATACCATCAGAAAAGGCTCTTAGCTAGGTGCCCAACAAATCAAAAGAATATGAAACCGTCAGGTATTGGCACACGCATGGCTTATTTTCAAACTTACTACTACTTGGTATAATTTTTCTCTACAAGTAATAGCTGGCCATGGGTTTCACACACGCAGACAAGAGGGACTATGACCAACTCAACCACACGCACGCGCTGTTGAGAGTCTCGAAATCGACTCGCGACCGCATGCGCATGCCGCCGGGCCAACAACTTAGCGCACATCAAATATATGTGCATGCGTACTAGGACTAATTCCGACGCGTATGGAAAATGTTAGGTGTTTTGGATTTCCTTTGTGTCCCTAATTAAGAAAACCATGCTGCTTGCACGTGTTTAGTAGTACAAGATCATTATTCTTAACGCGTATGAATATTTTTCCCTTTCAACTTTGATTAGCTTATTAGTAGGGTCGATGTCTGGATGTATATATTGTGGTGGTTCCACTATGGCTGCCAGTAGAAAACGAAAGCAACAGGTAGCTGGAGAGAGATGCTAATGATAGTACTAGTAACGCTAATCTCCATCGCAGCACTGCTGCAACCTGCGGTGGCGGCGCCTCCGCCGCCGTCGCAAGGGATGCCCGGCTGCAACACCACCTGCGGAAACGTCACGGTGCCATACCCGTTCGGCATGGGGCCGCCGCGCTGCTACCTTCCAGGGTTCAACCTCACCTGCGACGACAGCCTCAACCTGCTCACCGGCCGCCATGACCGTGGCGGGAGGATGCTTGTCGTGGGCATCTTCCTGGAGAACAGCACGGTACGCGTCATGAGGAAGAGCCAAGGCACGGTGAACCTCACCAGCTCCGGCCGGCGCTTCCGGTGGAGGCTCGGGGAGGGAGGGCCGTACTCCCTGGCGGCGGCGAACGAGTTCATCGTCACGGGGTGCAACGTGGACGCGACGCTGGTCGACAGCAGAAGCGGCGGCAACGCCAGCTCCTGCGCCTCCTTCTGCATGGGCGACAACCCCTGGCGAGAGAACATGACCCGGTGCAGCCTCGGCACCTGCAGCGCGACCATCGCCTCCACGGGCCACACGTCCTACGACGTGAGGCTCCGGCCCGTCGTCGATGAGGACGCCGGCGTCCAGGGCGTCCTGAACCGCTTGCCCATGCACGCGCTCATCGCCGAGAAGGGCTGGCTGGGCGTGAACAATGCCTTCAACCTGCTGCTGGGGCTCGATCAGCTCTTCCCCACGGTTCTCGACTGGGCGTGCGCGGCCGACGACGTGTGCAAAAGTGCGCACAGCGTCCGGAATAGCAGTGGAAGAGGCTACACGTGCCAGTGCCAGCCCGGCTACGAGGGAAACCCGTACCTCACCGGCGGATGCCAAGGTAATTAACCTACACAAACTGTTCAAGACATATCAGTGGATAATTAATCTCCCTAACCTGTTGAAGTCATATTGCTATTCTGAAGAGTCGGTATTAGAATACGCAACGTCTCCTGAATGATTGGCGCATTGATGGTGCCCCATAACAAGGAGTGAAGAATCATGTCAAACACTTAAAATTGATTAAGGAAATTGATATGTTTCTCTATTGGAGATCTGGCATCAATCTATCTTTATTTTTTTAAAAAAATCATAATTAGACATATCAGGGAAAATAATCATCACTTACTACTCTGTTTTTCTAAATTTTAGGAGTAGTTCGTTTTTCTAAATATCTATGTCTTGGTACCATATAGGAAACACAAATTTGTCAATCCTAATATTATGTATTCCTACATTTTTGTTATTTTGCATTTCAAATAAGTTTAGTATTTAAAATTTTAGGTACCAATGGAAGTATTTTGGTGGCTTGCCTAATTGTTTCAAACATTTCTTTTTGTATGGTAGATATCAATGAGTGCATGATGCCAAACCTCCATCAGTGTTATGGCGTGTGCACCAATACGCTCGGTTCTTTTCAGTGTAGGTGCCCACGAGGATTCCAAGGCAATGTTAACTTACCAAATGGATGCATCAAGTCTGTGAACACAGGTGAACACCAATGCCTAACCTTCTTCACAGTCGTTATACATATTCAGTTTTGCTAACGCTCCATCGCTGTAAGAATTCCAGCCTATACATTGCAACAACACAAATTATTGCAATATATTGTTGCAATATGATGCTATTGCAAAGTTCCATGCAGCACAAAAATATGTCATCTATTTGGATATTTCAACATTTATTATAGTACCATTCTTGGTGCAAACATATTCTAAGAATTTTATGTTTACTAGTTGATAAGAATTGGTTGTTAGATTGCCAGTCTCAAGATTGGGTCTCTTATAACCATACGGTTTTTTTTTTGGATCAAAGTTAATGTAGTTCAAACTATCGAGTGTACCCGTATATTTTATATATCGTAGTTTACACTAGGGTTACTTTATATTTTCATGGCAGCTAGCACCACCAAATTTCAAATTAACTGTTATATCTCCAATTTTATGATTAGATCCCAAATTCGCAGCTAAGATCAAATAGCATTTACACGTGAAACAATTAGTCCACGAATTATGTCAGAAGAACCACAATTATCACTATCAAACGTAAGAGTAGGATAAACATAGTCGGACACCCACAATGGAGCCCTTGTTGTTGCTGATCATCCAAGTTGCCAATCACGGCAAGCCTAAATTTTTGGCAGCAATATGCCTAAAGTAGTTGCAACCTTTTATGGGGATAGAGTATTCAAGACCTAGTATAGGAAGAATACATAATTTCAGAAGTTGTTGAATAATAAATAAATTAGAAACCTATAAATTGATCATATGTGTACTTAAGAAACGAGAGTCAATAGACTAAACAATAAGCTGAAAGAAACATTCTAATATAACCATTGCCAAATAATTGTTCCATTAGAGGTGTGCCACTCGTTGGCTCCCATTTTCTTCCAAAAGTAGAAGAAATTAACACTATCTTAGAGAAAATTAAAATATGTGATTCATATCCCTGTGAGTACGTGCATAGTTGTTGATTAATTTTGAGAAATTCAGGCACTTATTGAATATACTTATTTGACGCTATGGTTGTGTCAATCAATGCGATATACCATGTGGAAACAAGATACTATGTATGGCTAGCTCGAACTAGGTGCAACCATGCAATGGAAATGAACTATAGTTATTTGACGTTGTGGTTTATATGTTTCGGTGTCTTGCATGCTTTTACATGTATTGATGCTATCAAAAATTTATACTTACGATAACTGACAGCAATGTAAATACTCCTTCCGTCCCATGGAACATGTCGAAAGTTTGTCATGTTCCAATTTAGACAAACTTTCGACATGTTCCATGGGACGGAGCGAGTACTATCGTCAATAAGTATAAATTTTAGGCAGAACTTATAACGGAATGAAAAGGAGAGAAATGGGTATTGTGATAGAGTTGAAAATTGCTCAGCTCTCTTAGAAACTATCAAATGGTTAAATAGAAACGAAACTGGAAAATGTGCATAAAAATGTTGACTAATAAAGACATTGGCATACACATACTAGTTGGGTTTATTTATGTGTTTGGTGAAGATTCAAATGATAATATATGTCATTTTATAAATTTAAGGTGTTGTTTTGAACCACAAGCAGTAATCTTTAACGTGAAAGGATAAATGTTTATGAATAACAGAAAACCACCCTTTGAATTATTCTATTTGCCAACCAAAAGTACATCTGGAAGCTAATGGCTAGTACTATATCTATTTTTTTGCAGGTTTAATCATTGGTCTATCAGTTGCCAGTGCCCCGTGTCTGATGCTTTTGACTCTTTGTGCATTCTTAATAATTCGCAAGGTTAACCATCAAAAGGCAAAAAGGCTAAAGGAAAAGTTTTTTCATCAGAATCGTGGGCAACTGCTGCAACAGTTGATATCTCATAAGTCAGACATTGCTGAGAGAATGATTATTCCCTTACACGAGCTAGAAAAGGCCACAAACAACTTTGATCAAACTCGTAAGCTGGGTGGTGGAGGGCATGGTACTGTATACAAAGGGATTCTATCAGACTTGCATGTTGTAGCCATTAAAAAGTCAAAGATTGTGGTCAAGAAAGAAATCGATGAGTTCATAAATGAAGTTGCAATACTATCGCACATCAACCATAGAAACATTGTAAAGCTTTTTGGGTGTTGTCTTGAGACAGAAGTACCTTTGTTGGCCTATGAGTTCATTTCTAATGGAACTCTAAGTGATTATCTTCACAAGGAACCACCAAGTCCAATACCTTGGGAAGACAGATTAAGGATTGCAGCAGAAATTGCCAAAGCTCTTGCTTACCTTCACTCAGCTATTTCTGTACCCATAATACATAGAGATATCAAGTCTGCCAATATACTCCTTGATGATGCCCTAACAAGCAAGGTGTCTGATTTTGGAGCTTCAAGGTACATTCCTAGTGATCGGACAGGCATAACAACAGTGGTTCAAGGAACAATAGGATATTTAGATCCTATGTACTATTACACGGGACGCCTTACAGAATATAGTGACATTTATAGTTTCGGAGTAATTCTTGTTGAATTGCTTACTCGAAAGGGGCCAGTTACATATAGGTCTTCAGATGGCGATGGGCTTGTTACACATTTTGTTGAACTACTTGCAGCAGATAATCTGGTTCAAATACTAGATCCACAGGTTATGGATGAGGGAGGTAGCCAAGTTAAAGAAGTAGCTTATCTAGCTGCATCATGCATAAAACTAAGAGCAGAAGAGCGACCAACCATGAGGCAAGTGGAGATGACACTTGAAGGCCTACAAGCACCTAAGGAGCGTGTTCTTGATTATTTGATAGCAAAAAAATTTCAACATAGTTATTCTGAAATGAGTTTAGAAGAAGAGTCATTTATCTTGTCCGGGAGTTACCCTCGACCGACATGCGATGAGTCCATTGGTAGTTAGAAGGTTGCTCATCAACTATTGATGGCAGTAAATAGGATTTATTCTTAAGTTTTAATGTTTTCTATTTTTGCTTGTGTTTTGAGGTTTTGCTCAATTTAATTTGGCAAAAGATGGTTTCTTTGGTGACAATTATTGTGGTACCGATACTCCTAATGAAGGTATGGAAATCAATCAAATATAAGAATTAATATGCTGAGGGTGGCCTAGAATTTTTTCTCTATGTTTAACGAGAGAGTATTGTTTACTTTGGTCAGTTCGGACAACAATCCAACGCCTGCAAAATTGATCCGACCTGACTCTCCTTCCTTGCAACACTTTACATCTAGAGAAGTGCATTTTCCAGTTAAGGGTATGTACTACCTCTCCTTACATAGATTCAAAGAAATAGAAATAGGAAGCATCTGTTAACTACAATAATTTTGATTAGCTAGCATTTGAGTTCATGTCCTATCTAGATCTAGTAGAGTTTGGGTTAAAATGGAAGGTTTAATCACGTAGGTTACATGGTCAGTTTTGCAACTGAGAATGGCCAGGAGTCCTTCATGTATAGGCTACAGCTTATGAGGGCATATGCATCCTCTTCCCGAGATGATAATACACAAGAAATCCTGTAGGCCATGGATGGAATCTAAAACCTATCAAAACACTAGATCCTCTTACCTAGATCTATCGCAAGGAAGTTTTTTGTAAAATGAGAGAATGAACTGACCATGCAGGATTTTGGAATGAAGGGGCATTACCAGGCTGCTGGAGCCATTATGAGGGACTGGAACAGACTGGTTGTTACGTTTTAGCTGCATGGCTGAGAGGCAATAGCTATGCTGGTGGGCATAGCAGTTGCTAACCAGATCAACTGTGTCATTGCTTGAGTTCAGAGTCGACCGTCAGTTGAATTTATTGATGCTCATATTTTTGGTAGGTTTTCTCATGATAATAGAAATTCATATGAACTGGGTTGAGGAACTCTTTGTCTTTATTTTGAATGATCTTTCTTTTACTGCTTTACCATAAAGGAACCCCTTTAACGAAGTACTAACTAACAGACAAAAAAGATCTGTCTAGCAACGCACCTGAATAGTTCCAAGTGCACATGTTGTCAAGTCACAGTTTTGTAAACCTGAAGAATTTTTCTTGTTAAATATAGAACCTAAAATTGAATATATAGTATAAATTTTCCATTTAGCGTTACACTAAAACAAATTTACTTACAGACTGTATAGCTTGCATGCAGCTTTGGAGATGCTAGTTGCATAGTAAATCGGTATAACGTTGGTTCCACTCGGTTGTTGTAGTACAAGCAGGCCCATTCCTAGCACCCAAGTTGTATCAAAATCATGATTACAAAACATAACTATAAATTTCGATGTGAAATAAAGCAACGCAAAGTTGAGGAAGTTACTGTTAGTGATGTATAGATCCCTTTACTGGATATTTCCAGTGTATGAGGATTTCCCTGCATATTGTATCACCTGTACAAGTACTTGCATTTGGCCCACAGTGAATACTAGTTGCTCATTCACAATATGGTATCAGAGCTCCTAGTTTAGCTCTTTGCACGCTGCAACTCCGTGCTTGATCCGCACCACCGCCGATGATCTTTCCGGCCGCTGCTGCTCCACCTTCTTCTTCCTCTCCCGTTCCTATCAGGATCGATTTCTTCTAGCCGTCTTTCTCGTTTTGGAGCTCGATCTGGAGCTCTCGCTGCTCCGCCATCCCTCGGCCGTGACCCGCCCCAGGCTGCCCCGGCCGTGTCCTCTGTCGGCCACCCCGGCCTGCTCCGGCCGCGCCCCGGCCTCCCCGGCCGTGCCTCTCACGGGCCTGCTCCGGCCGAGCCCCGGCCTGCCCTAGGTGGAAATAGACACATCCTCAGCCCAGAAGTGAGGATGGGGCTCGGCTCCATTTCCTTGGTAAACAAAGGGGGCCAACGCTACTATGTTATTTTTATCTATGACTTCTTTTGTAGCATCCCAAAAATTTCAAAACAAAGAAAATGAATTTCCCTTTTTCCAAATTTTGGAACCAACAAAAACTTTTCTTGAATTAAGTTTGATACCTAGTGATCATGCTTAATTCTTGTGCTATTGCCATGATTGCTTGTTAAAGTATTTTGAAATGATCTTAAACCCTAAACCTCACCCCTCTTTTCATCACCCAAGTTAAAATAAAATAAAAGGAAATTAAATAAGAACAAAGTATATGTGCCTATGGCTATTTTTGTAAATCTTTACCCTAGGCCTTTCTACTTTGTTTAGAGGTTTGGAAAACCTTCATAAACCTTACCTAGTACTTATCAAACCAAATCCAAGTTGAATCCAAAGAAAATAAAAAGAAACTAAAAATGCCATAGAGGCATATGAGAGAAAAATGCAAATTTATGAATTTGAGAATCTTGACCCTAAGACATGTTGTGAATGGTTGGATCACTCCTCTATACCATTTCAACACTCAACAACACCAATTGGGTCAAGCCAAGTCAAATTAAAAATCAAATACAACATATGCATAGAGGCATATGTGACACATAGCCATAATACCCAATTCTTGTCCTATGCCTTTAAACCTTGACCAAATGGTGTGAAACCATCTCTAAACCTAATCTAACCCTAAATTTACCCTCAACCTTGCCCAAGTAAAGCAAGGGGAACAATTTACAAGATTAAGAAAAATTGACACATCACCTCTTTTGTGTTATGGCCATTTTTGCAAATCTTTGAACTAGACCATTTGGAATGGATTCAATGGTTTGGAAATGTTCCTAAACTAATAAGAATCACTTTGGAGTCAAGAAAAATCAAATCAAATGGAGAGAAATCAAATGGTGAGAAAATTCCATTTTTCCCTCACATACACTTTGGCCAATTTTGCAAATCTCCAACCAAGGCCACCATTGCTTGATCTATGGTTTGTAAAACTCTTATATAACAAAAACAAACACAAATGCATAAAAGAAACCGGAAATTCAATTCGGCTCCCGGGTGCGTATGCTCCCTATATCAAAAAATTATATTTTGAGTTGTTGAAAATTTTTGACAAAAATTTATACATGTACATATCCATAATACACGTGCATTCGTCAAGTTTCACGAAAAATCAATATTTTTTTGTGGTCTATGTAAAAAAGAGAAAATTTATCTTGTAAAAAGCATTATTTTTAGCACTGAATTTTGTCTTTTTTACACACGTCAGATGACAAGTCCATTTTTTATGAAACAACTTTGTGAGCGTGTAGCACGTGAAGATGTACGTGCGAATTTTTCGTTTCAATTTTTTTGAAATTCAAAATATGTGTAAGATGAATTTCAAAATAGAGGGAGCATATGCTCCCATGTTCCAAAACATCACTCCCGAAAGAAACCAGAATCAAATCCAAGAAAAATGCAAAACCAACATACATATGATAATGGTCCATTTGGACATTTATAATATCTTCACCACTTTGCACCCTTGGATTTGAATTTTCTTAAACCAAACTTGGTCAACACTTGCCACCTCATCCAAGACCAAGTCAAAGTGAACCACTTTGCTGTTGACCACCAATGCTGACTTTGACCAGGTTGACCAGAATAGAATTGACAAGATGTGACATTGAAACAAAGAGTAGATGATCCTCAATTTGAAATGTTGCAAACTTTCATCAAATTGAACCCCAACACCACCATTCTATCACATTAAATATATGAATGAACTCCACCAAAAAGAATTCCAAAATTCCAACCTTTTTCTCTTGCGGCCATTCTGTCGAGCACTTGGCAGGCACAAACCAAATTTGATCAAACATTGCAATATCCAACAGATTTTACACTGAACCTTTGGTGAATCTTGTTGATCATTGCCCTACTTGTACCCCTCCATCATTTCCAGTACTGGCCCGTGCTGCTTGAAGGGAAGAGAAACCCTAAACTACACCATGACATGGCAATGCCGGCCACCCTGCCCTCTCTCTCTGGCTCGACTCTCTCTCTCTCACCATGTCCTGGAGCAAGCCTAGTACACGTTGATCATCACCCAACATGGCCCAAGCTCGAGCGACCACGGCATTGGCCGCACCAAGCGCGCCCATACACGTCCAATACATGCCGTGGCATGCCAGTGCACGCGGTGAGCGCGCACTGGACGCACCAGAGCATGGCGATGCACCGTCGCTCTCGTCCTCGCCTACAGCCCATCCCCTACGTCGAGCATAGCCACCAGTACCCCTACTTGCTAGCCACACTCGAGCACCGCCGGCCGCCTTGTCACCGTCGCCCTCGTTGGAACCATGCCGCGGGTACTGCGGCATGATCACCAAGAGCCTGAGCCGTCCCATCGTCCCCTGGACGCGTCAGCTGTACCCAGAGCCTCACCATGCCGTCGCCACTCAAGTGCTGTCCTCCGCTTGCCCCTTCGAGCGCCGGAGAAGCCACGCCGTCGACGAACCCTTGCAGCACCCACGGCACCATCACCGCTCTATAAATAGAGAGCTCCCGCGGCCAATTCATTCACACCAGCACAATCGCCTCACCTCACTGGTTCGCCTCGACCAAACCACACACCAAATCGTCGCCGGAGCTGCTCCAATTTGAAGCCGAAGGTCGCCGGAGCCCGCAGATCACCGTCGCCGATTCACGCCGCCCCGAGCCTCGCCACTGCTACCAGACGCTTCTTCACCATCGACAACATCTCCTCACACCCAGCAGAACCCCGCGGGAACGCCGGTACGTCCTCCGACCCCCTAGGCTCGCCGCCAGGGCATCAACTTCTCGCCGGAGAAGACGACCGTCGTGAACCGTTGGATCTGGACCTAATCCTACGCCCCACGTTAAACATACCGAGTCGGTTTTTAAATGAGGCTGACAGGTGGAACCCACCGTGTCAGACGGCCCGCGCGTGGGCGACACGCTGCTGGGCCGGCCCACCTCTTTCTCACTGTGTAGCCCATCTAGTCTTCCCACCAAGCCCAGTTAATTCAAATTCAATTTTTCTGTTTAATTCGAATATATCTGCAGATGCTTTTTCAAATTCAAATACAACAAAATCCACTGAACCAAATTTAGTAAATTTTATATATTTAGAAAGCTTAGGAAATTATCTAAACAATGCCACTGGCCTCACTTGCAAATTATTTGTAGAATTTAAATGATAAAAATAACAAGGCAGAGCCTTTCCCAACTTCAAATAAATATTAAAAATTATCTATAAGTGATTTTAAGTTGATTCCAACTCTCATAAATCACATTTGATATACTCTAATTGTTTCTGCAAAAATATAACATAGTGTTTTGTGTGATCATGGACTAGAGCAATATAATGGCTATGTAGTCATTTCTAGTTCATTTAAACTACCTTAAATTAATTAGTAAATGGTATGAGAGCTATTCTCTCATTTAAATGGTGATCCTAAGTAATTCAAATAGAGGTACTGACTTTGGTCTAATAAACCCCATGCTTGATTACCTAGAGATATTAAATCATTATTATGCTAGTAATAAAATGCATGAGGCTTAGCCCTCATTTAAATCACACTCTCAAATAATAGATATGAGGTGTTGACCTTGGTCAACCTATACTCATACCTTATTATTATTTGAAGAGATTAAATCTTAATAAGGTTCAATGAGAGGAAATTATTTCTCCAAAGAAATAAATAGAAATGAAACATTTATAATGAGAGGAAATTATTCTTCTTTAACCTAAAATTAAGTCAATCACCATGTTGATAAAGATGTGATGCTAGCTTAGGTTTGTGTGAATCTTTGGTGTGTGTAGCTTAGCACTTAAGTTTGTGTGGTGATCGTTATACCTTGTATTCGTATATAGACGCTAGTCTCGAGGAATACCCGGAGGAGGAAGACTACACTCAAGAGGAGGAGGGAAACTTTGACTCCTATCCCAATCAAGGCAAGCTATTACCAATGCAAGCTAATAATCTTGAAAAATGCAAAGCTCTACTAGAGCAAGGCATCCCCATAATTTACTTTATGCTTAATAGTCCTATCCCAAGTTTTTACCTTACAAGCTTTATTAATGTTGATTTATCAAAGTTACTTTTTGATTTATGATTCACTTGGTCTAGAGTAACACAAGAGCATCAAATTTAGCCTAGAGTAATCAAAGCTTGTTAGCACCCCTCATGACTAGTTGCTAGTGCTAAACAACTAAAATTGACTACTCTAGATGGGAACATGTGAAATGAAATGACTTTGACAACCTTGGAATGATGAGTCATTCTATTGAAAGATTTTGAAGGTGAATATGACTGGTGAATGACTTGGTGAATTTTACAAAAACTGATGGTTGGGTTCGGATGCGATACCATTCCAATTTGAAAGTACCCCCACAATACCCAACATGGGTAAGGGCTTAACTAGAAATTTATGTGCTTTAGTATGAGTTCCCTCTGAACAAGCGTCATCGGGGTTAGGCCGAAAGCTGCCTCTACAACAAAAGAAGTGATGGGATATGACGTGAATGAGGTGAATGTCCGGCCCAAGCCTCGTGCAGCTCCTAGTGCCGACGATCCGTCTTCACCGGGAGGCCAAGCTCATGGGGAGAGGTGCCTATACTAGAGTATGTAAGTGAAAGGTTATGGTTGGTAGTCCGCATACGGAGTATGATAAATCAGGGCCAGTTAACCCTGACAGATTATTGCAAATGTTGTGGCACAAGTGTATGACCTCTGCAGAGTGTAGAACTATTCGAATAGCCGTGTCCGCGGTTATGGACGGTTGGAAAGGCCATACTGTTCCGTCATCAGACCATTTTTCAAAAATGTGACATATGACTTGTGCTTTGAACTTGAAAGGTGAATGGTGAATTTGAATTGAATCACAACAGAGTTGTGGGAATGACACTAATGTTCCCACTTGAGTTAGTTAGCAAATGAAGAGGCTTTTACTAAAGGTTTGTGAACTAAAATTGGCTTTATGCAAATAAACTTAGAGCTTAGTACCCCTTACTAAAATTGATAAGTAATTACCTTAGTATTAGTTTGCGAGTACTTTAAAAGTACTCATGGCTTTGCCCCTGGCTATTCAAATGGCCAGACTTTGAAGGAGAACAGGAGTACGAGGAAGATGGACAGCAGGACGTCTACGACAACTAGGACTGCTCCTGACGTCAAGCGTTGGCCTGTGGATTAGATAGCCACTACTACTTCGCTTCCGCTATTTGTGATGTTCGTTGATCAATAGATCAACTACTATTGTAATATTGGATCATGTGATCTACTCTTGTAAGACGATGATGTGTTGTAATAAATGATGACTCTATGATATTCAACTATTATGTCTCGTGATACGTCCATTTTGCATCACTATTTTATATCATAATTTACTGTTATTCATTGATATATTTCGTATTTGGAGATGATACTTATGTTATTTCATCTATTTTGCATATTTCATGATTATTGGAGGATCGCGCACCGGAGTCAGGATTCTGCTGGAAAAAGCGCCGTCAGAATGCAATATTTCGGAAGATCAGCAATTGACGGGAATTATACTGAAAATCCTATTTTTCCAGAAGAGGGAGGTAGCCAAAAGGAGGAGCCGAGGAGGGCCGCCGTGGGCCCACCTCATAGGCCGGCGCGGCCCCTGCCCTGGCCGCGCCGCCATGTGGGGAGGGGGCCCACGACGCCCTCTGGCCTCCTCTCCTTCGCGTACATCTTCGTCCCGAAAACCTAAGCTCCGGAGGATAGTCGCGAATAGTCACAGCCGCCTCTGCGGGGCGGAAAACACCAGAGAGAAAAGAGCTCTCCCAGCGAGCTGAAATCCGCCGGGAAATTCCTCCCGGAGGGGGAAATCGACGCCATCGTCATCGTCATCGAGCTGGACATCATCTCCATCATCATCACCATCATCTTCATCATCATCACCGCCATCTCCACCGCTGCACCTCGTCACCGCTATAACAATTAGGGTTTGATCTTGATTGTTTGATAGGGGAAACTCTCCCGTGTTGATTTCTACTTGTTATTGATGCTATTGAGTGAAACCATTGAACCAAGGTTTATGTTCAGATTGTTATTCACCATCATATCACCTCTGATCATGTTCCATATGATGTCTCGTGAGTAGTTCGTTTAGTTCTTGAGGACATGGGTGAAGTCTAAATGTTAGCAGTGAATTATGTTGGTTAGTATTCAATGTTATGATATTTAAGTTGTGGTGTTATTCTTCTAGTGGTGTCATGTGAACGTCGACTACATGATACTTCACCATTTATGGGCCTAGGGGAGTGCATCTTGTACTCGGTTGCTAATTGCGGGGTTGCCGGAGTGACAGAAACCTAAACCCCCATTAGTATATCGATGCAGGAGGGATAGCAGGATCTCGGAGTTTAAGGCTGTGGTTAGATTTATCTTAATTACTTTCTTGTATTTGCGGATGCTTGCAAGGGGTATAATCACAAGTATGTATTAGTCCTAGGAAGGGCGGTGCATTAGCATAGGTTCACCCACACAACACTTATCAAAACAATGAAGACTAATCAGCTATATGAAGCGAAAGCACTAGACTAAATTCCCGTGTGTCCTCAAGAACGTTTGGTCATTATAAGTAAACAAACCGGCTTGTCCTTTGTGCTAAAAAGGATTGGGCCACTCGCTGCAATTATTTCTCTCGCATTTTACTTACTCGTACTTTATTTATCTCGCTATATCAAAACCCCCGAATACTTGTCTCGTGAGCATTTACAGTGAATCCTTCATCGAAACCGCTTGTCAACACCTTCTGCTCCTCGTTGGGTTCGACACTCTTATTTATCGAAAGTACTACGATACACCCCCTATACTTGTGGGTCATCAAGACTATTTTCTGGCGCCGTTGCCGGGGAGTGAAGCGCTATTGGTAAGTGGAATTGGTAAGGAAAACCTTTACTGTACGTGCTGTTTTTATTTCTGCCTGCTGCTATAATTCATTATGGAGGGGTCTTCTCTTGAATTCCTCTTTGGAAAATCTACTACTACTGCAAAGGTAATGGATGAGGCACCAAGTGAGAAAGAGGTTCCATACAAAATACCTATGAAAATTATTGAACGTGTTGTGGATAACCGCTATGAAGGGGATGGAACTGTCCATCCTGGTGATCATTTACTGTTTCTACATGAATTATGCGGGTTATTCAAATGTGCAGGTATTGCTATGGATGAAGTTAGAAAGAAACTATTCTCTATATCGCTGTCTGGTAAAGCGGCGCATTGGTATAAATTTCTGAAGAATGGTGATTCTCTTGATTGGAAGGATATTGTGCCTCTATTTTATTCTAAATTCTATCCTCCAAGTGAAATTCACAAAGATCGGAACCGCATATATAATTTCTGGCCTCATGATGGAGAGAGTATTGCCCAAGCATGGGGGAGATTGAAGTCTTTAATGCTCAAATGCCCCATTCATGAGCTTCCTGGTAATATTATTATTGATAATTTCTATGCAAGATTGTCTTTTCAAGATAAGACTTTGCTGGATACTTCTTGTTCTGGATCATTTACACGCAACAAAGAAGAGTTTAAAAGGGACCTTCTTGATCGGATCCAGGAGAATACTGAATGATGGGAGAACAACAAAGATAGAGAGTCAGGTATAAACTATGATTATAAATGCATTGAAGTTTTTATGGATACTGATAAATTTCGTAATATGAGTGCTACTTATGGTCTTGATTCTCAAGTCGTTGCAAACTTTTATAAAGCTTTTGCCTCCCACTTTGAATTGCCTAGGAAGAATTTTGATAAGTATCATGAAGCATACAAAGATAAAATTGATCCATCTATAAATAAATGTGCTATAATTGAAACTGTTGATCATATTTTTCCTGAAGCATATACTGAAAAAACTCCTTTTCCTGCTAAAATGAAGGAGTATTCTGTTATAACTAGTGTGGTTAATAAAAGTGCAAAGAAACCTATAGAACCTGAAGAACAAATAAATGTTGAACCTGCTGTTGCAATAGTTAAAGATCTTGTGACTGAAAATGTAGAAGATGGTCATATTATTTTCTGTGAAGATGCTTCTAATATTGTTTCGCATCCTAATAAGTCTAGGAAAGCCAGTGTTCCTATGCTCTCTGTTAGAATTGGTGATCATTGTTATTATGGTTTATGCGACATTGGTGCAAGTATTAGTGCCATTCCTTATGAGCTTTATACGGGAGATCATGCATGAAATTGGTTCTTGTGAACTTGAAGATATTGATGTGGTTATTCGGCTAGCTAATAGAGAAACTATCTCTCCTATTGGTATTGTTCGAGATGTGGAAGTTCTATGTGGTAAGATTAAATATCCTGCTGACTTTTTGGTACTTGGTTCTGCTGCTAGTAAGTATTGTCCTATTATTTTTGGTAGACCTTTTCTAAATACTTGTGGAGCTGTTATAGATTGCAAGAAGGAAAAAATTGTGTCTAAATTTGTTGGTCAATCTTATGAGTTTAATTTCTCTAAATTTGCCAAAACTCCTTATAAAGCTGAATTGCCTAATAATGATTTTAGAGTTGAACAATGTGCGTCTATTGCTCTTGCTCCTAATAATGCTTTGCAGCAACATTTGGAGGATAGTGAGAGTGAAGTCTTTAGGGAAGAAAGAAATGAGCTTGATGAAATTTTCCTTCGTCAACCTATTCTTAAACATGACTTGCCGGTTGAAGATTTAGGTACAACACCACCACCAAAGGAAGATCCTGTTTTTGATTTGAAACCATTGCCTGATAATCTTAAGTATGCTCATATTGATGATAAGAAAATATATCCTGTTATTATTAGTTCTAAGCTTTCAGATATTGAGGAAGAAAGGTTATTGGAAATATTGAAGAAACACCGAGGAGCTATTGGCTATACTCTTGATGATTTGAAGGGGATTTCTCCCTTTATTTGCCAACATGCTATCAATATGGAAGATGATGCGAAGCCTGTTGTTGAACATCAGCGTCGTCTAATTCCGAAGATGAAGGATGTGGTAAGGAATGAGGTATTAAAACTTCTTGAAGCTGGTATTATATATCCTATTGCCGATAGTAGATGGGTTAGTCATGTGCATTGTGTTCCTAAGAAAGGAGGAATGACTGTTGTGCCTAATGATAATGATGAACTCATCCCTCAAAGAGTAGTTGTAGGGTATAGAATGTGCATTGATTATCGAAAAGTTAATAAAGTTACTAAGAAAGATCATTACCCTTTACCCTTTATTGATCAAATGTTAGAGAGGTTGTCTAAAAATACTCATTTTTGCTTTCTTGATGGTTATTCTGGGTTCTCACAAATTGCTGTTAAAACTAAAGATCAAGAGAAAACCACTTTCACTTGTCCCTATGGAACTTATGCTTATAGGCGTATGCCTTTTGGTTTATGTAATGCTCCTGCTGCTTTTCTAAGATGCATGTCTGCTATTTTTCATGGCTTTTCTGAGAGTATTGTGGAGGTATTCATGGATGATTTTTCTCTTTATGGGAATTCTTTTGATAATTGCTTGCGAAACCTTGATAAAGTATTGCAGAGATGTGAAGAAACTAACATTGTTCTTAATTGGGAGAAGTGCCACTTTATGGTTAATGAAGGAATTGTATTGGGACATAAAATTTCCGAGAGAGGTATTGAAGTTGATAGAGCTAAAGTTGAAGCAATTGAGAAGATGCCCTATCCGAGGGATGTTAAAGGTATTCGTAGTGTTCTTGGTCATGTCGGGTTTTATAGGAGATTTATTAAAGACTTTTCTATGATTTCAAAGCCTCTTACTAATCTTCTTCAAAAAGATGTACCTTTTGTTTTTGATGATGATTGTAAGGAAGCTTTTGAAACTCTAAAGAAAGCCTTAACAACCGCTCTCGTAGTTGAACCTCCTGATTGGAATTTACCTTTTGAAATTATGTGTGATGCTAGTGATTTTGCTGTAGGCGCTGTTCTTGGACAGCGAGTAGATAAGAAATTGAATGTTATTCATTATGCTAGCAAAACTCTTGATGCTGCTCAAAGTAATTATGCTACAACTGAAAAATAATTATTAGCTGTAGTGTTTGCTTGTGATAAGTTTAGATCCTATATTGTTGATTCGAAAGTTACAATTCATACTGATCATGCTGCAATTAGATACCTTATGGCAAAGAAAGATGCTAAGCCAAGGCTTATTAGATGGGTACTTCTTTTGCAAGAATTTGATTTACATATTATAGATAGGAAAGGTGCCGATAATCCCGTTGCTCGATAATTTGTCTAGATTGGAAAATATAGCTTATGATCCTCGTTCTCGTTAATGATAGTTTTCCAAATGAACAATTGGCTGTAATAAAGGTGAGCTCGCGAGATAGTCCTTGGTACGTTGATTATGCTAACTTTATTGTTTCCAAGTACTTGCCTCCAACCTTTTCAGCTCAGCAAAGGAGGAAATTATTTTATTACTTGAGGCATTATTTTTGGGATGACCCACACTTATATAAAGAAGGAGTGGATGGTATTCTGCGAAGATGTGTTCCCGAATATGAACAACATGAGATATTGAGTAAGTGTCATGGTAGTGTTTATGGAGGACATCACGCCGGAGATAGGACCGCGCAAAAGGTTCTACAATCAGGTTTTTATTGGCCAACTCTCTTCAAAGATGCAAGGAAGTTTATTTTATCTTGTGATGAATGTCAAAGGGTTGGTAATATCTCCAGACGCAATGAGATGCCTATGAATTATACTCTTGTTATTGAACCATTCGATTGTTGGGGATTTGACTTCATGGGTCCTTTCCCTTCTTCAGAAGGTAACACTCATATACTTGTCGCTGTTGATTATGTTACTAAATGGGTGGAAGCCATACCTACAAAAAGTGCTTATGGTGAGACCTTGATACGTCTCCGACGTATCGATAATTTCTTATGTTCTATGCCATATTATTGATGATACCTACATGTTTTATGCACACTTTATGTCATATTCGTGCATTTTCTGGAACTAACCTATTAACAAGATGCCGAAGTGCCAGCTTCTCGTTTTCTGCTGTTTTTGGTTTCGAAATCCTAGTAACGAAATATTCTCGGAATTGGACGAAATCGAAGACCCGTGGGCCTATTTTTCCACGGAGCTTCCGGAAGACCGAAGAACATACGAAGTGGGGCCACGAGGTGGCGACACCACATGGCGGCGCGGCCCAGCGGGGCCCGCGCCGCCCGTGGTGTGGGCCCTCGTCGCGCCCCCGACTCTGCCCTTCCGCCTACTTAAAGCCTCCGTCGCGAAACCCCCGAGGCGAAAAACCACGATACGGAAAACCTTACCGAGACGCCGCCGCCGCCGATCCCATCTCGGGGGATTCCGGAGATCTCCTCCGGCACCCCGCCGGAGAGGGGATTCATCTCCCGGAGGACTCTACACCGCCATGGTCGCCTCCGGAGTGATGAGTGAGTAGTTCACCCCTGGACTATGGGTCCATAGCAGTAGCTAGATGGTTGTCTTCTCCTCATTGTGCTTCATTGTTGGATCTTGTGAGCTGCCTAACATGATCAAGATCATCTATCTCGTAATACTCTATGTTGTGTTTGTCGGGATCCGATGGATAGAGAATACCATGTTATGTTAATTATCAAGTTATTACATATGTGTTGTTTATGATCTTGCATGCTCTCCGTTACTAGTAGAGGCTCTGGCCAAGTTTTTACTCTTAACTCCAAGAGGGAGTATTTATGCTCGATAGTGGGTTCATGCCTGCATTGACACATGGGACGATGTGACGTAAAATTCTAAGGTTGTGTTGTGCTGTTGCCACTAGGGATAAAACATTGGCGCTATGTCCGAGGATGTAGTTGTTGATTACATTACGCACCATACTTAATGCAATTGTCTCGTTGCTTTGCAACTTAATACTCGGAGGGGTTCGGACGATAACCCGAAGGTGGACTTTTTAGGCATAGATGCAGCTTGGATGGCGGTCTATGTACTTTGTCGTAATGCCCAATTAAATCTCACTATACTTATCATGCCATGTATGTGCATTGTTATGCCCTCTCTATTTGTCAATTGCCCGACTGTAATTTGTTCACCCAACATGCTTTTATCTTATGGGAGAGACACATCTAGTGAACTGTGGACCCCGGTCCATTCTTTAATACTGAAATACAAATCTGCTGCAATACTTGTTTTACTATTTTCTCTGCAAACAATCATCTTCCACACAATACGGTTAATCCTTTGTTACAGCAAGCCGGTGAGATTGACAACCTCACTGTTTCGTTGGGGCAAAGTACTTTGGTTGTGTTGTGCAGGTTCCACGTTGGCGCCGGAATCTCGGTGTTGCGCCGCACTACATCCCGCCGCCATCAACCTTCAACGTGCTTCTTGACTCCTACTGGTTCGATTAAACCTTGGTTTCTTTCTGAGGGAAACTTGCCGCTGTGCGCATCACACCTTCCTCTTGGGGTTCCCAACGGACGTGTCAACTACACGCATCAAGCAAATTTCTGGCGCCGTTGCCGGGGAGATCAAGACACGCTGCAAGGGGAGTCTCCACTTCTCAATCTCTTTACTTTGTTTTTGTCTTGCTTTATTTTATTTACTACTTTGTTTGCTGCATTATATCAAAACACAAAAAAATTAGTTGTTAGTTTTACTTTATTTACTGTCTTGCACTCCATATCAAAAACACAAAAAAATTTAGTTTACTTGCATTTACTTTATCTAGTTTGCTTTATTTACTACTACTAAAATGGCCAACCCTGAAAATACTAAGTTGTGTGACTTCACAAGCACAAATAATAATGATTTCTTATGCACACCTATTGCTCCACCTGCTACTACAGAGAGAATTCTTTGAAATTAAACCTGCTTTACTAAATCTTGTTATGCGAGAGCAATTTTCTAGGTGTTAGTTCTGATGATGCTGCTGCCCATCTCAATAATTTTGTTGAACTATGTGAAATGCAAAAGTATAAAGATGTAGATGGTGACATTATAAAATTAAAATTGTTCCCTTTCTCATTAAGAGGAAGAGCTAAAGATTGGTTGCTATCTCTGCCTAAGAATAGTATTGATTCATGGACTAAATGCAAGGATGCTTTTATTGGTAGATATTATCCCCTTGCTAAAATTATATCTTTGAGGAGTAGCATAATGAATTTTAAACAATTAGATAATGAACATGTTGCTCAAGCTTGGGAAAGAATGAAATCTCTGGTTAAAAATTGCCCAACCCATGGACTGACTACTTGGATGATCATCCAAACCTTCTATGCAGGACTAAATTTTTCTTCGCGGAATTTATTGGATTCAGCTGCTGGAGGTACCTTTATGTCCATCACTCTTGGTGAAGCAACAAAGCTCCTTGATAATATGATGGTTAATTACTCTGAATGGCACACGGAAAGAGCTCCACAAGGTAAGAAGGTAAATTCCGTTGAAGAATCCTCTTCCTTGAATGATAAGGTTGATGCTATTATGTCTATGCTTGCGAATGATAGGACTAATGTTGATCCTAATAATGTTCCATTAGCTTCATTGTTTGCCCAAGAAGAACATGTTGATGTAAACTTCATTAAAAATAATAATTTCAACAACAATGCTTATCGGAACAATTCTAGTAATAACTATAGGCCATATCCTTATAATAATGGTAACGGTTATGCTAATTCTTATGGGAATTCTTACAACAATAATAGGAATACACCCCTGTACTTGAAGCTATGCTTAAAGAATTTATTAGTACACAAACCGCCTTTAACAAATGCGTTGAGGAAAAGCTCAATAAAATTGATATTCTTGTTTCTAGAGTTGATAGTCTTGCCTCCGATGTTGATCTTTTGAAATCGAAAGTTATGCCTAATAGGGATATTGAAAATAAAATTGTTACTACAGCAAATGCCATCCAAGTTAGAATTAATGAGAATATAAGATTAATGGCTGAACTGCGTGCTAGGTGGGATAGAGAAGAAAATGAAAAACTAGCTAAAAAGGAAAATGTAGCTAAAGTTTGGACTATTACCACCACTAGCAATGCTAATGATTCATATGTTGCTGCACCTCCTACTATCAATGATAAAATAATTGGTGTTGGCAATGCTTCTACTCCTAGTGCAAAGCGCGCAAAATTACTCGAAATCGCTAAAACTGCTTGAAACCGCTTGTGATAAAGCCGCTGAAATTTTTTCCAACCTTGGGGATGATAATCCCATTGCTTTAGATTGTAATGATTTAGATTTTGATGATTTCCACATCTCTGAAGTTATAAAGTT
>NC_061509.1:48165211-48279792 GCF_022539505.1 Lolium rigidum
CCAAGGAAGGGGTGGGAGTCCCACCTTGAGTGGGATTTCCCCCTTGGGTAGGTTTTGTCCCTATGGAAGGTTTTGGTTTCGGGTCTTATTCGAAGACTTGGATACCGACACTTGGGGATTTCCACCTATATAATGAGGAGGAGAGGGAGAGGGCTGGCCACTCTTGGCCGCACCACCTAGGGCTGCCCATGGCCGGCGACCTAGCCACCCCCTCTCCCCAAACCCTAGCCTCTCCTCCTCCACATAATACTCCCGCAGCGCATAGGCGAAGCCTCCGCGGAGTTCTCCATCACCACCGCCACCACGCCGTCGTGCTGCCGGGATTCTGAGGAGGATCTACTACTTCCGCTGCCCGCTGGAACGGGGAGAAGGACGTCGTCATCAACACCGTACGTGTGACTGAATACGGAGGTGCTGCCCGATTGTGGCACCGTCAAGATCTTCTACGCGCTTTTGAAAGCGGCAAGTGATCGTCTACCGCAGCAACGAGAGCCTCCTCTCGTAGGCTTTGGAAATCTTCAAGGGTTAGTCTCGTTCATCCCCTCGTTGCTCCCATCTTCTAGATTGCATCTTGGCTTGGATTGCGTTCTCGCGGTAGGAAATTTTTTGTTTTCTATGCTACGAATCCCATCAGGTTCATGCCTCTAGTTTTCTGGAGAGTAGTTGCCCAAATGTAATTTATTCACCCAACACATGTTATTTATTTGGAGAGTTACCACTAGTGTAGATAGCTGGGAACCCCGGTCCTTCTGTCATCATCATTGCTCCACAGTCAACTACGCACTGGAATAGTTTTCGGTGCCACCTCCTCTCTGTTACTTCTACTGTTGTTGTGTTACTATTGCCATTGCTCTCATATTACTTCTACCCTGATCCGAGACAGAATTTTAGCAGCACCTCCCCGCTGCTCTCCCAATACACGTCTCGGCAAAAAGCCGAGAGGGATGTACATTCGGAGAACAAAGGGGAGGCGCTACCGAAATCCTAACTCAGAATAGACTATAACAAGGAAAACGTAGCCAACTACGCATCTACTGGTTGTGCCGATAAATATCGTAAGAGTTATGGTTCATAATATGTGAGACCACTAATGCATATTTATCCGTGTAACCCTTACGGTCGGGAAGAGACGTCTAGGTAACGCGACATACTTGGTGATCTAGACACAAAACTAAAACCTAGGTACATGTAAATGTGGGAGGGAGATTTATAACCTAGACGTGTGAGAGAATCGTCGAAGAAGATCCGGGACGCCGCGTCAAACACCCCAGCGACGCCGCCCCCCGTGTCAACCTCGAAGCATCGCCTGCATAGCGAGAAAATCAATTAGTCATGCAAGTGAACACGAATTTTTTACAATAGTGATGTAACAATATTACTTCACCATAAAGAATTAAAGTGCAAAAAAATTATTTGACCACTTTTACTTAAAATTTCCTTGCAGCACATTATATTATTTTTGCTATATATGGGCCTACTTTTAACCTGCTTTAAAAAATCCTACACTAAATCCTATTCAAAAAAAATCCGACACTAAAATCCTACACTAATCCTAACCATACCTGCATGTCCGACGAGGCAGGGGCAGCAACCCCGGGTGGTGGCGGCTCGGCTGAGGGACCAGGGGCGGCGGCCCCTAGCTACCGAGCTCGGGCGCTGGCAGTCATGGCGTCGGCGAGGACGGGGGAGGCGGGAGGAGGGGGCTGGATGCGGCGGGTGCTCGCGAGGGAGGAGGCGTCGGTGGGGCAGCGGACGGTGGAGGCGTGGGCGGTCCTGGAGCTCGGCGGCGGCGCTCAACTGCGTGGGAGGAGGAGAGGTGGGCTTTCACAATGGGTGTTCAGGTATACCCGTTTTTTTGGGTCGGTTAGTTCATGTTTTGTAAAATTCGGATTTCTGGGAACTACACCCGAAGTTCTGCAAAAAAATAGAACCCACAAATTCGGGTGCCCGAAAAAACGGGTTCGGGTAATCCCGAATTACCCGAATAATAACACAACGAGAAAAAGAGTAGCAATCGAGAGATATAGGAGCAGATTTAGGCCGTGTTCGCCATCGAGGAAGATTAAGGAGCATCCGAGATGGGGCAGAGCCGCGTCGGCGCGAGCGTCACATCGCAAGAGGTGCCACAGTGTGGAGCAGCCGTCGAGGAAAGTGGGGAATCACCAGCCTCACGTCACATGAGGTGCCGTGGTGGAAGTGGGCGGGCACAAGCTGCAAGGGTTGGGAGGCGAAGAGGGAGAAGATGCATATTTGGGATGGCGCCGCATCATCACCGGAATGTCGGCCTCGTGCCGCTGGGAGGGAGAGGAAGACGGGGGCACGGGGCTTTTGCCGCTCGTATGTGATACGTTGCAAACGTATCTATAGTTTATGATGCTCCATGCTTGTTTTACACCAATTTCTATATGATTTGTTTACACTTTGTTGCACTTTTCTACATTTTCCGAAACTAACCTATTGACAAGATACCATAGTGCCAGTTCCCTGTTTTCTGTTGTTTTGTATTTCAGAAAATTTATACAGAAAATATTCTCGGAATTGGACGAAACAAAAGCCTAAGTTCCTATTTTATTGTAACGAAGAAGGAGTCCAAAGGAGAGACGAAGAGGCGCCACGAGGCGGCCACACCTGGCCTAGGCATGGCCCAGGCCGCACCTAGGGGTGGTGTGGGCCCCTCGGGCACCCACCGACCTCGCCCTTCCGCCTATTTATTCACCTGTTCGGGAAAAACCTAAACACCCAAGCCACCATCCACGAAAAGTTCTGTCGCGGCTGCCATCGCCTACCCTAACTCGGGAGGGTTCTGAAGCTCTTCCTGGCATCCTGCCAGAGAGGGAGATCATCACCGGAGGCCTCTACATCGCCATGCCCGCTTCCGAAGTGATGCGTGGGTAGTACATCTCTGGACTACGGGTCCATAGCAGTAGCTAGATGGTTGTCTTCTCCAATTTATGCTTCATGTTTAGATCTTGTGAGCTGCCTATCATGATCAAGATCATCTTTATTTAATGATACATGTTGTGTTTGCTAGGATCCGATGAATATTGAATACTATGGTTGAGATCGATTATATACTTGTCATATGTTATTTGTGATCTTGCATGCTCTTCGTTGCTAGTAGATGCTTTAGCCAAGTATGTGTTTGTGACTCCAAGAGGGAGTATTTATACTCGATAGTTGGTTCATGCCTCTAATAATCTGGAAGAGTGACAATAACTTCTAAGGTTGTAGATGTGTTGTTGCTACTAGGGAGAAAAAACAACAATGTTTTATCTAAGGATAATTCTATTGTTTACTTTACACATTGCTTAATGCGATAATATGTTGCTTACAACTTAATACTGAAAGGGGTGCGGATGCTAACCGGAAGGTGAATTATTAGTCATAGACACAGTTAGATTACGGTCTATGTATTATGTTGTAATGCACAAATGAATCTCATAGTAATCATCTTGTCATGTATGGTATTTATTCGGTTAATTACCCAGCTGTAATTTATTCACCCATCATGTTATTTATCTTTATAGAGAGACACCTCTAGTGAACTGTGGATCTCGGTCCTTTCTTTAAACTGATAAAATCATTCACTGCAAACACATGTTCTGTTTACTAACTGCAAGCATTGTTCTCTATGATTCCACTGCAAACAAACATCTCTTTCCACACTACACGGTTAATCCTTTGTTTTTAGCAAAACCGGTGAGATTGACAACCTTACTATACGTTGGGTTGTGTTGTGTGCACGTTTCACGTTGTTGCTGATGCTGGTAGTGCGCCCTGCCAAAAGTCAGCTAGCAACACCTTCGGAAGTCATTTCTTTCTCTTACTGGTCGATTACCCTTGGTTTCTTACTGAGTGAAACTTGCTACTATGCTCATCATACCTTCCTCTTGGAGTTCCCCAACGGTGTGCTCTGCACTCATCAGTATGCGTGCGACTGAGGCTAAGAAAGGAGCTTAGAGGTGGGGCAAATCGTATACACCAACCAAGTCGGTGTGTACGGCATGCCGCACACCCCTGGTTGGGTATAGGGCCCGACCCATTTCGGCCTTCTTCCTTCTTTTTCTGTTTTCTTATTATTCTTTCTCTTTTTTTTTCTTCTTCCTGTTTTTTGTTTCATTTTTTCCTTTTCCTTTTTTTTAAATTTTTTTGTAAAACATTCAAATTTAAAAAATGTTCAATTTTGAAAACTGTTCAAACTTTTAAATTGTTCAAAACTAAAAAATGTTCAAATTTTAAAAATGTTCAAATCTAAAAAAGTGTTTAAAGTTAAAAAAAATCGTATTTGAAAAATGTTCATATTGAAAAATGTTCAAATTTAAAATTTGTTTATGTTCGAAAAATATTCAAATTTTAAAGAAAATTCAAAATATTTAAAAATGATCAAATTTGAAAAATGTTTAAATTCTGAAAATTGTTTTTAAAAAATTTTACCTTTTGATTTTTTTTAAAAGTCATAAAAATTAAGACTTTTGGATTTTAAAATAAACAAATTTTTTAAAAAATTGCTTTTTAAATAACAAAAATATATAAACAGAAAAGAAAAGGAGAATAAGAAAAATGAAAATAAACTTACCTGATGGGTCGCAGCCAACTACAGAACCGCCAGGTAGGGGGGTGTGCGGCACCCCATCCGCACCGACCCGGTCGGTGTATGGCATCTCCCTAGAGGTGGAGCCTGCGGATAGGGTACCTAGGTGTTGGATACGATGGGTCAAGAGATGTGAGTTGGGCAAGAGTGCTTATTGGGCTACTAAGTTAGCAACTGGGAGCAATGGGCTTTACAATATTTCGGGTTGTTCAGACTGATCGGGTCATGTGGTTTGTTGCCCAAATTTCCCGAAAATAATTCGGGTTTTGAGTTTTGTCACCCGATTTTGCACCAGTTGTTTCGGGTTTCGGGTAATTCAGGTCCAGGTCCGGGTATTTAGGGTTCAGTGCTCGGGTATCGGGTTTTATGCCCACCGTGAGTGGGTGCGGGCGTGTGGGAGGAGGAGGAGGAGAGGTGGGCGCGGGCGCATAGGAAGTGGGGATCTGGCCAGAACTCACCTGGTCGAGTCGAGCCGTTAGGGTTGGCGTGCGGCCGTTCTTTGCCATGCAGCCTGTCTTTATCGTGCGCAAAAACACTTTGTCGTGCGGCAAAACTTTTCTGTGTGCCTTCTAGCCTTTTCCGTGCAACCTAGCCGTTGTCGTGCGCAATGCCTCTTTGACGTGCGCTAGTGCACGATAAAGTTACGTTTCTTTTTAACTTTTACTATTTTAATTGTCATGAACATTTAGTTTTATTTCAAATTGAATTAATCCTGTTTTTCATCATTGGTATTATTTAATAATGTGTTTATCATGCTTTTTAAAAACTGTATGGGTGGAACCTCGATCGCAGAAATCTAGGGGGTAGACCCGGCGGGTCACACATACCGCCATTTTCCGGGAGGGAGATGGCCGCCGGAGCACCAGAATCCCACCAAATCTTGCATGTGGACCAAGGATATGTGTGGAAGTGTGGTGAAAGGTGTGATTCACCAAATGGTGCAAGAAATAGCTCCCAGGTGTGACCTTCCTCACATTCGGGGATTAACACTTAGAAGATTGTTGAATGTGTAGGTGGAAGTGTCCCGCTGCGGGCATATCGGGGGCTAAAATGTGCCACCTGGTACCAAACCTGGTTTTCCATGTGTCTATGGCCTAAAATCCTAATAGTTGCCATTGCAACTTCTAGTCTAACCAAATGATACTAAAAACCTAATCAAACAAACTATGTTTAATTATTTGTAGTATTTAGATGCTAACAAAGGTGTTTGTTTAGATCCTATTTTATTCGTTCCATGAGTATTGTTTTATACCTTTCTGGCTCCTAGTTCTTATTGTTGTTGATCTTTAAGCTTCTGGATGTTGGAAAAACTCCTTGTGGTAGGCATGCTCCTCCTCGTTGATTCATATGTAACCATGGTTTCTATGGTGGTTTGATGGTTGTGTGTATCTTCTGATGAGTTTTTGTTAATGTTGGATGGTTCTGTGAGATGGTTTTGATGAACTAGTGTTCTTGGATAAGAAATAATGATGAACTTATGGTTTATGAGGTGGTGTTGGTCGATGGATTGAGATGCGATGTTGTTAAGCAACTTCTGGCTGCCAAAGTTGTTCCTTTATATGGTTCTTTGGTGATGTGCTTTGTTAGAGGCAAAACCATGCATTGTTGTAAATAACATGCTTACAAGTTGGACTTGTGGGTGCAAGTTACCGCATTTGGATTCATTCCCCTTTGTGGATGTGCTCGGTTGAAGAAATATCTCTTGTTTATAAACCTTTATTTTTTATGGTTGCCACTTGCCATTTATACTTATTTGTGTTTGTTTTGAAGGTCACAAGATTGAGAATAATAATAAGATCAAGATTTAGTTTAGGTTTTTTACTTTCCATCTTCAAAATCTTGTAACTGTAATATTCTTTTATTTATCCCTTTTTGTAAAGATAATGTATTATTGTGTTGATATCAATAAAGAAATATATTCCCTTATTGTATCATGTCTTCTTTTATGAATTACTTGTCATGTATAATATTTCAGAGTTCAAATTCAAATATGTTTGAATTTCCTAAGTCTAATGTGAATTCAAAGTTGCTTCCCCAAAACCATAAGATCATATCAAAATCCACATCACTCATTTGATGACATAAACCCTAGTCACCACTTGAGTAAGAATTCTCTGTGTTTTATTTTAATCGCGAAAATTTCCCCATGTTTTTAAAATGAATGAATGGAGATGCATAAAATCCTAATTCTACCCCACGTTTGGTCTGAAATGCCGGGATGTTACAAGAGCGGTTCCACGAAACAACAACAGGGGTAGGCCATGGTGCCCCTGATGAGCCTAGAGAGAGAGAGAGAGAGAGAGAGAGAGAGAGAGAGAGAGAGGAGAGATTTCATGGAGAGAAACTACCAGGTGGAGACAAAGAGCGGTGGAGAAGAGGTCGAGGAAGCGATGGGATAAGTCACATGTCGGGGAGCGAGGGGATAAGCCAAGAGATTTTTTCTCCACGAGGACGGTGGTTTGGTGGGGCAACTAAAGCCACATTCACACGATGGACACTCTTCCGACGGCCGCACGCCCATAGAATGAAGTGTGTGCGATCCCCTGGATGTATAGGATCAGTTTCCATGGAATATTTGACTTAGATATCACAATATTTAACTAGCTGCTTGGAATATATGGAGAGATCAAATTACAATTCATCATAAATATAGAACCAATTAATAAGCAATATAGAACTCACACTTGTGCTTAGATTGCAATTGCCTTGTTATAGGTAAAGAATGGATGTGATCCTTATGTACAATCTATGAAAGAAAACCATATTTTTCGTCTTTCAAAAATACAAAGAAAAAAATCAGAATGGAAAAATGTTATGCAATAAAGCGATGCACAATAGTAAATAACGAGCATGAATAAGCAAAAGAAAGATTATTGCACGGGTCGCACATTGTTGCAAAGAATGAACTCCCTCCATCCCACCAAAATTATCTTAGATTTGTCAACATTTGGATGTATCTAGATACTCTATGGATACATCCAAATTTAGATAAATATAAGACAATCTTGGTGGGATGAGGGAGTACTTCAAGAAAAATATGTGCTGAAATTGTAAATAAACTTGTTCACGAGGATTCCATACAAAATGTGCAGTTACGGGCCCATCGCATACTGGAGGCGATCGTGCAGTGAGATTTGTCGATGGAGGCCCATCTCTGCGTATCTCTAGGATTTCCCCCTTTTGCCTCAAAAGAAAAAAAAAAGATTTCCCCCTCGACTCCCTTTCTGCATCGAGCCCCAACGGAAGTCTCCCCGCTTGTCGCCGCCGCCGCCGCCGCTGCCGCGCCGTCGCCTGCCGCCATGCTCCGCATGCGAAGCTGCATCCTCACCCATCTACTCTCTTCTCCTTCCGCCGCCTATCCCATCTCCTCTCTCCACCGCCTCTTCTCAACCACGGCGTCCCCCATTCCGGCAAACCCTACCTTCGCCGTCCAGGATTACCTCGTCACCACCTGCGGCCTCACCCGAGCCCAGGCGCTCAAGGCTTCCACCAAGCTCTCCCACTTCAAATCCCCCTCCAGGCCCGACGCTGTCCTCGCCTTCCTCGCTGGTCTCGGCCTCTCCGGCGCCGACGTCGCCTCTCTGGTCGCCAAAGACCCGCAGTTCCTCTGCGCAAGCGTAGAGAAAACCCTGGCCCCCGTCGTCGCCGGGCTGACCGGACACGGCCTCTCACATACCGAGATCGCGCGCCTCTTCTCGCTCGGTTGCGGCATCTTCCGCTGTAGATCCATCGTCTCCAATCTACCCTACCACCTGTCGCTCGTTGGCTCCTACGAGAACCTCCTCCGGTTAATCAAACAGAGCCCCAGTTCCCTCGGATACAGCCTCGAGAAGGTGGTCAAGCCCAATGTCGCCTTCCTCAAGGAGTGCGGGCTAGGTGATTGCGAAATTTCCAAGATGTGCCTCTTTTCGCCATGGATACTCGTCACCAAATCAGAGCGCCTCCGGGCAATGGTGGCGTGCGCCGAAGGTCTCGGCGTACCACGTGGATCTGGGATGTTCAGGCATGTGCTGCATGCTGTTGCATTTACCCGTGAGGAGAAAATCGCCGCCAAAGTGGACTACTTGAAGAAAACTTTTAGGTGGACGGATGCTGAGGTGGGTCTTGTTGTTTGTAAGGCTCCAAAGCTGCTGACCAGGTGTAAGGACAGGCTGCAGCGCTTGTCTGAGTTCCTGATCTCTGAGGTGGGGTTGGAACCGGCCTTCATTGCTCGTCGTCCGGTAATGCTCACTCTTAGCCTGGATGGCCGGCTCAGGCCCCGGTACCACGTTGTGAAGTTTCTCAAGGAAAATGGATTGCTCAAGCCTGACCCAAACTATGACACAATTTTCAAGCTGACCGACAAGGTATTCCTGGAGAAGTACATATGCCCTCACAAGGAAGCTGCTCCCCACCTCGCTCAAGACTACGTTGCTGCTTGCAAAGGGGGAGTAGCCACTAGAAGATTCATGTTTGCTTGAACCAAGAGACTGCCATGAAAATGTATAACTGTTTATGACGCAACAAAGTTTTCACTCTGTGCAGTAAGCTGGTTAGTCTTATTTCAGTATTGTTTGCCCAATTAGACACTGGTTTTATCCTCTATTGTATGTATGTGACATGCTGGGTTGGTCATCACTAAGTGCCAATGCCTGATGAAGTGATGAATATATTTCTGTCTGAAGATCATTGAGATAACATGTGCGGGTGGACTAGTTTCTGTTGAAACCAGGAGGTAGAGAACAGCAAGTTAAAGAACTGCATCGTTGTCCTTTAAAAATATCAGTACATGGTCTGCTTTATTTACATGTTCTGTTTTCGTTATGCTATCTTTTTTTTGCTCCAGCATGTGTCAATACTAAATGGCAGTTCAATCTTTAATAATTAGATTATGCTTTGTGTATATTTATTTCGCCCTTTGGTTTCCTTTCCATGATTGGATTATCTTTGTTCCTAAATCCTGTAGGTTGTAGCTGGCCTTGGTTTTGCTAGCAAATTTTCATATTTGATAAAGTAACCTACTAAAGCACGATTATCATTTAAATCTAAATCTCGGACATCTGTCATTAACCGTGTGAACTAAGCCAAAGGAGATGGAATGAATCAGTCTTGTCATATCTCTACTTTGCATTGCTTGCATATGTGATATTGTATCTGTGTAACAAAGCTACATGTATATTTTGACAACAGAAGTCAAGAAAGTGTAGGTTCAAAAATGAATTTCGCGAAGCTTCAAAGTGTTCTGCCTTAACTCAAATTGAAGTTGTTCGATATCATGAAATGAGCAGCATGCGTTTTGTCAAACATATTTGAAATTTGCAATTTGTGAACTAGATTTTTGTCATGTTATTTTCTCATGCTTTGGCTTTTTAAAGTTCATTAAGACTTTCTTTTTGCGGGTAAAATTCAATAGGGCTTAGGGCCATGATGGATAGAAGGTGCAATCTTTTCCATTTTGTATATGCTGCAGTTCAGACTATTCAGAGCCAGAGCTATCGTCAACATTTTCCTTTATCACACCACTATCTGTATGACATTAGCTCTTATGTTTTCAGAACATTGGGCTTGGGCTTAACTAACTCTGTTGAGTGTTGACAAATCACTATCTTATCTTATCTTAAAATACATCGGTGATTACTATAGTTCAAGAAAAAAGTTCTTTTATTTTTTTCCAGACGATCAAGATATAGCAGTCTTTCATGTGATTCAAGAGAAACATGCAACGCATGTGGTGCCTTCTATAAGGTAAAGCTGGGTGCTGAAAATAGATGTTCTTTAGCTATTCATCTATATTTTCTTTATATGATGTTGATCTATAAGGTAAGCTGGGTTGCTGAAATAGATGTTCTTTCGCTATTCATCTATATTTTCTTTATATGATGTTGATCTATCCATGATGGATCCTATCTAGTGTTTGGTCTTCTTGGAACAAATTCCTTTCGCTAACAAAATACTCCCTCCGTCCCATGAAACATGTCCGAGATTTATCAAAATTCGAATGCATCTAGCTACTCTTTAGTGTCTAGATACATCCAAATCTAGAAAAATCTCTGGCATGTTTCATAGGACAGGGAGTAGTAGAATTATGCGGTGATTTTGCTAACATTAGTTGCCAAGTAGCTTCTTGGCAGCAGTGTAGATTTATTTGCGAGAGGCTCGGGTTCAGGCAAGGCTTCAGGTTCTTCATCCACCATGGCAAGGACAGGAAGGAGCAGGACGAGAGCCCCAAGACGTGGTGGCTCATGGAGGAGTACACCAGCGTAGCCTGCCTGGAGGATGGCTTCTCCCGCGCGGACGGCAAGAAAGTTCTGCTGGCACTCTACAAGATGTACCTCACCACACAAAATCCTGGCAAGAAGGAGAAGAACAGGAACAAGAAGGGAGGCCGGGATGATGATGGGGAGGAGGAGGACGGAGAAATGGCCCTGGCCGGAGGCCGGTTGGTGGTTCCTGCGGATTACTTTGACGCTGTCGCTGATTGCTGCCGCCGAGCGTTCTCAGTGTTGACCAAGAACAGACAAAGGACGCCCTAAAGCGCCGCCACAGCCGTCGTCGCTTCTGCCAGGTGTTTTCGATCTGTACCAAGCTATGACGCGTTGACGGAGGATATCACGGCGTGGCTGACGGACCGACGTGATGTTCTCGGGGACTCCTCTTGGATCGACGAACACTACTACGACGATTTGGCATTGTTAATTATTCTTGCGGTGGGCATTGGATGGAATGGAAGTGTCTGTGTGTTCAATTGATTTCTTGAAACTAACTATTACTAGCAGGATACGATTTCTTCTTTGATTGTCCAACAAAATGTAACGTATCCTTGTTTTGTGGATGCTAATATGCTATCATGCTTAATTTGGAGTACGGTTTTTATTACTGCAATTTACCCCTCTGAAGCGTACTCATTCTGGTCTGTAAACACACATCATGGGGTACCCTATCCTATTAAGGTGATACACTTCATACGCTTTGTTTTTCGCGATATATAATCCAGTAGTGTCCCGAGAAAGATGTAAGTAGATGGCAGTGTATATGAAGTTCACTAATTGTATAGATAGCACAGTGTACAGGAAATTCATTAAGAAGTCGTTTGGAAGCCAGGCTTTCATTTCGTTTGTAGCATTTTGAAATGAATACATGTATTCATTTTATTTATATTGTAATTTCAGAAATAGACACTTGTTTGGTTGCCACAGGAATTGCAAATGACAGCAGAATTCAATATTGAATTTGTAGAGGCTTTCATAGAGAATCGCAAATGACAGGTCTCGGCTTAGAATTGTGTTTACCCATGGGGTCATTTTGCTGGAATTTCTAAATGAAATGACGATCCAATTCTGTGGCAACCAAACAGCCTACCTATGGAATTCCAAAATGAATTCCAGGATTCCAAGCCCAAATGATGGATACCAAACGACCTCTAATTGTAAAAGTAGACAGCAATTACAGGTATCTCACCTGGTAACAAGCCAAAAGCATCCAAAGCATAACAAACTACCGATCAAACAGTAAACCATGCCGCTCCGGATCATCAAGGTCCACCACCAGCAGTAACAAAAAGGCTAGCGGCGGATTTCTCAAGCATGTAAACAGTATCTAAATATCAAAAGATCCTTTCATGTTTCATCTGATACAAAAGAAAAGAAAATCACATCTAGCTGATTCAGGACAGCACACAAACAACAGAAGCTTTTCGACAGTTCGTAAATTCTAATCCCTTAAAACTAGAGGTAGCAGCAGATGGCAACATGGTTCTTTGCTTATACACTCGAGGCATTCACAAAAAAAGCTAGAGCCGGGGTGTCCAAAATGTGAAGGTCAAGGCCTATGTCTCCCTTCGCGACCTTCGGCGTGGTGCGGCGGTGTCATCCTTCTCATCCTCTTTCTCCTCCTTGTCGCCGCTGCTTCCAGCTGCATCAGCTGCCGGGGCGCTGACCTTAGCAACAGGCTTCACAGGTGCGGGCTAGAAGCAAAAGTTACAATCAGTCTTCTAGTTAAGATTTTAGGCAATAGAGCAATTGAGGTGCTGACGGAATTAACATATTGGTTCAGGTTTCAAGCAATAGAGGTGCTGCCAGAATAACATACCGCTGCCTTCTTGCCACCGAAGAGGGTTCTGAAGAGTACACTGACAAGGACAACAACCACTGAGGCCACAATCGAAATCGTAATGTTGGGCTGCTTCTCTCCCTTCTCAATTAGCTCCTGCGAAACAAAGAGAGATCGGTTGTCATTTTTCAGAGAAGATACTGAGCTGTTCAAACACAGGAGACAAGGTTCTCGAATCCTACAATAATCTTGGTCTTGTAAGGTTCCAAGAACGGAATGAAGGCGATTTTGTACAAAACGTCGAAGATCTTCTTCTGCAGTATGCAAACCAAATCAGTTAGGGATGACATACACGCAGTGATACATCAAAGTTTTAATAAAAAGAATAACTGGAACATGCAGAAAAAAGATGAATCTGACGATGTCAACAAGCATTGTTGCTTCACTAAAAGAATATCAAAAATAATGTCTGGTAGACGTCAAAAACAAATGAATTACCTGGATTTCAGAAAGTTCCTCTGACGGAGCGTTTGCAGCTTCCTCAGCCTTCTGCTTTTCCTTCTCAACATCAAACTTGGGCTTCCATGTCTTCTCCAGGATAGAGGTGGCTACCTTCTCATCATCGGCAATAAGAATATTGTCAAACAGGATGCCATCCTGCATTGTCCAGATCTCAATTCCAATGGCGGCAATTGGATCAAAGTCAGGCTTGTCAAGCTCAAAGTACTCTGGGTTGGGGATTTCTTGGGGCTTCCAGATTCCCTTGTAGCTGGGGTTATCAATCATGGGTGCATGCCACTTGCCCTTGTAGGCAGGGTTCTGCATCATTGGCTTCTTCCATTCACCACATCCAGGTGCCTCTTCGCACTTGGGGTTGTCAATCTTTGGTGCCTCCCATTCACCATCCTCCTCATCATCCCAGTCTTCAGGCTTAGCAGCCTCAGGATCGTCAATTTCATCAGGCTCATCATCCAGCCATCCTTCTGGCTTGGTGGCCTCCTCATCCACAATCTCCATTGGGGCATCCTCATCCCAGTCATCGGGCTTAGTAGCATCTGGATCAGGGATCTTAGCTCTCTCGTCCCAGTCCTCTGGCTTCTTGTCGTCAGGGTCAGGAATCGTCTTTGATGGAATAAGTGCTGGCTCGAAATCATCAGAAGACAGGAAGTTTGCTTTGCTCTTCTCCTCCCCATCAATCAAAATTCTCAGCTCGTTGTCCGGCTTCAAGATAGCCGTGTAGACATGAGAGAGCTTGTCATATGGGACAGAAGGTGGGGACTTGAGGTGATGTTCAACATACTCTCCAGTCTTGGGGTTCTTGTGCTTAAGGATGAAATGCACCTTGTTGGTGGAACCACACTTGTCAGGACCAAACATAATTGTGTAAGGAGTACCATTGTCAAATTCCTTGGTGTCCAATCCGGTATCCTGAACACGGATGTACTTGATATAAGCACCTCCACACTCAAGGCCATTCTGAAGCCTCACTTCAAACTGCAGGACAACTGTCCCATCTTTCAGAGTAACCGGGTTATCAAGCTCTTTGACTATGGCATATTTCTTGGCAGGCTCGCTAACAAGGAGGCCATAGTCTTCATGGCCATCACTCTTGGCGTGCTTCCAAACACCTGCATTGCAGATTACAATCAATATTTTATCCATGACTTAGCAAAAAAAAAAAGTAATGATGGAAGATTTTTCTTATTTTGACAAGAAGAAATGGGGCTGAACAGACAACTAGCGAACTGGCAGAACATACGTTAGAAAAGACATGGTAAGCAGTGCAGATAATCAAATGACAATAGGCATACATGAGATGCACAAAGCCCAATTTGGCAGGACGAACACACGGCACAAGAAGCAATGAAGTATATGGCAAGAGTTGGAGATGACATGATTTGACATTTAGGTGCCTACTCATCGCTACACAATCACAAATCATCGTCACAGCTAAAATCCATGCCATCAGAAACAAGGTAACTACATAGCCACTATAAGGTTGCGAAGCCATAAGTCGCATTTAGTAATGCCGGGTAGTTAAAGAAGTAGGCGCTGCATTTTACTTGTATCATATGATTGAAATTTCAGGTGGGGGATGGGAAGAGAAAACTGCTGCGAGAGAAGCTGTACGTAGAGCAATACATTTTGCAGACAAGTAGAAAACGCAGACCAGTGCTGCCTATGCTAATACGTTCAAAATGCAGGTCATGAGCATGGAGTAATATCATCATACAAAAGGCAGTAAGAAGAGTACATATAGTCGATTCACTCCTCCAAACATAGGGGGTTTTGCAGTCAAGTCTTGGGCGAAACTGTCAGCGACCAAGCTAGCAGCTGCGGAGTTGTTGTTCTCATCAAGAACATGGCTATGGATGGCGTGGCAATGTGGCAGATCCCACACCGATGAATGCATCACATGAAGTACATCTGTCTTAAAAATTGAACACAACAGGTTTTGGATCTCACGACAGTTACGGCGCCCAACGTCTCGCTACCTTAACAGATCGGATTCAGAACCTCACTCACAGGCTAGTAGGAGGACCTCATGGCGAGATCAGAAACCCAGACGCCCGCTAAGCTAAACTCACCCACCCATGGCGGATCTGTCACGGATCGAACCAAACGCGCAACCGAGACGAGACGAGACGAGAGGATTGGTTACCTGCGTACTCTTCCTTGCCGGAGACGACCCAGCTCCCCTCGAAGCTCTCGTCGAAGGTCTCGTGGAACAGCTGCACCGCCAGCCAACCAACAAAAACATCACAAATCTCACCCCAGAATGAGCGAAAACGAACCGCAGGTAGCAGCACGAGGATCTGAGAGATCAATTACCGGATCGGAGGCGCGGATCTGGGCGAACAGCGCCGAGATCACCAGCAGCGGCAGCAGCAGCGCGCGCGCTCCCGTCATCCTCCTCCCCTCCCGGATCTTCTCTTCTCCAGCCAGACGGGAAATTTTCTGTCTACTACTCTATCGAAACGAAAGGTATAAGAAAGGGAGGGAGGTGGAGATGCGTGCTGGCCGGGGATGTGCGTGCTGCGTGGCGTGCGTCGTTCCGGCCAATCAGAGGACGCCGGGACGGGGCGGCAGCCAACTGGAGGGCGCCACGTACGCGTGATGACGCTTGGACCCACCAACGGCTCCACGTAGATGAATGCTCTTGCTCTCGGACTGCTTGCCTTGTCCTTCACAACTCGTCAGTCCGTCACATCTTGCTCAACTATAATAGACTTTTCTGTTCAAACCTGTCCTTCTCCACCCGCAACGCATAATTCAACGAATTGCTTTTGAAAGGAGAGTGCGGCTAAGTTTGGTAGCAAAACATGGATATAACATCATATATGCTTTAAATATATGAGAATATGTGTATTAACAAACCACAAAGTTTATGCGTATTTTACATCATATTTTACAAACTACACATGTGGGAATATGTGTCAACAAATTACAGAATTTATATATGCATTTTAAATGCATCACCTACTCAGACTGCTTTCATGCAAGTTAGATACATCCTCGATGGTGCAGTAACCTTGCATGAAACATTCCATGAGTTACATCGAAAAAGTTGGATAAGGTAGTTCTCAAAATTAACTTTGAAAAATCATATGATAAGGTTAAATGATCTTTTCTGCAACAAACTCTTAGAATGAAAAGTTTTTCTGATGAGTGACATGTCTTAACTAATAACTTTGTTTTTGGAGAAAGTGTTGGCATTAAAATCAATGATAACGTTGGTCGATACTTTCAGACAAAAAAAAGGTTGAGACAATGTAATCTCCTATCTCCAATGTTATTTAACATTGTGGTGGATATACTGGCTATTATTATTAAGCGTGCGAAAGTTGATGGTTATATTCAAGGAGTAGTATCCCACTTAGTTGATAGTGGACTATCTATCCTTCAATACGCCGACGAACACAATTCTTTTTATGAAACATGACTTGGAAAAGGCGCGAAATCAGTATTCGAGCAGTTATCAGGTCTTAAGATAAACTTTCATAACAGTGAATTGTTTCATTTTGGTGAGGCCCAAGACGATGCTAACCTATACGCTGAACTTTTTGGATGCGGGCTAGGTAGCTTTCCAATCAGTTATCTGGGCATTCCAATTCATCATCGGAGACTCAAGTTTGCTTAATGGAAAATCGTCGAAGATAGGTTGCAGAAACGACTTAGTAGTTGAAAAGGAAAATTACTGTCGTTGGGAGGAAAGGTTAGTTCTCATAAATTCAGTGCTTACAAACATGGTACTATGATTTCTTTCTTCCAATTGCATAAAGGAGTCTTGCAAAGATTGGATTATTTCCGACCAAGATTCTTCTGGAAGGGAGATAGTGAAAATAAGAAATACCGGTTGACAAAACGGAGTGTTATTTGTCGTCCGAGAGATCAAGGCGGACTTGGTGTCCATGATCTGGAGGTTAAAAATAAAGCCTTGCTTGGGAAATGGCAGGCTAGGTTGTTAACTAAGGATGGTGTTTGGCAAAAGTTGTTCCGGATAAAGTATGTCGGCTCAAAAGCGATTTCTTGGATTGTATGGAAATCTGGTGGTTCTCTTTTTTGGACTGGTATTATGGCGACTAAAAAACACTTTTCTCAATACGATTCTTTCTCCACCAGGGATGGGTTGGAGATAAGATTCTGGGAGGATAAATGGTTGGGAGCAACCACCCTTCGAGAATAATATCTAGCTTTGTATAATTGTACAACATAAATGTGATACCTTAGCTTAATCAAAACATCCCCACCGACTATTACGTTCAGACGCTATCCAATTGGACCCCGGTTGGCATCTTGGAATGAACTGCTCCAATGGATAACTTCAGTCCAGCTAATGCAGGGGTCCGATAATTTCCGTTAGGGACTTACAAAGAATGGTGTTTTCTCGGTAATCTCAATGTACAAAGCATTAATTGAACTTGTTCAATCGGTAATGTAAAACAGGGTTTGGGAACGCTCGACACCCAATAGGGTTGGCGTAGGGTTTATATTTATAGTGTACAATATGTACAATGTTACAGGTATAATACACAGAAGCTCTACGTACATATACAGTCTAACACCCTCCCTCAATCTCAACTCTGTTATCTAACATCTAACAAGTTGAGATTGCGCCGACAGCCTTGAAACAAGGGCAAGGACAGTGGCTTTGTGAAGATGTCGGCAAGTTGATCTTTGGAGGAGATAAACCTGATCCGAAGAAGCTTCCGTGCAACACGTTCCCTCACAAAATGATAGTCAACTTCGATGTGCTTGGTTCGAGCATGAAATACGGGATTAGATGACAGATATGTCGCCCCAATGTTGTCACACCAAAGAACGGGAGGACGAGCTTGCGGTATGCGCAACTCTCGTAACAATGATCGCACCCGAGATGATTTCAGCGGTAGCATTTGCCACGGCTTTATACTCGGCTTCGATGCTGCTCCGAGACACCGTAGCTTGCTTGCGAGCACTCCGAGGCGATCAAATTAGGACCAAAGAATACTGCATATCCCCCGTGGATCGCCTATCATCGGGACTACCGGCCCGGTCCGCATCGAGAGAATGCGGACGGCAAGGCCGAAGGAGCATAACGAAGACGAAGTCCATAGGACGGTGTATGGCGAATATAGCGCAGAATGCGCTTCACGGCAGCCCAATGAGGATCTCCGGGTGAGTGCAAATGCGACGAGACGCGGTTAACCGCATAAGATATATCCGGCCTGGTAATAGTGAGATGCGAAGACCACCAACAACACCTGCGATACTCCGTCGCATCCTCGGAAGACAAGAGCACACCATCGACAGCTCGTAAGGACATCCGCGGTGGACATCGGAGTCATAGCGAGGCTTATCGTCTAGCATGCCGGCACGACGAAGCAAATCCCGAGAATATTTCTTCCGAGTGAGAGACAGTCCGATATCATCATGAGTCACCTCAAGACCAAGGAAATAGTGCAATTTCCCAAGATCTTTCACAGCAAAAGTAGCCCCAAGAGAAGCAACCAGACGATCAGTAGCAGTAGCAGAGGAGCTGACCAGGATAATATCATCAACATAGACCAAGAGATAATAGTGACCTCTGGACGCTGAAGCAGAAACAGGGACGTGTCAGCTGTAGAGGGAGCAAAACCATGAGCACGAAGAGCAGCTCCAAGGCGTGCATGCCAGGCACGAGGAGCTTGCTTAAGGCCATACAAGGCCTTCACCAAGCGACAGACATGGTCAGGACGAGAAGGATCAGCAAACCCGAGTGGGCGACGCATGTAAACCTCCTCATCAAGAACTCCATGAAGGAAAGCATTCGAACGTCCAGTGGCGGAGAGACCACCCACGAGTAACAGCCACAGAAAGCAGAATACGAATGGTGGTTGGCTTGACAACAGGACTGAATGTATCCTCATAATCAATACCATACCGCTGTTTGAATCCCTTTGCCACCAAGCGAGCCTTATAGCGCTCAATGGTACCGTCTGCATGTTTCTTCACCTTGAACACCCATTTGCAGTCAATAACATTGAGACCTGACCGTGGCGGAACCAAGGACCATGTTTTATTTTTGAGAAGAGCCTGATACTCAAGGTCCATAGCTTGACGCCAATGAGGAATCTGCATGGCTGCAGAATAATGACGAGGCTCAGCAGTAGGATCCGCAACCGCTTGAGACAGACACGCGGCAAGCCAAGCAACAGTCCCATCAGTGCGCTCCTTAGGTCGAGAGATGCCACTCCGACTGCGAGTGTGAGGCCGAGATGTCACAGGGGCAGCCACGGTAGAAGGGGGAACTGTGGTCACGAGTGGCGAGGCGGCCGGCGACGCGGCGCGGCGACGAGGCGGCAGGTGACGGTGGCGCGGGCAACAGGGGCGGTGATGGGCACGGTGGCCCGGTCGGCGATGGAGGCGGCCCGGCCGAGGAGGCAGGCGACGAGGCAGCAGGCGTCGCCGCGGGCGACCCAGGCGTGGGCGACGGCCCAGGCGTGGGCGACGCAGGGCGCTCCTCAGCAGAAGGCGAGGACGTGCCAGGCGTGGCAGTGTGCTGAGGCACATGCGCGGGCAGCAGCACGGCGACCGAGGATGGTGCATGGGCCATGCACGGTTCCACCGGATCGACGTGAACAGGGGCAGCAGGAGGAGCCAGAGGGGAATCATCCAGAAGCTCAAGGCGAGCACCTCGTCCAACACCTGCACCATGGTTAGGAAGCAAAATAGGAGAATATGCAACATCATCAAATTGACCAGGCAAAGTATGAGTAGAAACCAAGGGCTGAGTATTAGACACGGGTGGAACTGGGGGGGCAAACGGAAACAAGTTTTCATCAAAGACGACATCACGGGAGATGTAGACACGATTGGATGGAATGTGGAGACACTTGTACCCTTTGTGCATAGAACTATAGCCAAGGAAAACACATTGTTTGGAACGGAACTCCAGTTTGCGACTGTTGTAGGGACGTAGGTGTGGCCAACACACACAGCCAAATACTTTGAGAAAGGTAGTCTGGAGGTTCATGAAATAAGAGCTCAACAGGTGTTTTCATATTGAGAAGTCTAGAGGGAAGCCTGTTAATAAGAAAACAAGCTGTAACGAACGCATCACTCCAAAAACGAAAAGGAACAGATGCATGCGCAAGAAGAGTTATGCCAGTTTCAACAATGTGACGGTGTTTACGCTCAGCTACGCCATTCTGTTGGTGAGTATGAGGACAAGCTACACGATGAGCAATGCCATGCTTCTGAAAGAAAGAACTAAGATTACGGTACTCACCCCCCCAATCGGACTCGAACATAAACAATTTTCTCCTTGAGGAGCCGCTCTACATGACGTTGGAATTGCAAGAAGACATCAAACACATCGGACTTGCGTTTCAGCGAGATAAATCCATGTAAAGCGACTATAAGCATCGATAAAACTGACATAATAGTTGTGACCACTAACAGAAGTTTGGGCATGGCCCCACACATCTGAATAAATAAGCTCAAGAGGAGTTTTGGCTACATAATTTGACACTGAAAAGGGTAACTGATGACTCTTGCTTTGCTGACAGGCATCACGGACCGCGAGTTCTTTATTACTAGACACAAATGGAAGATCATGACGACGAAGCACATGACGAACAATGGGAGTGGCAGGATGACCAAGGCGAGAGTGCCAATGTGATGACGAAGCTCGCACGGCATTGAGAACATGGGGGCGGCAGGCACATCAAGGGAGTAAAGACCATGGCGACTCCAACCTCTAAGAAGAACGTCCCGCGTGACCCGGTCCTTGACAAAAAAATGAAAATGGTGAAACTCAACAAAGACATCATTATCAAGAGTGAGCTTTTAAACAGACAGTAAATTGCGAGTGACCGAGGGAACACGAAGAACATTACGAAGATGAATGGACTTGGATGTACGGGTAAGAAGGGATGCCTGGCCAACATGGGAGATGTGCATACCGACCCATCGCGGTGCGAACCTGGTCGTGGCCGGTGTAGGACTCCCGCGAGGTGAGGTGAGAGAGATCATGTGTCGGATGATCGGTAGCGCCGGTGTCCATGTACCACGTGGGATCAACGAGGTAGGACGAAGTAGACCCCGGGTCGCGAGAGCCGCTTGTTTCTCATTACCGCGGCCATCATTCCCAATACCAAGAAAGTCCCGCTTGAAGCGTCGATGGAACCGAGAAGCAAGGTGGCCCTCAATGCCGCAAAGTTGACGGGGGACCTTGGTGCCACGGCCCGGACACCGCCGAGCACGGCCGCGGCCAGCGGTGTTCTTGTTGGGGGCGGGGCGGTGGGGCTGGCTCGGCGTGAGCTGCGGCGAAGGCCCACCGGCGCGCGCGCGGCTGCTGCTGAGGGCCACGTCCACCACCGCGGTAGGCCGCGTTGGCTGCGGCATCAGAGGGACCATCAGGACGCATCTTCAGGCGACGTTGCTCAGTATTGAGAAGGCGAGCATAGAGCTCGCGAGGCGGAAGGGGAGTGTCCCGACCGTTGATGTTCTCCACGAGGGCCTCATAGTCTTCATCAAGTCCGTTGAGAAGGAAGGAGGTGAACTCCTCATCGCGGAGAGGCTGCCCAATAGAAGAAAGGATGTCCGCCATCTCCTTGACCTTATTGTAATAGGTGGACATGGAGGAGTCCAGCTTCTTGATTTCACCAAGTTTAGTGCGGATTGCCATAGACCGAGCCATCGACTGCGAGGAGAAGCTAGAGTCCAGTGTGGCCCAAGCGTCGCGCGAGGACGTAGCAAAGACAACCATGCCCGCCACCGAGGGAGTGAGCGAGGACTGGATAGCGCCAAGGATGGCTTGGTCCTGAGCGACCCAAAGGCGATGCGCCGGGTTAGTGATAACCATCGGAGCACCGTCGGCCGTTGTAACCTGAATCACAGCCGAAGGGCACGGCGGTGTCCCATCAACGAAGCCCTCGAGATAGTGGCTGCGCGAAGAGGCGGTACTTGGGCTCGCCACAGGAGATAGTTGTCGGCGTTGAGCTTGACCGTCGAGAAGATGGGCGAAGTGGAACGGAGCAGCGGGTATAGCCCGGGAAGCATCCGGTACAGCAGCGAGGCACGGGGCAGGGACGGCAACAGGCGGCGTGTCCACGACGGGTGGAGGCGGCGGCGGAGAGTGCGGCCCATAGGAGAGGGGCGGCATACCATAGAACAAGGGCTGGCCGTATAGACCAGCACCATAGGGCACCAGGGGCGCCGACGCGGCTTGCGACGGCAGCGGAGCAGCGGCGCCAGGGACGCCAGAAGGAGCCGTGATCGGCGCAGGAGCAGCCGGGGCCGGCGTGTAATACGCAGGCGAGGGAGCCAGGGGCGGTGCCGAGGGGCTGGCGCAGGAGGCGGCGCCGATGGTGGGGATGGCGCCTGGGCTAGCGGGGAGACCAGGGTGGAGAAGGGCCACCCGGCGCCGTTGGCGAAGATCGAGCCCGCCGCACGCGTGGAGATTGGCGGCGGAACAAGGGGCGGAGGAGTGGTCCCAGCGAGAAGCGCCGCGAGGAACGGCGACACCGACGCGGTGGTCGAGGCAGATTGCATCGCGGAAGTAGACGACGTAGTCGACGCGATGGAGACCGAAGCGGTCGACGCTGGCAGGGCAGCGACGGCCGACGCGGGACGAGGAGGCGCCCGACGACGCCGCAGAGGTGGCCGGCGTGCTCGAGGCGGAGGGAGACGAGGCGATGGCGGCCGACGAGGCGGCGGCGGCCGATGCGGTGGAGAGGGCGGCGGAAGTCATTGGATCGGTTTAGGTCTTGATACCATGTTAAGCTTCATGCACTAGCCACTTGAACCAAAAGTTCGAACTGATGGAAAGGGCTAGGCAATCCACATATACACTTCACAACACCCCCACTCGCGTGTGACGGGAGAAGAGAAAATCAACACTTGAAAGAAGAAGAGCACACCGAAACAGGGCATCAGCGGTGGCTAAAGAGGGGGGCAACATCTATTTTTAGGCTTAATTGCGAAAACCATGTGAAAGCCATGATTTGAACTCGAGACCTGGGGGCTCTGATACCATGTAAAACAGGGTTTGGGAACGCTCGACACCCAATAGGGTTGGCGTAGGGTTTATATTTATAGTGTACAATATGTACAATGTTACAGGTATAATACACAGAAGCTCTACGTACATATACAGTCTAACAGGTAAGCTCAATGTGTCTAGCATCGAGTAGGTGGTCGCGAGCCGGTACGGCATTGTTGTGGGTTCAAGCGAGTTCGGCGAGGAGAACGACGGTGGTGGAGAAGCTAGTGCGACGGAGGTGAGCGAAGACGGCACACGCCATGTTCTGAGAATGACGGTGGTCCATGAGGGATAGGTTTTGAGAGGAGGCGAGAGTGGTGGTGAGCTCCGGCGGCAGCTTGTTTTATAGGCAGAGAAGAGGGGGAAATGTAGGCGGGAGAGGGTGAAAGGGCGGGAAGGAGAAGTTGTGGACAATAATGTCGTCGCGTGGGCAGGGCCGAAGCTGCCTTATTGGCATTGGGGTCACCTGACCCCAATGAATGTTGCAAAACTCTTCACTAATTAGTACTAAGTACTGTTATTTAACATAAGATGACACCAGTGAATTACATATAATATTGAGCTGACCCGATTGAGATTCTTTAATTTCCTAGCTTCATCCCTACGCGTGGGGAAGGCGTGGGTACGACACAGCTTTGAAAAGACGTATCGGTTGCCTCCGCCTCAAAAGCCGCGGCACCATTAAGGAAGAACTACCGCCTCGAAAATCACCACGTCATTGAGGAAAAGGTACCGCCTGGGTCGAGGATGCCCTAGGGACACTGGAAGGAAAACTGGGCCGCACCAGGCGCAAACGCGTTTGGGGAATGTCATTGGGCGCTGAATTTTGTCCGGCTCCCCCCATTTTCATTTGGAGGCGGGTTTGGGGAACCCTGCTGGTGATGCTCTTTGGGATTGCCATTGGATTTGAAATTTCCTACAACAACTTCTAAGAAGGCTCTGTATGCAATGCAAGTGGATTGAGTATACTGTAAAAAATTTAGATGTCTGAACTTTGAAGACTTGGTCATGTATTGGATCTGAATGAGACATAGGTGCAGGCTAGTGAAAACAGAGATAAAGCTCATGGACCAAGCTTTCGGAAATTCTTGAGCCATGGTTTTTGTTCACTAGACTCCTTCTATCTCTATATTTGCATGATCTGACGCACAAACTGTGTCAACATCTGGATATTCATACTTGTGACGAGCATGCAGTTGTCACAGCACAAATTAACAAGTCTCAGTGACAGCACATATAGTGCAAACATTTAGTCACACCGTCATGACAGATTAAAAGTCTTGCACATAATTATATGGCCACACTAGTACTGGATTAACTGACCAGAAAGCTACCGTTCCTCTAAAAGGAACAAACTGATTGCTAGTGTTCCTCTGAAACCAAGTCAAAGGCTCCATGCTTCAGATCATACCCCAAAAGGCTCCACATTTCTCCACATAAACTTGGCCATTACTCATGCAGCTCCAAAACTCCTCTACTAGCCAAAATGGTTTAGTGTTAGTGCTTTAGTCTGCTGCAATAATAACGACAAATATACAATGACTTTGAATATGACAAGCTAATGCCATGGAGCTCCATCTGGCAGGCTAATCCTCAAGTACTGAAGTATTAGTATAGATGGATCAGTGTTGTAGTGGTTAATAAGAACAATGGCTAACTCGTCGATTAAAATCTCACCATGCAAAATGGCAGGCAGTCCATGCTTGATAGATGGATGGATGAACCTTGTCATGGCTGTGGCATCATGCGCCTAGCACGGTCTGAACAAGATACAGTTAGAAAAGAAGTCGTGGTATTCCAATTTCATAAAATCTTTGTTCTTATAGCTCTCACATAAAGTCAACCGTTAATACTGTTGTGGCCTTAACATAAGAGGAATTTACTTAGAATGCACATAAATAATTCAGTAATCACAAGAAAGCGAGTAGCATATCATGGCGCCACGTGTTAAGATACAACTGAAAAGGCTAGTACCTTGAGTGTAGAAGCTTGACCAAGGAGTGACATTTTTAGCCATTTTTACTTTGGCAACCTTCTTGGTTTGGCCTGAACTGAGCTCAACCGTAAACAGCCCAGCCATTGTACTCAAGAAGACGACGCCTTCTGCAAAGCCAGACACATTGGGTTCGTTCTCGTAGCGTCCACCAATCGGATGAGGTCGGGGTTCAAAGGCCCTTGGGGGGAGCAGCTTCTCAAGCTCAATGACCCTGCGTTCCACCCATGCCAGAGCTCCGTTGTGACCAGCTGGCTCGGCTGACCACAGATAGAGCCTAGTCTCTCGCAACCCCGCAAACACGAGCACACCGTCTTCCGCCGATATGAACACAAGGCGCTCTTTCCGGTACACCTTTGGCACATCAATAACAGATAATTTCTGCTCGCCCAACTTGTACTGCAGAACTCTGTAACTCGTGCCAAAGGGAAAGTAGAGTGTGTTTCCCACAAGGATGCTGCGGCCGGTCTCGTATATGTAATCGGGGTGCTTCAAGGTGATGATGTCGCTCCACAAACCAGACTCGGATGAGTATACGCAGGCGGACGTGGTCCCTTGGCGTGAACCCACCATGGCTACGAGGAAGGGATGTCCATGACAACCGAGGTGGTCGCAGCGTTCCTTGGCACATAGCACTGCACCGGTCGAGGATTGGCGACCCATGCTGGGGAATGGAACTCCCCACCGGCCGTTCGTGATAGGGTCCCAGACGATGTATCCACCGGAGATAGGCCTCACGAGGATGCGGCCGTGGCGGGAGTCGACGGCCCTCCAGTTGCTAGGGTAGGAGTCGATACCTGATGAGTGGCGGAAGGCTGTGGTTGGGATGAAGCGGGAGACGTCGCCGCTCTTCCGGGTCCAGGAGTCGACGACGAAGCCGAGCATGGGTGGTGCGCCGTGGAACTCGCGGTAGAGGCGGCAGAACTCGGGGCCGGTGAGGATCCGGCGCCAGGCCTTGCAGGCGAGGGAGGCGCGGACGAGGCGCGCGGGGTCGTCCGGGGGGATGCGGAGGAAGACGCTGACGACGTCGTCGTCGGACAGCGCCGGCGTCGAGTGGCGGCTGTGTGACGGGCTCATCTCGCGTGCTGGATCTGGTTCGGGTGAGAAGAACTACGGGCGTCGCGCGTGGAGAGAGGGGAATGGTTTGGGAGAAACAAAAGCGTGGATTTGCGCGGGTCGACCAAATATTCACGCGCCCGACCCAAATAATTTTCGCCGGGCGTATTTCAATCTAGTGTGATGACTTAGTTAGACTAGTGATAATGCAAAAAATAATAATTATAGAGTAACATACATATTTTATATTACTTCATACTATTTTTATAATAGTTAGTAACATTAAAATAGTATTATAGATGATTTTATTAATTAGCATGTAGACTTATTGTATCTTAACACTAAAATGCTATGTTAGTCAATCATTTTCTCTCCTTCTTAACTCACTGTCACATAATAAAATATACTTAGCAGGTGTGCTTCGTGTCCCCCTTCCCTCCCACGGTCCCACTACAACCAAAATTGACACCATAAGTTAGCCCACGAAGAGTTATTGGGAGATCCTAGCCATCCACATAGGACCAAAATTTGCAAAAGGGGGACACTAAAGCAAAAGCCTTTACTTAGTTGGATGCTATGTTATTCTTGAAGTTACTTACAGTATGAGTAGTCTTAACATGGCGGTACAAAAAATAAACTACCCAACCGTAGTTAGTTAACCAGTGACAATCCTAAACCGCTAAACTGGAAGGATCGCTCCCATGGACTACATGTTGTTAAGTGGATGAAACTTCTTCGATGACGTGCCTAGAAGAATAATCTCGTGGAACTTCACGCGTCACCGGATCAGACAAGTCGTTACCGGTAAGAGTATTCTTTGAAATCAATGAAGAAGACCCAAATAATTTCTCACTATATAGGAGGCGCCACCATCTTGGATGATGCCAATCATCCATGCCACCGAAGGAAAAAAAATGGGACAAAGAAGCTCAAGTGAAAACGTTGTTTCGCCGATCGAGAATGTACGCCGTCCTCAATTGAGTTTTGTAAAAAAGAGAAAAAAAAAAAAGCAATTCTGCTGAAACGCAACTCTAGTGAAGACACGGCCAAGATCCTCGACGAGCACTGCACACTATCTAAACATCCACCTAGTTGCGTGAACACACCTAGAGTTAGGGAATCAGAAAATGTATATTTTCCACTTCATCGAGTATGGATAACATTTAGATTTGATCCCTTAGCTCCATGCCAGATAATTTTGATCCATCAAGTGCCAAATTGTATAGATTTGATCTCTTGACTGGTTTGGTTGATATTTGGCGGCTCATTTCTTACATAGAAATTGGATGTGGTTTAGCTTAGCCGACCCATAGTGGTTTTGGTGTTTTTTGTGGATAGATTTGAAATATATTTGTAATTTTTTTTAGTAATTAACAAGTTTTCCGATGAAGTATCTCACACTCCTTTAGATGTCGTTGTGCTACCGCACTATACATTAATTTAGCAGAAGGCTATAGGAAAAATGTGAAGTGATATATATTGACTTTGGAAAGGTCTATCATTGATCCTAATATTTAGTCGAACAAAAGCAATTTCTTGTGTGCTCTATCATTGATCCCAATATTCAGTTGAATACAAGAAATTCACCTTGTTCGAGGAGTGAATGCATGACCTCACCAAGACCTCTACAGCTTAGTACTAAAAAGGTACAATAATAGCTCATCTTCGGTGCTACACGCCATCCACCATGTCAATGAGTTAATATCATCTTTATTTCTCCCTGACTCGCATCCTATGTGGCATATATATAGCCCTCACATGGCGTTCGTTTATGGTATCAACTAGCTAGAACAACTCCCATCCACCGTGATGCACTGGCAAGTAGTAGACTTTCTTATATCAGGTGAGGTAGCTAAGCCACCATGGATATAGTACTATTCAAGACAATTTCTCTAATTTCCATTAAAATCGTGCTACGAGGAACATGTTAGATTTGGGAAGCATTAGGAACAACTTTGCTTGTATCTGAGCTTCGGGTGGCACAACCTAAATGGTGTGAACAAGAGTCTTCCGAACTAGCATTAACCAGATCGAGCCTTCATGTACAGATAAGTTGGAAGGCTCGTTGGATTCAATAGAAAAAAGTCGCTTACCTTTTTTCACCATGGTACAAAATACTAGCAGTCAATTGGCTGACTATCAAATGGACTTGCTAGTTTGGCTTATGGAAAGCAGCGTTTGATGAGGCGGCCTCTTGGACCCTTGCGGGGTGTCGGCACATTCGATGCCGCGAGTAGTCCCGTGTGTGTTCGGTTGGGCTCGTCCCGACTGGTGTTTTGTGTAATCTGTAACCTGTAACCCGAGCTTCTTGTAGCTCTCTTCTTCTATCAATGAAAAGCGCAGTCCTCCTGCGTCGTTTCAAAAAAAGAAAGCAGCGTTTTGGCTCCCGAGCTCGTCTGCTCTCCAAACCTGTACCGCTGACAGATGTGGGGATGTGTGCCAAGGGCTTTTTGGCTGCAAGTACTGTCCACTGGAAAATAATGTAATTCTAGCTAGCCTCTGTATGATCCGAGTCACCGAGTGTGTATAGTATCTTGAAACGAACAGAGTTTTTGGTCACTTGATGAGCCTGGTCACGGTCGACTCCGGTGAACCAATACTCCATATTCCTGAAACGACATGGACCATGGTACAGAAGAAAATGATATGACATCCTCGCCAAAAAGATCAAGCAGCTTAATGCATGCACGATGCACCATCAAAGTATTTGCTAGCAGGAGCACATGTAAAATCTAAAGTGCGAACCTTTTTAAACCATAGCACTAAATTAACAAATATTGTGCTGCATTACCAATAATGATCCAGATCTGTTATTTTTGGAAACAAATCTTGCCGGGACATATAATAAGTAGAAGCACAAATGCGATGAATCATGCACTAAAATATTTGCATGAAATGGCTGGTCATGGGAAGAAATCAACAAAACTCAAATGGTTTGAACATAAGAATCAGATGATGCCCATCCATCTCTATCAGTAAACAAAATGCTCCGCTGTTGCTGCCAAGAATAAATTAAATCCATTCGGTTGTGCCTGCTACAAGCACTGATGCAAGAATCCACATGCAAGATCGATCTAGACTGGCGTTGCACACACACGCATAAACGTGACAGGGAAATATTTCCCACAGATATGACCGGAGTCAAGGGATATACTGGACTTACGAACTCCGCTCGCCGGAGAAAACTTGACGAGCCTATCGCCGTAGACGAGTGGCACGCTAGCCCCATCCCCGGTATCTAGGTAGATTATGGATCAGGGCACATCTGGCCGAAGAAAAGAACACATGGTTGGTGGGAGAATTTCTGCAACCCGATGATACCATTGAAATGGATAAATATCTGGCTGAACAGAGGATTGGGGAATCCGAAACTAGTTCGATGAAGCTACATGATGGGGAATGACATGCTGCGTGGAAGCCAGTCGAGGACGTTAGTGACCATCTGTGCGGTAAGTCGCATTACAGGATGTTCCGGTGCTCGGATGTTATCGTGAGCCATCAACATCGGAGGAGATTCTCGCTCGACCATTTAGCAAAAAGAACCTTGTACTTTTTTAGAATCAGAAGTAACCCAAGATACCTGAGTATAAATTGACCAGAACGGGTTCAAACCCTAGAAAACATCCCCACAGCCACAGCGCTGCCGCCTCCTTGCACCAGCGACCGCCGCTGCCTCGACGCCCTCCGCCGCTCGTGGTCGGACGGGGACGCTACCCCGGAGCTTTTCTCCTCGTGCGGAGCCACCGTCAACCGCAGTCATCACCTCACCCCGCCGTGGTCATCTCGCCGGCCGGCACGGACGCGGCCACCTCGAGCCCTTCACCATCGTGGCGTCATGGTCCTCCCGGCGGCATGCAGGGACGCGCCGCCTTGAAACCTCCGCCGACTCGCGCTGCCATCGTCGTTATGCTCCACAGCTGTGGCCGGCAGATCCCCAAACCGAGAGGACCTCCTGCTAGGAATTGGACAAATAATATGGACTTTTTCACAAAACAACTTCACCAATCTTGATGCACTTTTATGCAGTAGACGCTGGAGGATAAGGTTCGGGCGCCCGAAGGTCCTGAGAAAATGCCCGTTCCTATATGTGCCAACAAAATCGAAACGACTAGATTGTACTAAATGCGCTAGCCTGTGGGGCATGAAACATTGTTCAATAATCGGGATACCAAGGCCAATTGTTGAAAATATACGCACATGAGCTTCTAGCTGTCGTCGGCTGGTTGGTCCAGGATGTGAGAGCATCTAGACCCTGGTTGCTTATGCTAAAACATAAGGAAGGAAATATAGTGGTACTCAATTTCATCGGTTTCCCCCTTTTGTGTGCACACCCATACAAATGGAGCGGCTCTGTTTGCCTACCGATACATGGGGCGACTGAGTAGGTCTTCATTTCGCAGTGTACCACCAAACCCACTTGCACCATGACCGACTAGGTCCTTTCACATAGAAAACTATACACAAGACGAAAAACCACTCTCACCGTCAATAAAGGAAAATAAACATGATACTCTTTATTATAGTATAATTATTTCTCATGATACTATAAAAAAGTTATTGCGAATCTATTGATCATTGAGGGCTTTATTTGACCTCCAAAAGATTCTAAAAACACTAGCATGAGAGTAAGATCAAATCACATGATAACCATCTCATTTCCCAACCAGGATAACGAAAACATAACCAAACACCACTCAGATCGCTAAGTGTTCTCTGCCACTTGGATGTTTACAATTTGGCAACAAGAACAATCACACGAATAAAAGGGCTGATAAAATCTCAACCTGAAGCTGCGAAGAAGCCATTGCTCGGTACCGCCATTGATCCAAGTACTCCCTTGGTTCCATAAAATATGTCTAACATTTGTCTAAATTTAGATGTATCTAGACACTTAATAGTATTAGATACATCCAAATTTTGACAAATCTTTGTCATATTTCATGGGATGGAGGGAGTGCAAATGATTCTACCATTCTATAGGAAACTCTTTTACAATATTTGTTCTTTATTAAAATTGGTGCTCATTCTTTGCATGAATATGATAGACATTACATGGATCAGCACATGTTGTAAGTCTGATAATGAGCTCCAAGAAATACGTGCTTCATCATGAAATTGCAAGCAATGAATCCGGTTGTTCAACAAGGTTCTTGCACTCCTTCAGATGCCGTTGTGCTATTACGTTGTACTATTGATTTACCAAAAGGTCACTCAAGAAATGTGAAGTGGTATATATTAACTTTGGAAAGGTCTTGACATGACCATGCTTTGGCCAAACAAAATCAGTTTCTTGTGTGATTTATCTTTAGTAACGTTAGAGGCATCAAATCGAGCTAACAAAGATAAACAATCACAACACGACACCAATATTTGATAACGCAGTTTAGCGATCAACGCCTATATCTGCGGTACATGCTTTTTAGGCACTCCTCCCTAGGTACTATCATGGTACCGTGGACGACCATCCCATTGAGGAGTACATATACATCAGATCTACAAGACCATGCCGGTCCAGCTGCCATGGGCGCCAGACAGTTCCCAAGAATTAATCTTGTATCTAACCTAGCTTTGGTCTAGTCTATTTGGCTACTCTTGGTGCCTTTATATATTAGGCCACAGGTTACAGAGTTTGACTCCAACGCGTAATATTTATTTTTCTTTTAAGAAACACAGTACAAACGCATGCGCTCACATATACGTGCATACAATCACCCATATGAACGTACATACGCACACCCTATCCCTATGAGCACCTCCGGAAGACTGGGCCAGCAGATCGGATCTTTATACTAACGAAGTCACCACATGCGTCTCGCTGTCGACGGACGTCGCATCTCACTGAAAGAATATTCCGTCTTTATGAGACACACAAATATCAAACCTGGGGTTTGAATTCTAGTGGGCTGGGGGTATAACCATCTTCCTAACCACCCAATCTCAGGTTACTTCTCATCTTTAATTAATTATTACAAGTTCAACTATAACATTATTCTTACACATATTCCACACATATTCAACAATCTTTAACCCGAATATTCATTGAACACAACAAACTCACTTGGTTAGACTGGTCATAGTGGTAGTATCATAGTATCATTCATTTTAGGCCCACAAAAATAATGATGTGGCATCTAATTAAGGAGGAGAGATAGGATTAGAGTAACATAGGTGGATACTGTATCATAGCGCATGTTACGAGAAAAGTAAATGAAAAATAAAGTAGATTTACATTGAGATTCTACAAAACAATAAAGTTGGAAGTTTATGATACTACTCAATAATAGGCCCTATAATCCCACCCACTATAGAGATAGTATCATAGACAAGTATCGTATGCATAATACTAGTATATGATATGTCAGCACACGCTAGGGTTTGTTCGGATTGGGTTCATAGGTTCTCTCCAGCTCGATGGCAATGGAGGATTACAGAGAGTATCTGGAGTTATCGATTACAAGCCTCGGCAACTGCCGTGTTCTATTCGCCAACGATTACAGACGCGCCTGTCGCTATATGTAGTTCCCGTCTCTGTATCTCGAGTTGGGCCGTCTTACTCGCTTGTCTGGATACGCCTGGTCCAGTTGGGCCTTCTCTTGATGGGCTTCGGCCGGTGTAGTAGATGTAGAGGTAACATTCCCCCTTCCTTGATTACCGGCTTGACCCCAAGCCGGTGCATGAGGGAACCGCTGCTGTAGCTCCTCCAGGTCTTCCCAAGTCGCCATTGACTCCGGTTGAGAGGACCAGTGAATGAGCCCTTGAGCAATGGAACGATCACCTTGAAGCCGCAGACGACGCTGCAGTACATGGAGAGGAAACTGCAAGATATCATCAGGGGAAGGAAGTATAGCAGGAACCTGATAATTCTGACCCAACGCCTTTTTCAACTGTGAAACATGAACCACTGGGTGGATACGACTGCCCTCCGGAAGCTTCAGGTGATAAGCAACCTCCCCCACACGAGACAACACTTGATAGGGACCATAGAATTTGAATAGAAGCTTGTGGTTAGCACGAGGAGCAATTGATGACTGTATATAAGGTTGCAGTTTGCGCTTCTTGTCTGCCTGATGTTTCATTCTTTGACGGACTCGTTCCAAATGCTGCTTCAGCAAACGAGTCATCAAATCACGCTCTGCCAACCAAGCGTCAAGGTCTGGAATAGGACAAGTATCATCCACTGACAAGCCCAATTGACGAGGAAACCTGTTGTACAGTACCTCAAATGGAGATTTACCAAGAGCAGAATGCAGACTAGTGTTATACCAATACTCGGAGAGAGGCAACCACTGCAACCATTTGGAAGGACAAGCATGGCAGAAGCACCTCAAGTACGCTTCCAAACACTGGTTGACTCGTTCTGTCTGACCATCTGTTTGCGGATGGTAAGATGAGCTCATCCTCAGGAACGTGCCCGAACGACGAAATAACTCCTTCCAAAAGGCACTTGTGAAGACACGGTCTCGGTCAGATACAATAGACTCTGGCATACCATGCAATTTGTGGATATTGTCCATGAATGCTGCCGCTACCGTCGAAGCCGTGAATGGATGGGACAAAGGAATGAAATGAGCATAACGAGAGAACTTGTCGACCACTACCAAGATGCAGTTATACCTGCCAGATCGCGGAAGTCCCTCAATGAAATCCAAACTGATCATCTGGTACTGGCAGAGGTTGAAGCAAACCTGGGTACTTAGCTCTGTCTGGTTTGGCTCTTTGGCAGATAACACATTCAGCAACCAGTTTCTTGACAGATGCTTTCATTCCTTTCCAGAAGAACAACTGCTTGACGCGACGCAGTGTAACAGGAAAGCCAGAGTGACCACCAGCTGGGCTTGCGTGCAAAGCAAGGACTATCTTCTCCTGTAACTCTGAAACTGGTGGTATCCAGATACGTTCCTTGTATCTGATGACACCTTTGTGAAGCGTATAGCCTGGTTCAGACAAAGGGGAAAGTTCCAGGTTACGAAGCAACTCCACTGCGCGAGGATCAGATTGATAAGCTAACTCGAGTTCCTCCATCCATACAGGTTGACTCGAAGAGATTGCAAACACACTACTGTCTTCATGAGGACGACGAGACAAAGCATCAGCCACACGGTTCTCGCTACCCTTCCTGTAGGTGATACGGAATTGGAGTCCCAAGAGTTTGGTGAACACTTTCTGCTGCCATGGTGTATGCAAACGCTGCTCCGAGATACTAGCCAGGCTGCTGTGGTCTGTGCGAATCAGGAATTCAGCATGCTGTAAGTAACAACGCCACTTCTCGACAGCCAGAAGAATTGCGAGATACTCTTTTTCATATGTAGATAAGCCACGGGTGCGAGGTCCAAGAGGTTTGCTGACGAAGGCTATTGGATGGTCACCTTGCAGAAGGACAACTCCAATTCCATTGTCGGAAGCATCAGTTTCGACCACGAATTCCTTGGAGAAATCAGGAAGAGCGAGCACTGGCGCCGACACTAAAGCATCCTTCAAAGCTTGGAAGGAAGCCTGTGTCTCACAAGTCCAGACAAAGGGAGTGTTCTTGCGAAGCAGATTCGACAAGGGTCGACTGAGGGCACCATAATTCCTGACGAATTTACGATAATAACCAGATAAACCCAGGAAACCCCTCAACTGCTTCAAATCAGTCGGAACAGGCCACTCACTGACATCTCGAATTTTAGAATCATTTGTGGACACTCCTGCACTGCTGATAACATGCCCCAGATAATTGATGGACCTCTGAGCAAACTCACATTTGGATGCTTTCACACGCCATTTCTGTTCTGACAACAAGGATAACACTTGCTCCAAATGAATCAGATGGTCTTCATATGTCGAGCTATAGACGAGAATATCATCAAAAAACACTAGAGCTGACTTCCGTAGGACTGGGGACAAGGTCTTGTTCATGGCATTTTGGAAGGTTGCCGGTGCTCCCGTCAAACCAAATGCCATAACCAAGAATTCAAAGTGACCATGATGAGTGTGAAAAGCTGTCTTATGTTCTTCCCCCGGTGCCAAGCGAATTTGATGATAACCCGCCCGCAAATCCAATTTGGAAAACCAGCTCGCTCCATGGAGTTCATCCAACAATTCATCTATGACTGGCAGAGGATAACGAGTTTTGACCGTAAGCGCATTCAGACGCCTGTAGTCCACACACAGTCTCCAAGTCATATCCTTCTTCTTGACCATGATCAGTGGTGAGGCAAAAGCACTAGTACTTGGACGAATCACGCCAGACTCCAGCATTTCAGCTATGTGCTTCTCAATCTCTGTTTTCAACTCAGGAGAATGCCGATACGGCCTGCTATGAACTGGTGTAGCCCCTGGTAGTAAATGGATGTGATGGTCAGAACCACGACGAGGTGGTAACTCTGTCGGACTTTCGAATCTCTCAGAGAACTTCTTCAGCAATTCTTGCACAGCATCAGGAACCTCAGAAAACACCTCCGGCTGTAACAGAAATAGTGCATACCATTGGCAAGACAAATTGTCCGGCAATTTCCCTTGCAAAAACACATGTTCACCAGATCTGTCAAACGACATCCATTTTCCTTGCCAATCCACATGCATGGGGCCCAAGGTTGTGAGCCAATCCATTCCAAGAATTCCATCATAGCACTTGAGAGAAAGAACTTTGAATGCAGAGTGAAAATGGAAGCCGTTATGAGTCCAAGGACAATCAGGAACAATCTCAGCACTGCGAAGAATACCACCACCAGCAACCTTTACTGAGCACGCACGAGGAGCTGGTTGACAACTGGGTAATCTATGAGCCAGTTCTTCATTCAGAAATGAGTGTGTGCTGCCGGAGTCGATCAAGAAGACCACATTACTGCCCTGGACTGTGCAATGCAACTGAATGGCATTTATAGGCTCGGCTTGAGATGAGTCAGCTGACAGCAACAGCATCAGGTTGCCTGTATCGTCTTCTTCATCATCAGAAGCTGGGGCACTCTCTGCATAGAAAAACTCAAGCATCTCTTGTACCACATGCAACTGTACTGACGCCTTGCATTGGTGTCCACGGGCCCATTTCTCTCCACAAGTGAAACACAACCCCTTTGCACGCCTATAAGACTTGAGAGCTGCCAATTTGTCTTCTACTGCATTCTGGACTGCACGCGAACACTCTGGGACATCAACAGCAACGGCAGGAGGTGGCAGCAAAGCTGGAAAACGCTGCTGATGATGTTGTATACGTCGTGGCTGTTGAAGAATTTGAGGAGTGTTCAAGGCAGTCGTTCCATCGCCAATCTCTTCCTGCAATGAGGCAAGCAAATACGCAGTATCCAAATCGCTTGGTCTCTGAATAGCAACTAGAACACGAATGGAAGGTTTTAAACCATCTAGGAAACGAGCAGTGTAATGTAACGGATCTGGACTAGTTTCATAAGCAGATAACTGATCTACCAACTCTGCAAACTGCTCTATGTAATCATCGACTGTTCCTGTCTGGAACAAACGATAGAGGCGGCGAATCAGCGTTTGGTGCTGATTTCGCCCCAAACGCTGAAGCACCATGGAACAGAACTCATCCCAACTGACGGAAACGATCTTCGACTGCACGGCCTGCAGCCAGCGCGCAGCAGCGCCCTCAAACTGCATCGCCGCCACGGAAATCCAGAGAGTAGGATCCGTGTCGAACATGACGAAATAATCCTCACATCTCGACTGCCACAGTTTCGGATTCTCACCCGTGAAACGAGGGAAATCCATGAACGGAAGTCTACCACTACCAGTAGAAGGCGAACTGCGATTCCTGTTGAACAGGTTCACGGCGGGGTTTGCGGAGATTTCTCGGGTACCTCTTGCCGGAGGAGGAACATACAGCGCTACGGCTGGTCGTTCCATCCCCCGTGTAGATGAAGCAGAGCGGTGCCCTCCTGGGCCGGATTCGGCAGCACGCGGCGTCCGTTGAGGCGGAGGCGCGTCGGTGGAGACGTTTGCCGAATCCACGTTGTTCCTCAGATCGGCGAGCTCCTGGCGGATCTCCTGCTCGGCCCCATCCGTGTACATCCGCATATCCTTGATCGCGGCGGCGACCGAGCTCTGGATGGCGGATTCGATGGTGGCGACGAGGCGGCCTTCGAGCTCGGCAGTGGATCCAGTAGCCTCCTTCCGGAGCGCCTCATAGATCGCCTTTCCCTCCTCCGAGAGGTTCTCCATGGCCTCGCTGTGGCGCCGCTCCTGAGCTGCCCGTAGGCGAGTATGGTGGGGATTTTGGAGCTCCAGGGCCAGGATCTAGGGCTCTGATACCAGATTTGTCAGCACACGCTAGGGTTTGTTCGGATTGGGTTCATAGGTTCTCTCCAGCTCGATGGCAATGGAGGATTACAGAGAGTATCTGGAGTTATCGATTACAAGCCTCGGCAACTGCCGTGTTCTATTCGCCAACGATTACAGACGCGCCTGTCGCTATATGTAGTTCCCGTCTCTGTATCTCGGGTTGGGCCGTCTTACTCGCTTGTCTGGATACGCCTGGTCCAGTTGGGCCTTCTCTTGATGGGCTTCGGCCGGTGTAGTAGATGTAGAGGTAACATGATACTATGCACTATGATCAGTCTTAGAGGCATGTTGGTGGAGTGAATGCACGGCCTCACGGAAACCTCCATAACTTGTTGAAAATGGTACAAGAAATAAAGAGCTCATCTTTAGTGCTACACGCCATCGGCCGTGCCACCGATTTATTATCATCTTTATTTCTCCCTGATTTGCATCCGGTGTGGTATATATATAGCCATTGCATGGAGTCCCATTATAGGTACCAGCTAGCTAGAACAACTCCCATCCACCGTGATCAACTAGTGAGAAGCGGACTTACATATATCAATTGAGCTAGCCACAATGGATATAGTACTAATCAAGGCAATATCTTTAATTTCTATTGCATCAAAGTCGTGTTTTGAGGAGTATGTTAGATTTGAGAGGCGTTAGGAACAACTCTGCCTGCTGGACGTGGCCGCGCGGCACGACCTAAATGGTGTTGTGAAGAGACTTCAGAACAGAGTGACCCGAGTCTCCAGTCTCCACGTCCAGAGACCCACTTGCAACCCGGCTGTCTAAACTCTGTTACACAAAAAAACTGGAAACAGCTCTGAAAAGCACTACAACGGCTGCTAAAAGTAAAATATACTATTTCTACCACATGGATACTTACACTTTCACAAGTTGTATATATACTTGACACAACAATTCCGACGCGACCAAAGGGATGATAAAAGCTCAGACGTGAAGCTGCAAAGAAACCGGTGCTCTGTACCACCATCAACCCAAGAACAAATGATGGTACCATCATTCTACAGGAAACTCTATTACACTAGTTGTTCTTATTAAAATTAATGCTCCTGCCAGTCATTGTTTGCAGGAATATGATCAACATTACAGGTACATGTATCAGCACATGTTATAAGTCGGATACTAAGCTCGAAAATTTTAAGCAAAACCGTTAGGGCGGGGGGGGGGGGTCTTGCAACAGATCTCCACAAAGTGAGTAACTAGGAATGGCGCCTATGAGTCCTTGCTGTATTGCGGCATGTAACATGGATAGTACCAAATGAGGACCTTACGAGATTACAGAGCTCATTTATTTGCAATATCTGCGCTTGCGCAGGTTTGAAAGAAGTACTCATCTACCATCCTTATTAAGAGAGAACATCCTCAGACAGTACTAAGCTCCATATTTTGGTGCTTTCCAGAGCTTAAATGCAACTTCGTGCAGAAAGCGCTCCGCAAGCATAGCAAAGTTTCCGGCGTGCTGTTCATTACATCATGAAATGAAGTTAGTTAACAAAGAGAAAACAATAGACAAACAAATTAAGAACCACTAGCCAAAAGTTTAAACACATATTGAAACATACTCGTAACACATACTGAATCATGACCAGTTGACCGCACATATGGGGAAGCAGTGAAAAATGTTAGTGATGACAACACTGCAAACAAGTGACTATCCTGCCTGCTGTGTCTCGGTTTTTCTTCAGTAACTACTTCAAAGGAATACAAAGCTACTGTGCTTTACTGTTGTGGAGCATACTCATTCTAACATGTAGAACATAGTCATCCTATAAAGACGGACACTTCACCATGCAACATTTTAGCATGTTGACGTCAACCACACTAAGGTTTTTACTTATAAACCTAAGGGTAAGTAGATAATTGACCGAGGAAACCTGTGAAAATGAGGAATTATTTTATGGTGCATACCTACATATTGAGTTCTTAGGCACAGCTATACAACCAAAGCCCTGGTTATTTTTATGCAACAGCTTGCACATGTATCACAAACAACTAACTTCAAGATGTAGCAAATAAAATGTGCATCCAATACAGTATTATCACCCTTCAGGCCTTCACTACAAGATATGGTTCTTTTGTAACTAGACAGGGTGCGACGAGCAATAATATAATAGTAACTATATTGTTACAGAGACTGCCTATCACTGAAGGAATCAATATCAAGCTACAGGGCTTATTTAAACCAGAAACTTGATTAATGAAAAAGAAAGTACTCTTATGTTTTCTAATGCTGGGACCAGCACCAAGACTAAAAAAAGGGGAGAACTCCAGGTTTTACGTCGGGTTCTAAACAACTGGAGAAACAAAGTAATAAGCAGGATCAAAGGGACCAAACTTGCATAAGTAGTATATTTGATAAAAGGATCCTGATTCAGGTGAAGCCTAAATTGGTAACATTATAACAAGTGGATTAAGCAGACCTTTATAAATTCCTCAAAAGAGAACTCTTTGGCCAAATCAGAACGAGTTACTCCTTCCTGCCACTGCGCCAGTAGCATTGGATGATGATTCCTGCAGAGTATTTCATAATAAGGATATTTGTGCAAGTCTATACATGTCATTGTACATAGCATGACTGGTACATAGACGTGCTTTTATTTACCTCTATACATCGCAGCATGACTGATAGTGAAACAACAAACTAGGGTGTAGAGTGAATGTAGTATCTATAGGAAAATCCTTCAGTTCTGTCGTGCATTAGATTGATAATTTTCAACTTCAGTTCATATAACCAAAAGTTGTCTGTTAGTAGACATGGGATGGCTACTAATGGTTGTGATGCAAGGTATTGCAGTCGTATTCTACAAGAAAATATTGATAGGACGATGTCAAATTATAATTGGAAGGCCATGATAAGATTCACTTCATATTTAACGCACATAATAATATCTAAAGGAGCTTTTTCTGTACAATGAAGAACACATATTGTAGAAGACACTACAACACACTTCAACCACCTTTGCTAGCCAAGAACAATATTTTACCTGACATCATCCAACGTCTTTCCTGCTTTCATAGTGTAGCTCTGGCGCGGACGAAGCAACTTCAAGTCAGAATCAGTCTCGGTCGACGAGTTTACGATGATACACGCTTCTTCCTTCTTTTCTGTAGCAGACCCATAGCTCAGGACCACGGACACATGGATCCGGGCGGCGACAGGCGAACCGGCCGGCGCAGCTTCCATGACCGCAGCCACCAACTTGTCGAGCCGGTTGAGATCCGTCCTCATTCCTAGTTTCCCCAGCTTGCCGGCCGTGTTCTCCGTCGCAACATGCACAAACACTAGGTCGAATTCGGAGGAATCCTGGACACACCCCTCTGAGAATCCTAGCAGGCCTAACGCGCGGCTGATTACTCTAACGTCCTTGGAGCTGCTGCTGTCTGAACCGGACTGCGCGGCGAAGTCTTCGGTTCCGAAGACATGGAAGCCGAGGCTCGCCGCGAATGAATTGATAGAGGGGCAGTTGGTGACCATCGCAGCTCTCATCCCCATAAACCTGGATGGATTTTGGGCAGCGAGTTAGTGGCTTCAATGTGGACTGAGTAGGAACGATTAACGCAGTTTCAAGATGGGCTGACTGAACCACTCGGATATCTTTGGAAGTAGTAGGTCCTGCGCATCTATGCAAGAACATGTGGGGTGATGTGTTTTTTTTTTTTTTTTTTTTTTTGAGAATTTGTGGGGTGATGTGTTTGTTAGATGAAGTAACCTGGTTTTAGTGATTGAGTAGTGACAATATGTTTAAAATCTATTATGGTTTTGCCTTTCTTTTGCTACCTCATTAGGGATAAAGTGAATGCATGTGCTATGTTCATCATGTGACAGCAACGATGATCTTGTTTGTTCAAGGTAGCATATTTGATATTTAAACTTTATGTCAAAGTACTTATTGCTATGCTCTGTTAATTTTTAATACAAAATTGATGAAGTTTCTTTCTTGTGAAATATAAGAGAGATGTGTTGCATCATCTCTATGTTAGGACGTGATGCCCAAATTAATTCTGATCTTACATATAATATTATCCATTCCTTCATATCTCATTGATAAATTACTCTTTGTCCACCACAATTTTACGAGAGAATAGTCAAGTAAACCCATGAACCCGGTCCACTTTTTATCAAATAAACACATTTATATTGCTTTTACATTGTTTTCTATTAGCTACACTAATTAAAAATAAAAAATATTTACTTTTCTTATTTGCATTTAAAACGCTCAAAACAATCAACATTTTTACAATCTTTTACTTAGTTATTTTATCTAGTTTAGTTTTTTACTTGTTTTATTACTACTTGTGTTATTTAGTTACGCGAAACCTTGTGCTTGACAACAACACGGTGGAGTTGGGGACATAAGTCTTTTATTTTACTTGCAGGATTGCTTGAAGAAGAGAGAAGAGTACACTCTTGCATCCAGTTCCTCGAGAGTTCGATACAAACACTCGAGTCACCCTTGTGGGGAAGATACTCCTTTGATACAACACTCTGCATTTGGATCCCAACGTATCAAGATATTTTTGGTGTTGCTAGTTGCCGTCATCACTTGCATACCGATACATGTAGCGACCGAGGGGGTCTTACATTTCGCAGTGTACCACCAAACCCACTTGCACCATGATCGACTAAATCCTTTCACATAGAAAACTAGACGCAACACGAAAAATCGCTCAATAAAGGAAAAGAAACATGATGCCCTTTATTACACTATAAGTTATTTCTCATGACACTATAAAAAAGTTATTGCAAATTTGTGGATCATTGAGGGATTTATTTGATTCACAAGATTTTAAAAATACTAGCATGAGAACAAAATCAGATCACATGATAACCATTCTCATTTCCCAACCAGGAGAACGGAAACATGACCAAACACCACTCAGATCGCTAAATGTTTTTCTGCCACTTGGATCTTTACGATTTGGCAACAAGAACAACCACACGACTAAAACAGATTGATAAAAGCTCAACCTGAAGTTGCAAAGAAACCGGTGCTTGGTGCCCCCATCGATCCAAGAACAAATGATGCTACCATATTTTATAAGAAACTCTGTTACAATATTTGTTCTTACTATTAAAATTGATGGTCATTGTTGGCAGGAATTTGATCGACATTAGCACATGTTGTAAGTCCGATAATGAGCTCGAAGCGTAAACATGTGATTCATCATGAAATTGCAATCAATAGATTTGGTTGTTTTACAAATGATCCGGTCATTCAACAAGGTTCTTACTGAATTCTCTTGTACTCCTTTAGATGTCGCCATGCTATCATGTTTTATACTGAATTACCAAAGGGTCACACACAAAAAAACGTGAAGTGGTATATATTAACTTTTGAAAGGTCTTGGCACGACCTGCTTTTGGCCAAACAAAATCACACTAGTAGAAAACAAGGCTTCCGTTCGAAGGCCCTGGAAGAAAAAGTCCTGGCCGCTTTACGAACCGGGATAATGTGAGCATTAGTCCACCTCTAGTTCTAGTTCATCCATGTTTACAATTTGGCAACAAGAATTATTGATGCTACATGACCAAACACCACTCAGATCACTAAATGTTTTTCTTCCACTTGGATGTTTACAATTTGGCAACAAGAACAATCACAAACTATCGAACAGTAGTTAACCCGTGACAATCCTAAACCGCTAAACGGGAAGGATCACTCCCCGGACTATATGGTGTTAAGTGGATGAAACTTCTCCGGTGAAAAATGAACAAATGAAAACCATTGGTTTTGGTGTCAACTTGATTGCATGCCGTGCCTACAAGAATAATCTCGCGGTAAGGGTATTCTTTGAAACCATCAAGTCGTTACTATATGGGAGGCGCCACCATCTTGGATGATGCCAATAATCAATGGCACCGAAGGAAAAAAACCGGGACAAAGAAACTGAAGTTAGAAACGTTGTTTGGCTGACCAAGAATGTATGCAATCCTCAATAGAGTTTTGTAAAAAACAGCTCTGCTGAAACACAACTCTAATGAAGACAGTGCTGAGATCCTCGTAGAGACACACACACACCGGATGTGCGGCAACCACCTTGCACCATAGTGGCTTACCATGATCCGATATTTTAGTGGATGAAAGATCTTCCTAAGTAACAATGGGTGCTCGTGGTCAACCCTGCGCTAGAACCTGGGGCTTTGTACCGGAACCGTGCGTAAAGAAATATATTTTAGCATCGAGTGCAACATCGTTTAGATCCGAGTCTTAGACTCCTTAGACTCGAGTTTTGACAAGCACTGCGCACGATCTAAACATCCACCTAGTCGCGTGAACACGCCTAGAGTTAGAGAATTAGAAAAGGTATATTTTCCACAACATCGAGTAGTGCTAATATTTAGATTTTATCCCTTAACTCCGTGCCGTATAATTTTGATCCCTCAAGTGCCAAATTGTATAGATTTGATCTCTTGCCTGGTTTGGTTGGTATATGGTGGCTCATTTCTTCCATAGAAATTGGATGTGGAGCCTACCCCACAGAATTAGTTGATAGTTTGATGACTTTACACTTGTTTGAGACATTGCTCATCGCTTTGGTGGTAATGCCATAGACCCATAGTGGTTTCGGTGTTTTCGTGGATAGATTTGAAATATATTTGTAAGTTTTTTAGTAACAAGTTTTTTGATGAAGTATCTCACACTCCTTTAGATGTCGTTGTGCTATCGCGCTATATACTAATTTACCAGAAGGCTATAGGGAAAATGTGAGGTGATATATGTTGACTTCGGAAAGGTCTATCATTGATCCTAATATTCAGTCGAACAAAAACAGTTTCTTGTGTGCTCTATCATCGATCCTAGCTAATATTAAGTTGGATAAAAGAAATTCACCTCGTTGGAGGAGTGAATGCATGACCTCACCAAGACCTCTACAACTTACTAAAAAAGGTACAATAGTAGCTCATCTTCGGTGCTACACACCATCCACCATGTCAATGAGTTAATATCATCTTTATTTCTCCCTGGCTTGCATACTATGTGGCATATATATAGCCCTCCAATGGCGTTCGTTTATGGTATCAACTAGCTAGAAACAACTCCCATCAAAAGAAAGGAACAACTCCCATCCACCGTGATCCACTGGCAAGCAGACTTGCATATATCAAGTGAGGTAGCTACCATGGATACAGTACTATACTCAAGTCAGTTTCTCCAATTTCCATTAAAGTCGTGCTACGAGGAACATGTTAGATTTGGGAAGCATTAGGAACAGCTTTGTTTGTGTCCGATCGCGAAGCTGCACGGCCAAACAGATGAGAACAAGAGACTTCAGAACCGACAGTAACCGAGTCTCCATGTATGGAGACTTTTGTAGCCTTGTTGGCTTTTTGATAGAAAAAGCCGCTTACCTTTGTTTGCCATGGCACAAAGTAGCAATCAATTGACTGACTATCAATTTGACTTGCTAGTGTAGCTTATGCTAAAACATAAAGGAAGGAAATCAAGTGGTACTCAGTTTCGTCTCGTTTACCCCTCTCGTATGCATACCGATACATGGAGCAGCTCGTTTGCATACCGATACATGGAGCGACCCAGCGGGTCTTACATTTCACAGTGTACCACCAAACCCACTTGCACCATGATCGACTAGATCCTTTCACATAGAAAACTAGACGCAAGACGGAAAATCACTCTGACCGCCAATAATGAAAAAAGAAACATGTACCCTTTATTACACTAAGTTATTTCTCATGACACTAAAAGCTATTGCGTATCTGTGGATCATTGAGGGTTTTATTTGATTCACAAGTTTCTAAAAACACTAGCATGAGAACAAAATCAGATCACATGATAACCATTCTCATTTCCCAACCAGGAGAACGGAAACATGACCAAACACCACTCAGATCACTAAATGTTTTTCCTCCACTTGGATGTTTACAATTTGGCAACAACAATCACATGACTTAAAGGGCTGATAATAGCTCAACCTCGAAGCTGCAAAGACACCGGTGCTTGGTACCGCCATCGATCCAAGAACAAATGATGCTACAATCATTCTATGGAAACTCTGTTACATTATTTGTTCTATTAAAATTGATGCTCATCGTTTGCAGGAATATGATCGACATTACAGAGATCAGCACATGTTGTAAGTCTGATAATGAGCTCGAAGCAGAAACATGTGCTTCATCATGAAATTTCAAGCAATGGGTCGGTTGTTTAACAAGGTTCTTACTGAATTGTCTTTTACTCCTTTAGACGCTGCCGTGCTATCATGTTCTATACTGAATTACCAAAAGGTCACACAAAAATGTGAAGTGGTATATATTGACTTTGGAACGGTCTTGGCACAACCTCTTTGGCCAAACAAAATAAGTTTCTTGTGAGATTTATGTTTAACCCTAATATTCGCTAAATACAACAAACTCACATGGTTGGAGGCATGTTGAAGGAGTGAATGCATGGCCTCACGGAAACCTCTATAACTTATTCAAAAAGGTACAGCAGATAAACAGCTCAACTTTATTGCTACACGCCATCTACCGTGTCACCGAGTTATCATCGTCTTTATTTCTTCCTGATTTGCATCCGGTGTGGCAAGTATATATATAGCCCTTGCATGGCGTCCGAATATATGTACCAGCTAGCTAGAACAACTCCCATCCACTGTGATCAACTAGGGAGAAGCGGACTTACATATATCAAGTGAGCTACCCACCAATGGGTATAGTACTAATCAAGGCAATTTCTTTAATTTCTATTCCATCAAAGTCATGTTTTGAGGAGTATGTTAGATATGGGAGGCGTTAGGAACAACTCTGCCTGCTGCAAAGGGCCGTGCGGCACGACCTAAATGGTGTTGCCAAGAGACTTCAGAACGGAGAGTGACCAGAGGCTCCACGTCTAGAGAACTTCCAAGACCCATGGAGTTGATAGAAAACTTCGCTTAGGCCTTGTTTGCCAAGAGTGTTTTTAAGTGTTGAAACTAAACAAGGTCCCGGTATTCCCTCCTAGCAAACTAATTTAGTTTGCATACCTGTTGGCAGCCTCTGGATTCACAGTGCCACCGCACCCACTTGCAACCCGGCCAACTAAACTCTGTCACACAAAACACTGGAAACAACTCTGAAAAGCACTACAACAGCTGCTAAAAGTAAAAAGTAAAAGATACTCTTTCTACCACATGGATAATTACACTTTCACAAGTTGTATATATACTCAACACAACAATTCCGACGCGACCAAAGGGATGATAAAAGCTCAGACCTGAAGCTGCAAAGAAACTGGTGCTCTGTACCACCATCAACCCAAGAACAAATGACGCTATCATCATTCTACAGGAAACTCTAGTACACTAGTTGTTCTTATTAAAATTAATTCTCCTACCAGTCATCGTTTGCAGGAATATGATCAACATTACAGGTACATGTATCAGCACATGTTACAAGTCCTTGGTATATTGCGGCATGTAACATGGATAGTACCAAATGAGGACCTTAGGAGATTACAGAGCTCATTTATTTGCAATATCTGCACTTGCGCAGTACCCGTTTGAAAAAAGTACTCATCTAGCATCCTTATTAAGAGAGAACCTCCTCAGACAGAACTAAGCTCCATATTTTGGTGCTTTCCAGAGCTTAAATGCAACTTCATGCAGAAAGCGCTCCGCAAGCATAGCAAAGTTTCCGGCGTGCTGTTCATTACATCATGAAATGAAGTTAGTTAACTAAGAGAAAATAATAGGCAAACAAATTAAGAACCACTAGCCAAAAATTTGAACACATATTGAAACATAACACATACTGAATCATGACCAGTTGACCACACATATGAGGAAGTAGTGAAAATGTTAAAGTGATGACAGCACTGCAAACAAGTGCCTATCTTGCCTGCTGTGTCTCGGTTTTTTCTTCGGTAACTACTTTAAAGGAATACAAAGCTACTGTGCTTTACTGTTGTGGAGCATACTCATTCTAATATGTAGAACACAAGCATCCGATAAAGATGGACACTTCACCATGCAGCATTTCAGCATGTTGAAGTCCACCACACTAAGTTTTTTTATTTGTAATCCTAAGGGTAAGCAGATGATTGACCGGGGAAATCTGTGAAAATGACAATTATTTTATGGTGCATACCTACATATTGAGCACTTAGGCGCAGGGGCGCAGCTATACAACCAAAGCCCTGGTTATTCCTATGCAATAGCTTGCACATGCATCACAAACAACTAAGTTCAAGATGTAGCAAAGAAAAGGTGCATCCAATCCAGTATTATCACCCTTGAGGCCTTCAGTACAAGATATGACTTTTTTGTAACTAGACAGGGTGCGACCAGTAATAATATAAATATAATAGTAACTATATTACTACGGAGACTGCCTATCACCGAAAGAATCAATATCAAGCCACAGGGCTTATTTAAACCAGAAACTTGATTAGTGAAAAAGGAAGTACTCTTATGTTTTCTAATGCTGGCACTAGAAAAGGGAGAACTCCAGTGTTTACGTCTGGTTATAAACAACTGGAAAAAAAGCAATAAGCAGGATCAAAGGGACCAAACTTGAATAAGTAGTATATTTGATAAAAGGATGCTGATTCAGATAAAGTCTAAACTGGTAAACATTATAACAAGTGGATTAAGGAGACCTTTATAAATTCCTCAAAAGAGAACTGTTTGGCCAAATCAGAACGAGTTACTCCTTCCTGCCACTGCGCCAGTAGCATTGGATGATGATTCCTGCATAATATATTGCATAATAAGGATATTTGTGCAAGTCTAGACATGTCATTATACATAGAACGTGCTTTTCTTTACCTCTATACATTGCACCACGTTTGAGCGTGACTAATAGTTAACAAAACTAGGGTGTAGATTGAACGTAGTATCTACAGGAAAATCCTTCAGTTCTGTCGTGCATTAAATTGATAATTTTCAACATCACTTCAGATAACCAAAAGTTGTCTGTTAGTAGATATAGGATGGCTACTAATGGTTGTGATGCAAGGTATTGCAGTCGTATTCTACAAGAAAATATTGCTAGGACGATGTCAAATTATAATTGGAAGGCCATGACATGATTCACTTCATATTTAACACACATAATAATATCTAAAGGAGCTTTTTCTGTACAATAAAGAGCACATATTATAGAAGACACTACACCACACTTCAAAACATCTACTACGAACCACATTTGGTAGCCAAGAGCAATATTTACCTGACATCATCCAACATGTTCCCTGCTTTCATGGTGTAGCTCTGGCGCGGACGGAGCAACTTCAAGTCAGAATCAGTTTCCGTCGACGAGTTCACAATGAGGCACGCCTCTTCCTTGTTTCCAGTAGCAGACCCATAGCTCAGGACCACAGACACATGAACCCGCGCGGCGACAGGTGAACCGGCCGGCGCAGCTTCCATGACCGCAGCCACCAACTTGTCGAGCCGGTTGAGATCCGTCCTCATTCCTAGTTTCCCCAGCTTGCCGGCCGTGTTCTCCGTCGCAACATGCACAAACACTAGGTCGAATTCGGAGGAATCCTGGACACACCCCTCTGAGAATCCTAGCAGGCCTAACGCGCGGCTGATTACTCTAACGTCCTTGGAGCTGCTGCTGTCTGAACCGGACTGCGCGGCGAAGTCTTCGGTTCCGAAGACATGGAAGCCGAGGCTCGCCGCGAATGAATTGATAGAGGGGCAGTTGGTGACCATCGCAGCTCTCATCCCCATAAACCTGGATGGATTTTGGGCAGCGAGTTAGTGGCTTCAATGTGGACTGAGTAGGAACGATTAACGCAGTTTCAAGATGGGCTGACTGAACCACTCGGATATCTTTGGAAGTAGTAGGTCCTGCGCATCTATGCAAGAACATGTGGGGTGATGTGTTTTTTTTTTTTTTTTTTTTTTTGAGAATTTGTGGGGTGATGTGTTTGTTAGATGAAGTAACCTGGTTTTAGTGATTGAGTAGTGACAATATGTTTAAAATCTATTATGGTTTTGCCTTTCTTTTGCTACCTCATTAGGGATAAAGTGAATGCATGTGCTATGTTCATCATGTGACAGCAACGATGATCTTGTTTGTTCAAGGTAGCATATTTGATATTTAAACTTTATGTCAAAGTACTTATTGCTATGCTCTGTTAATTTTTAATACAAAATTGATGAAGTTTCTTTCTTGTGAAATATAAGAGAGATGTGTTGCATCATCTCTATGTTAGGACGTGATGCCCAAATTAATTCTGATCTTACATATAATATTATCCATTCCTTCATATCTCATTGATAAATTACTCTTTGTCCACCACAATTTTACGAGAGAATAGTCAAGTAAACCCATGAACCCGGTCCACTTTTTATCAAATAAACACATTTATATTGCTTTTACATTGTTTTCTATTAGCTACACTAATTAAAAATAAAAAATATTTACTTTTCTTATTTGCATTTAAAACGCTCAAAACAATCAACATTTTTACAATCTTTTACTTAGTTATTTTATCTAGTTTAGTTTTTTACTTGTTTTATTACTACTTGTGTTATTTAGTTACGCGAAACCTTGTGCTTGACAACAACACGGTGGAGTTGGGGACATAAGTCTTTTATTTTACTTGCAGGATTGCTTGAAGAAGAGAGAAGAGTACACTCTTGCATCCAGTTCCTCGAGAGTTCGATACAAACACTCGAGTCACCCTTGTGGGGAAGATACTCCTTTGATACAACACTCTGCATTTGGATCCCAACGTATCAAGATATTTTTGGTGTTGCTAGTTGCCGTCATCACTTGCATACCGATACATGTAGCGACCGAGGGGTCTTACATTTCGCAGTGTACCACCAAACCCACTTGCACCATGATCGACTAAATCCTTTCACATAGAAAACTAGACGCAACACGAAAAATCGCTCAATAAAGGAAAAGAAACATGATGCCCTTTATTACACTATAAGTTATTTCTCATGACACTATAAAAAAGTTATTGCAAATTTGTGGATCATTGAGGGATTTATTTGATTCACAAGATTTTAAAAATACTAGCATGAGAACAAAATCAGATCACATGATAACCATTCTCATTTCCCAACCAGGAGAACGGAAACATGACCAAACACCACTCAGATCGCTAAATGTTTTTCTGCCACTTGGATCTTTACGATTTGGCAACAAGAACAACCACACGACTAAAACAGATTGATAAAAGCTCAACCTGAAGTTGCAAAGAAACCGGTGCTTGGTGCCCCCATCGATCCAAGAACAAATGATGCTACCATATTTTATAAGAAACTCTGTTACAATATTTGTTCTTACTATTAAAATTGATGGTCATTGTTGGCAGGAATTTGATCGACATTAGCACATGTTGTAAGTCTGATAATGAGCTCGAAGCGTAAACATGTGATTCATCATGAAATTGCAATCAATAGATTTGGTTGTTTTACAAATGATCCGGTCATTCAACAAGGTTCTTACTGAATTCTCTTGTACTCCTTTAGATGTCGCCATGCTATCATGTTTTATACTGAATTACCAAAGGGTCACACACAAAAAAACGTGAAGTGGTATATATTAACTTTTGAAAGGTCTTGGCACGACCTGCTTTTGGCCAAACAAAATCACACTAGTAGAAAACAAGGCTTCCGTTCGAAGGCCCTGGAAGAAAAAGTCCCGGCCGCTTTACGAACTGGGATAATGTGAGCATTAGTCCACCTCTAGTTCTAGTTCATCCATGTTTACAATTTGGCAACAAGAATTATTGATGCTACATGACCAAACACCACTCAGATCACTAAATGTTTTTCTTCCACTTGGATGTTTACAATTTGGCAACAAGAACAATCACAAACTATCGAACAGTAGTTAACCCGTGACAATCCTAAACCGCTAAACGGGAAGGATCACTCCCCTGGACTATATGGTGTTAAGTGGATGAAACTTCTCCGGTGAAAAATGAACAAATGAAAACCATTGGTTTTGGTGTCAACTTGATTGCATGCCGTGCCTACAAGAATAATCTCGCGGTAAGGGTATTCTTTGAAACCATCAAGTCGTTACTATATGGGAGGCGCCACCATCTTGGATGATGCCAATAATCAATGGCACCGAAGGAAAAAAACCGGGACAAAGAAACTGAAGTTAGAAACGTTGTTTGGCTGACCAAGAATGTATGCAATCCTCAATAGAGTTTTGTAAAAAACAGCTCTGCTGAAACACAACTCTAATGAAGACAGTGCTGAGATCCTCGTAGAGACACACACACACCGGGATGTGCGGCAACCACCTTGCACCATAGTGGCTTACCATGATCCGATATTTTAGTGGATGAAAGATCTTCCTAAGTAACAATGGGTGCTCAGGGTCAACCCTGCGCTAGAACCTGGGGCTTTGTACCGGAACCGTGCGTAAAGAAATATATTTTAGCATCGAGTGCAACATCGTTTAGATCCGAGTCTTAGACTCCTTAGACTCGAGTTTTGACAAGCACTGCGCACGATCTAAACATCCACCTAGTCGCGTGAACACGCCTAGAGTTAGAGAATTAGAAAAGGTATATTTTCCACAACATCGAGTAGTGCTAATATTTAGATTTTATCCCTTAACTCCGTGCCAGATAATTTTGATCCCTCAAGTGCCAAATTGTATAGATTTGATCTCTTGCCTGGTTTGGTTGGTATATGGTGGCTCATTTCTTCCATAGAAATTGGATGTGGAGCCTACCCCACAGAATTAGTTGATAGTTTGATGACTTTACACTTGTTTGAGACATTGCTCATCGCTTTGGTGGTAATGCCATAGACCCATAGTGGTTTCGGTGTTTTCGTGGATAGATTTGAAATATATTTGTAAGTTTTTTTAGTAACAAGTTTTTTGATGAAGTATCTCACACTCCTTTAGATGTCGTTGTGCTATCGCGCTATATACTAATTTACCAGAAGGCTATAGGGAAAATGTGAGGTGATATATGTTGACTTCGGAAAGGTCTATCATTGATCCTAATATTCAGTCGAACAAAAACAGTTTCTTGTGTGCTCTATCATCGATCCTAGCTAATATTAAGTTGGATAAAAGAAATTCACCTCGTTGGAGGAGTGAATGCATGACCTCACCAAGACCTCTACAACTTACTAAAAAAGGTACAATAGTAGCTCATCTTCGGTGCTACACACCATCCACCATGTCAATGAGTTAATATCATCTTTATTTCTCCCTGGCTTGCATACTATGTGGCATATATATAGCCCTCCAATGGCGTTCGTTTATGGTATCAACTAGCTAGAAACAACTCCCATCAAAAGAAAGGAACAACTCCCATCCACCGTGATCCACTGGCAAGCAGACTTGCATATATCAAGTGAGGTAGCTACCATGGATACAGTACTATACTCAAGTCAGTTTCTCCAATTTCCATTAAAGTCGTGCTACGAGGAACATGTTAGATTTGGGAAGCATTAGGAACAGCTTTGTTTGTGTCTGACTGCGAAGCTGCACGGCCAAACAGATGAGAACAAGAGACTTCAGAACTGACAGTAACCAGAGTCTCCATGTATGGAGACTTTTGTAGCCTTGTTGGCTTTTTGATAGAAAAAAGCCGCTTACCTTTGTTTGCCATGGCACAAAGTAGCAATCAATTGACTGACTATCAATTTGACTTGCTAGTGTAGCTTATGCTAAAACATAAAGGAAGGAAATCAAGTGGTACTCAGTTTCGTCTGTTTACCCCCTCTGTATGCATACCGATACATGGAGCAGCTCTGTTTGCATACCGATACATGGAGCGACCCAGCGGGTCTTACATTTCACAGTGTACCACCAAACCCACTTGCACCATGATCGACTAGATCCTTTCACATAGAAAACTAGACGCAAGACGGAAAATCACTCTGACCGCCAATAATGAAAAAAGAAACATGTACCCTTTATTACACTAAGTTATTTCTCATGACACTAAAAGCTATTGCGTATCTCGTGGATCATTGAGGGTTTTATTTGATTCACAAGTTTCTAAAAACACTAGCATGAGAACAAAATCAGATCACATGATAACCATTCTCATTTCCCAACCAGGAGAACGGAAACATGACCAAACACCACTCAGATCACTAAATGTTTTTCCTCCACTTGGATGTTTACAATTTGGCAACAACAATCACATGACTTAAAGGGCTGATAATAGCTCAACCTGAAGCTGCAAAGACACCGGTGCTTGGTACCGCCATCGATCCAAGAACAAATGATGCTACAATCATTCTATGGAAACTCTGTTACATTATTTGTTCTATCAAAATTGATGCTCATCGTTTGCAGGAATATGATCGACATTACAGGGATCAGCACATGTTGTAAGTCTGATAATGAGCTCGAAGCAGAAACATGTGCTTCATCATGAAATTTCAAGCAATGGGTCGGTTGTTTAACAAGGTTCTTACTGAATTGTCTTTTACTCCTTTAGACGCTGCCGTGCTATCATGTTCTATACTGAATTACCAAAAGGTCACACAAAAATGTGAAGTGGTATATATTGACTTTGGAACGGTCTTGGCACAACCTCTTTGGCCAAACAAAATAAGTTTCTTGTGAGATTTATGTTTAACCCTAATATTCGCTAAATACAACAAACTCACATGGTTGGAGGCATGTTGAAGGAGTGAATGCATGGCCTCACGGAAACCTCTATAACTTATTCAAAAAGGTACAGCAGATAAACAGCTCAACTTTATTGCTACACGCCATCTACCGTGTCACCGAGTTATCATCGTCTTTATTTCTTCCTGATTTGCATCCGGTGTGGCAAGTATATATATAGCCCTTGCATGGCGTCCGAATATATGTACCAGCTAGCTAGAACAACTCCCATCCACTGTGATCAACTAGGGAGAAGCGGACTTACATATATCAAGTGAGCTACCCACCAATGGGTATAGTACTAATCAAGGCAATTTCTTTAATTTCTATTCCATCAAAGTCATGTTTTGAGGAGTATGTTAGATATGGGAGGCGTTAGGAACAACTCTGCCTGCTGCAAAGGGCCGTGCGGCACGACCTAAATGGTGTTGCCAAGAGACTTCAGAACGGAGAGTGACCAGAGGCTCCACGTCTAGAGAACTTCCAAGACCCATGGAGTTGATAGAAAACTTCGCTTAGGCCTTGTTTGCCAAGAGTGTTTTTAAGTGTTGAAACTAAACAAGGTCCCGGTATTCCCTCCTAGCAAACTAATTTAGTTTGCATACCTGTTGGCAGCCTCTGGATTCACAGTGCCACCGCACCCACTTGCAACCCGGCCAACTAAACTCTGTCACACAAAACACTGGAAACAACTCTGAAAAGCACTACAACAGCTGCTAAAAGTAAAAAGTAAAAGATACTCTTTCTACCACATGGATAATTACACTTTCACAAGTTGTATATATACTCAACACAACAATTCCGACGCGACCAAAGGGATGATAAAAGCTCAGACCTGAAGCTGCAAAGAAACTGGTGCTCTGTACCACCATCAACCCAAGAACAAATGACGCTATCATCATTCTACAGGAAACTCTAGTACACTAGTTGTTCTTATTAAAATTAATTCTCCTACCAGTCATCGTTTGCAGGAATATGATCAACATTACAGGTACATGTATCAGCACATGTTACAAGTCCTTGGTATATTGCGGCATGTAACATGGATAGTACCAAATGAGGACCTTAGGAGATTACAGAGCTCATTTATTTGCAATATCTGCACTTGCGCAGTACCCGTTTGAAAAAAGTACTCATCTAGCATCCTTATTAAGAGAGAACCTCCTCAGACAGAACTAAGCTCCATATTTTGGTGCTTTCCAGAGCTTAAATGCAACTTCATGCAGAAAGCGCTCCGCAAGCATAGCAAAGTTTCCGGCGTGCTGTTCATTACATCATGAAATGAAGTTAGTTAACTAAGAGAAAATAATAGGCAAACAAATTAAGAACCACTAGCCAAAAATTTGAACACATATTGAAACATAACACATACTGAATCATGACCAGTTGACCACACATATGAGGAAGTAGTGAAAATGTTAAAGTGATGACAGCACTGCAAACAAGTGCCTATCTTGCCTGCTGTGTCTCGGTTTTTTCTTCGGTAACTACTTTAAAGGAATACAAAGCTACTGTGCTTTACTGTTGTGGAGCATACTCATTCTAATATGTAGAACACAAGCATCCGATAAAGATGGACACTTCACCATGCAGCATTTCAGCATGTTGAAGTCCACCACACTAAGTTTTTTTATTTGTAATCCTAAGGGTAAGCAGATGATTGACCGGGGAAATCTGTGAAAATGACAATTATTTTATGGTGCATACCTACATATTGAGCACTTAGGCGCAGGGGCGCAGCTATACAACCAAAGCCCTGGTTATTCCTATGCAATAGCTTGCACATGCATCACAAACAACTAAGTTCAAGATGTAGCAAAGAAAAGGTGCATCCAATCCAGTATTATCACCCTTGAGGCCTTCAGTACAAGATATGACTTTTTTGTAACTAGACAGGGTGCGACCAGTAATAATATAAATATAATAGTAACTATATTACTACGGAGACTGCCTATCACCGAAAGAATCAATATCAAGCCACAGGGCTTATTTAAACCAGAAACTTGATTAGTGAAAAAGGAAGTACTCTTATGTTTTCTAATGCTGGCACTAGAAAAGGGAGAACTCCAGTGTTTACGTCTGGTTATAAACAACTGGAAAAAAAGCAATAAGCAGGATCAAAGGGACCAAACTTGAATAAGTAGTATATTTGATAAAAGGATGCTGATTCAGATAAAGTCTAAACTGGTAAACATTATAACAAGTGGATTAAGGAGACCTTTATAAATTCCTCAAAAGAGAACTGTTTGGCCAAATCAGAACGAGTTACTCCTTCCTGCCACTGCGCCAGTAGCATTGGATGATGATTCCTGCATAATATATTGCATAATAAGGATATTTGTGCAAGTCTAGACATGTCATTATACATAGACGTGCTTTTCTTTACCTCTATACATTGCACCACGTTTGAGCGTGACTAATAGTTAACAAAACTAGGGTGTAGATTGAACGTAGTATCTACAGGAAAATCCTTCAGTTCTGTCGTGCATTAAATTGATAATTTTCAACATCACTTCAGATAACCAAAAGTTGTCTGTTAGTAGATATAGGATGGCTACTAATGGTTGTGATGCAAGGTATTGCAGTCGTATTCTACAAGAAAATATTGCTAGGACGATGTCAAATTATAATTGGAAGGCCATGACATGATTCACTTCATATTTAACACACATAATAATATCTAAAGGAGCTTTTTCTGTACAATAAAGAGCACATATTATAGAAGACACTACACCACACTTCAAAACATCTACTACGAACCACATTTGGTAGCCAAGAGCAATATTTACCTGACATCATCCAACATGTTCCCTGCTTTCATGGTGTAGCTCTGGCGCGGACGGAGCAACTTCAAGTCAGAATCAGTTTCCGTCGACGAGTTCACAATGAGGCACGCCTCTTCCTTGTTTCCAGTAGCAGACCCATAGCTCAGGACCACAGACACATGAACCCGCGCGGCGACAGGTGAACCGGCCGGCGCAGCTTCCATGACCGCAGCCACCAACTTGTCGAGCCGGTTGAGATCCGTCCTCATCCCTAGTTTCCCCAGCTTGCCGACCGTGTTCTCCGTCGCAACGTGCAGAAACACCAGATCGAACTCGGAGGAATCCTGGACACCCCCCTCTGAGAACCCTAGCAGACCTAACGCCCGGCTGATTACTCTGGTGTCCTTGGAGCTGCCGCTGTCTGAACCGGACTGCGCGGCGAAGTCTTCTGTCCCGAAGACGTGGAAGCCGAGGTTCGCCGCGAAGGAGTTGACGGCGGGGCAGTTGGTGACCATCGCAGCTCTCATCCCCATGAACCTGGATTTTGGGCAGCGAGTTAGTGGCTTCAAGATGGGCTGAGTAGGAACGATTAACGGAGATGATGACTGAACCTCTCGGATAGCTTTGGAAGTTGCAGGTCATGTGGATCCACCGGGGCGGTTTCCGCGGGGTAGAGGCCGTCGTACACGTCGAGCAGCTGCGCCAGCTCGAGGATCGTGTCGCCGCTCTTATCTCCTGCATCTAGATTTGATGAATGAAATCGGGAACCACTCAGTTTAAGTGCGGGCGCGAGATGGGGGAGGCAGGGGGTGGGCTGGATCAGTACCGTTGACGGTGGTGGGGGTGCGGAGGGAGAGGAAGCCGCAGGAGGCGCGGGCGGCGAAGGCGTCGAGGTGGCTCTTCCCCGCCGCCGCCCGAGGGAGCAGCGCCGCGTGGCCGGCGGCGTAGAGCACCAGCGCGCGGCTCGGCTTGTCCGCCATTGCCGACACACACTTGCTCTTCTTCCCCTTTCCCCCTTTCTCGCCTTATTCGCCACGCGCAGCCCTGGAGGCCCACCAACTTTACTGGGCTCCATAACGCGTGGCCCATCATGCAGTGATGGGCCTGATCATGCATTGATGGGCCTGGGCCAACCGCCATGGTGCGGAGAAAATAATAAGAGAGAATGGGAGGGGCCGGTCGCAAAAACCCTAACCCTAGCAGGCCAAGCTTTCTCCTCTTCCTTCCTCGGCATAAACCCCAAGCAAACGGCGGCTCCGACAGCCACCACCACCAGAGCTTCCAGCTACCACCCATCGCGGCGCGCTCCAATGGCCGGCAAGAAGAGGCCCCCGACGGCGCTGGCGGAGCTCGACCCCGCAGCCTCGGACTCCTCGCAGGACGAGGGGGCCAAGCCCGCGAAGCCGTTCCCGGCCGAGGAGATGCCGGCCAAGAAGAAGAAGAAGCTGGCCATGGAGCTCAGGAAGCAGCGCAAGCAGGTCGACAAGGACCGCCACCGCCACTCCGCCGACAAGCCCAAGCCGCCACAACCCGCGCCACCAGCGGAGGAGCTTCCCGCTGCGGTCCCAGTCCACGCGCCCGCGCCGGTTCCGGTGGCGGCGGCGGGGCCGGGGCTGCACATGAACGTGTTCCGGGACCTGGCGTCGCCCGAGGGCTCGGTGAGGGAGGCCGCGGCGGAGGCGCTGGTGGCGGAGCTCCGCGAGGTGCAGAGCGCGTACGAGGAGAGCAAGCGCGACGAGGACGAGGAGGAAGCCGCGGAAGGCGACGCTCCTCCGCAGATGGAGGCTGAGAAGGAGGATGGGCTGGATAACTGCGCGCCCGCCGTGCGGTACGCCATCCGGCGCCTTATCCGTGGTATCTCTTCCTCTAGAGAGGTCAGCAACGCTTCCCTTCCTCTACAACGAAACCTGTATATTGTGTAATGTTCATTGTTACTGCTGGCTGCTTCACAACTTCAATTTGGTGTACTATATCCTCTTGGTGTCTTATTTGCAGTTTGCAAGGCAAGGATTCGCGCTGGGTCTCGCGGCCGTGCTCGAATCGGTTCAAGCAATCAGTGTTGAGGCAGTTATCAAGCTGATACCTAATTTGCTGGAGTATTCGGCTTCGATGAAAGGACCGGTAACTTGCATTTTGCACGTTTCCTATTTGTCTCTACTTGTGACGCCAACTTCAAAAATTTCAATATTCATTCCGTTATAGGAAGCCAAGGACAATCTTCTGGGCCGCCTGTTTGGATTTGGATCACTCGCGAGGTCTGGGAGGGTTTCAGGACAGTGGGCGCAGGACAAATCTTCTCCCATTCTCAAGGATTTTGTTTCCGAGGTTGTACAACTTGGAAGCAAGAAACGGTATCTCACCGAGCCTGCAGCTGCACTGATTCTGGATTTGGCCAGGAAGGTACATATCTCAAGTCCACGCCGAGCCTTTTTTTGGTAGCATGAAATCTTTATTCTTTTGGTAGAGCTAGAAATATTATGCATAACATGAAAGGTTCACATTCAACTCATATTAGAGTAATTCACCTAGAAGAACTTACTACGTACGAAACTGGTGTTACCGTGGCGCGGCAATCTCAATCCATGATTTTATCCCTTGATGTGCATTAGGGTTGACAGACATTCTAAAAATAAGTAAATGTAATTCTGGCCTCTACACTGATTTGGATTAAGTGCAGAAATCAAGTAATGTACTAAGATGCTAGCCAGTCAAGTACCGCTTCCAGCCAAAACTAGCTAGGCCAACATGTATTTTTCTTCCAGTTGTAACTTTGGCCTTAAAAAAACTTTTGTATATTAATATGGCTGGCACCCCAGCATTGGCCTAGCGTGATTTGTGCTATTGGGACCACCCTTTGCATTAATTTTGTTGCAACTGTACATTCAATTTTTCATTTGGTTGTAAAATGGGATTTATTATGAACTAATCTGTGATTTGTCATCTGTCTACATGTTGCAGCTGCCAGATGAAGCTATATTCTCTGAGGTTCTTGAATCCCCTGGTGTACAAGATTGGTTTAACAGAGCTGCTAATGTTGGAGATCCAGATGCGCTCTTTCTGGCTTTGAAGTTGCAAGAAAGAACTAATGTTCAGAGGGAGATGTTTGGCAAGCTTCTGCCATATCCATTCAGTCCTGACAATTTTTTCACGCAAGAGCATCTTCTCTCCGTTGCTGCTTGTTTTAAGGTAATTTTGAGTAATTGAAAGTTTCAGGAGGACTTTCATTAATATTTTAACATGTGTTATATATCTGAGTTAATCACTGCAAGTACCTTATGGTCTTGAAATGCCATACATTTTGTGCCATTTTTCTGGATGGTTCTTTGATTGTTCTGCTGCAACTCTATATGCAGGAATCTGCATTTTGTCTTCCACGTATCCATAGTATATGGCATGTGATCACAGACATGCTCATCCAGGACGAAGCTTCTCAGAATGATAATAACGCAAGTTCTGGTAAAAAGCACAAAAAAAGTAAGAAAAGCAGTTCCTCTGAGGATTCAAAAAAGAACCTACGGAATTTCTGTGAGGTCATTATTGAGAGTTCGTTGCTGCTCTCATCTCATGACCGGAAGCATCTGGCATTTAATATTGTTATTGATCTCCTTCCAAGACTGTCGCCATCATCTATACAAGTAATTCTATCCAGCAAAGTTGTTCTTGGTTTGATGGATATTCTGTCAAATTCTTCATCGTGGTTGTACAATGCTGGACAACATTTTCTGAAAGAATTAGTGAGCATAGTAAGTAATGATAATGATCGCTGTGTTGCTGTCATTATCAACTTGCAGAAGTATAGCTGTGGAAGATTTGACAGCCTGACGAAAACAAAAACTGTTAAAGGGTTGATAGCCAAGTTCCACAATGGTCAAGATTGTTTGTATCTTGTGCAGAATTTGATGGCACTCTTTGTGGACGAAGGTTCTGTTACAGATGAACCATCTGACCAAAGTCAGACAACTGATGAGAATTCAGAAGTTGGCTTAATTGAAGATAAGGAACTTATTGGCGAAGGGAATGCTGACCTTCTGAAGAGCTGGGTGGTGAATACAATTCCTTTCGTCTTGAAAAATTTAAGGCTTAAGCCTGATGAGCATTCAGATTCTGAAATGGTCAAGTGTATTGAAGAGAAGTTTCAAGTGCAGACTGAGATACTGAAATTCTTTGCAGTCCAAGGTCTATTCTCAGCCTCCTTAGGAAATGAGGTGACATCATTTGAGTTGCAAGAGAAGTTCAAATGGCCAAAGGCAGCTATATCAACGTCACTTCGTAACGAGTGCATTGAAAAACTTCAATCATTACTAGAAGATGCACAAAAGGATGAGGCTTTAGATGTTGGTGGAGATATTAAGTCTAATGACTTGGGCTTCTACTTCATGCGTTTCATTAACACCGTATGCAATATTCCTTCAGTTTCCCTGTTCAGAACCTTGAGCAGCAATGATGATAATGCATTCAAGAAAACACTGGCTACGGAATCTGCACTTTTCCAAGAGGTTCTGTACCTTACTGCTATTCTACTTGGCTAATTCATAGCTTATATGCTTTTTTATGTTTGACCTGATGACAATAGTTTACCTGATGACAATGGTTGTGGATACCATCGGTATGGTGAGAAATATTGGTACAAATGACCAGTATAAGTTTCTGTTAATATCGTCTCTAGATGAGAAGGCTGTCTTTTTACCACTGTAAATGCCCTAATGTCAGAGTTAGGCCATTCAGATAATGTTGATATATACTTTCTTGTTGCTTATGTGAGGGCAGTGAAAAAATGTAGGGTTATAGGTTGAATTAACAATTCTCTGTACTATCATGGATGATTCATATATTTCCTTGTGGGTTTCTCCTCTGATTTCTGTGGTTCCTTTCTGTGTGACCAGGAAAGAAAAGCCGAGTCTGGATTGGATTCAACTAAAATGCACGTGATACGTTATCTTCTTATTCAGTTGCTGCTGCAACTTCTTCTCCATCCAGAGGAGTATTGGGAGGCTGCAATTGATGTTATTATATGTTGCAAGAAAACATTTCCTTCCATTGCTCAGTGTGACAGTTCCAGTTTGCCAAAGCCTCTTGAGGACAGTGTAGAGGACTCAGATGAGGATGGGTCAGAGGAGCCTAATGAGGATGGGTCATTAGAGTTTATGGATGTACTTGTGCAGACTTTTCTCTCTCTTCTGCCTCATGTATCTGGCCCTGTGTGTTTCACCATTGAACAGGCAAGTATACATGCCCCAAGCATTTGCAAGTTTTGTAATTTTGAGAAATCTGAGACGACGATACTAAGAAATAAACAGAACACAGTTATGCTAATTGTGCAAGCCCTTCTCTCTTCCTGGTTTCCCTAATATATTATTGTTGTTCATAGACATTTTCTGTATTTGTACTAGTGGTAATTGAAACGTAGAAATGTCAGATTTGTACATACTGGCTCCTCACCCTTTTGTGGATATATAATTTTCTTGTCTTATCACTAATGTCTTTCCTCTGAAACAACAGGTTTTCCGTGTGTTCTCGGACGAGATCACAGAAACAGGACTCCTTGATATGTTGAGAGTTGTAAAGATAGATATGAAGGGCTCTCGTCGTCAAACAGATAGTGATGATGATGAAGATGACCCTCGTGTTGGTATCGAAGATGATGATGATGATGATGAAATGGAAGATGCAGATGTCGGGAATGTTGATGACGCTACAGATGAATTGGATGAGGAAATGGATGATGATTCGGCTGATGAAGTAGATCAGGATCAGGACGGTTCGGAAAAAACAGTTGACAATAAAGCAAAAGATGGAGATGATACAGAAGCTGCCAAAGGTGGGGAAGATTCAGATGATTCAGATGGTATGGACGATGATGCTATGTTCCGTATTGATCCTTACATTGCGAGGATTTTCAAGGAGCGCAACAACCTTCCTGGTAGTGAAACTCAGCAATCTCAACTTATGCGTTTCAAGCTTCGCGTGCTTACTTTACTGGAGATATATCTTCAGAGGAACCCAGGTATTTTTCAACTCTTTTACTGTTCACCCTATGCAGGTAAAATGGCACCTGTAACTCTGTAGGTTGTTAGTATCTGTTTGCCATTCTGGTGAAATTTTTAGTATGTTATTGTTATGAATTTAATCAAAATGTCTGACGCCTAGTTCATTGTACCGACATTTTCTTTAGCCTGCACGCTCTAGTTAGAAAGCTATTTGAATACCAAACTATATTTTTGTATGTTTTCTGTTGGAACATATCCTGCAGAAGTTGAACATCGAATGGTTTCAGAAGTTGACGTTTCTTCTATTTTGCTTGTCTTGCTGTTTTCTGTATTAATTGTTGGCTTCTGTGTGATCTACTTATGGTATGTAACTTTTTTGATATTAATTGTTTAACATTCTGGATGACTTTTTAAAAAGTTGGTTTGTGTTTCACATTTTCTCTAGCTTGCACTTTCTAGCTAGAAAGATATCTGACGTCTATTATTATGAAATAAGAAACGATCTTCACATTTTTTGGAGTATGGCCTGAAAAACTTGACCATCCAATGGGAAACAGCATCAGACGTAAACATTTATTTTACGCATCTTACTGTTTTCTTATATTGATTGTTTTCTTCTAGTTTTACTTGTGTTATGCAGCTTTTCTTCTATTTTTCTTGTAACCTTCTATCTCCCAACTCTACAGGGAAAAACCTGGTCCTGGAGGTGTATGCTTTCTTAATGCAAGCTTTTGTGAAATCACATAGCTCTGATGGCAGTGAGCAGTTCAGGCAACGTATTGGTGGCATATTGCAGAAAAGGATATTCAAAGCAAAAGAGTGTCCAAAAGGCAGTGATGTTGAACTTAGTAGGCTTGAAATTTTGTTACAGAAGGCTCTACATTTGGCATCGCGGTCACGGCACAAGGCAGTTGCTTCCGCAGCCCAAAATGCTACATTTTGGATCCTGAAGATCATCAATTCGAAGAGCTGCTCCAAGCAGGAACTCGCAAGCGTGGTCGAGAAGTTCCATTACATGCTGACTGACTACTTCAACAACAAGAAATCACGGCTGCAGATCTGGTTCGTGAAGGAGGTCGTCCGCAGGAACCCCTGGTTAGGTCGGGAACTATTCGGCTTTGCTCTGCAGAAGGTCGGGAGCGCGAAAGCTGAGTATCGTAGAGTTCAAACATTAGAGTTGGTGGATTGCATATTGAAATCCTGGGTTGGCGATGATGTCTCGAGTGCATCAAAGGTTCTGAAGAAGAATCTGGCTCTGCTGTGCGAGTTGATGCAGGAGATTCTTACGAAGATGCCCGAAAACAAGTCTCGTCGCCAGGAAGTGCGGAGATTTTGCACGCGAGCTTTGCAAACCGTGACGAAGCTCAATTTGAAGGAGAAGTTTCAGAAGAAACTGAGTTCGGAAGCGTACACCCTGTGCGAGGCACAACTGGGAGCTGCGTTCGTTCCCTTCAAAGAGTGATATATGTGAATCCGTTCCTGAAGCTGTGAAACCCGCTAGAAATGCTTTGAGCTGGACTAATTTTGCTTGTAATCTCAGCTCCATGATGTAGGTTCAGTTAAGTTAAACCGTATTTTTTTTGCCTTGACAATACCAGGAACAGAAAAGAGTAGTTAGCATGAGTGTACAACGGTTGTATACTTGTATGAATGGCTGCGAATCGTCCAGCGAATTTATTTTTTTGCAACGCTTCCTAATAGCAATTCGTCTATTTGTTGCTGTGTCCATGATACTGACACAATAGTACTACTAGAAGTATTCAGTGCTGTGGAAATAGGATGGCATACATCGGATAACAAAAACCACTTCACTTCATAACCCTTCTTGAAATCAATCTTTAAGATTATCTCATTCAACTATTCTCGAATGAAGCTCGTGGATTACTACCTCATTGAGGATATTTCTACTTGCATAAATACAAGGAGTCTAATAGTTGCGTAATATTTTGAAGCTGACATTAAGAAGACGGATTGATCTATATTATGAAATTCTTTATGCTCCATTAACTTTTGGCAACAAAACTACCTCACCAAAATTTAACCGAAATTAGTCTAGCTGTCTACCATGAAGAATGCTAAACAATTCTAGCAAATCCACTTTAATGACATCCTAAAAGTTCTGATAGAACTTAGATAGGAATCCATCCGGTCCCGAGTCTTGTGTTTAGTTTGGAAAATCACATTTTTAACTTCATCCTCAGTATAAGGAGAAGTAAGGTGAGCGAGTGTTTTCCTGAGTGGAAACTTGAGGAATATCATTTGTTGGGCACTCGTCCATTGGGAGATTACTTTCTTCGGAATTCCCAAACAAATTTTTATAATAATTTGTTACATAAGATTCGAGTTGTTCATGTTCTTCGATCATTCCTTCATCCTGGGTAAGAGTGAATACGTTTCTTCCGATGTCTACCATTCGCAACACCATAGAAGTATCGTGTATTCGAATCCCCTTCCAAATTAAATTGATATTTGGTACCACTTGAGTTCCTCTTCTCGCAGGAGACATGCCATCTGCGCGTTGGATCTTTTTTTTTGTTCAATCTCTTGTGTGGACAAAGGGCGCACTTCCGTGATAACTTCAAGCCCATCAATGACATTTGATAAACAAAGCTTTTCTCTTTTAAACTGCCTTAACATGTGCCTTGCCCATCCACAAAGGTATATTTGCACATGGCGCATATTTTATTATTCTACCTTTAGATATAATTTTGACCCGCTAAGGTCATCCCATACTTTTTTAACCAATTCCAAAAGGCCCTCATGATGCAACTATCCTAGCCCAATTTTGAATTGATGTTCACATAGCGGTCTAGGCGTTCTAGTAGTTAGCAGAATACAACATGATCCAACAAAGTCTCTATACAAGGTAGGGCTCGTACCGTGACTAATGGAAATTTTGATTCCCATTATGTGTCAACTTTGCATATGTCGGCTCTGGATGTCTATTCGCCCACGTGTTTACCTTCCAATCATCGGAACATCTCTTAGGTCTAAGCTATCTATGACAACGTTGAATAAGAAAGATCAATAGTTGTTGAATCTACCTTTACTCCTTTTATGTGGGAATTTTAGCAAATTAAAATCCCCTTCTATAAAAATAAGGTACGAATTATATTTCGCCAAATTCACGATTTGTTTTAGCTTTAAACTCTTCATGGACAGCACCATATACGGCGACAAGAATCCATGTGAAGTTATCAGCTTTGTTACGAATGTGGAATTCGATATGAAAATCTCATCCAAACTAGCTAATACATCCTAAGTGTCCGATATAACGCCAAGTAGTAGTCCTCGAGATCTTCCACGTGGAGGATGTAAAATCCAAGCAAAGTCTATACCACTAGATAAGCTGTCTAGCAGACTTGCTGAATCACGTCTTCCAATTTTCGAGATAGCCACAAAATCTAATCTAGGATCCCAAACACATTCGGCAATATATAAATGTTTATCCAATTCACGGAGACCTCTCTGTTCGTAAACATGTTGTTCATTGGAAAACATGGTGATTTTAAGACTTTCACCTTTTTGCGTAGCTTTTGGTTGTATTTTTTTAGTCGAAGAGGCTTTGCATTTTCGGTTATATGCTTTCAGATCATACAAAGAACTGAGTATTTGCTCATCCAAATCCACCTTCATATCTCACTAACAAGATGCGAGAGGAGCTGGCCGCTACCATGCCACACAAGAGCGAGTTGACGGGCAACATCCACCGCACCACCAGCGCCGCTGCCCGGTGACCGATGCCGACAAGAAGCCGCCAGTAGAATGAAGTGCAGCATATTATCACGGCCAGATTTTTGCTTGATGTGCAAATACTTTTCTGTCAGCAACTCAGCATTACCACCGCATTAATGTTTGTAATAAGCATCGACATGGACTACTTCCAGCAGAGACGAAGCTTAGCTGTCTCTTGTTGGGTGCGACGCATTATCCTAGTCACTCATCACGTGATCCAATAAGCCGCATCCAAGCAGATCCTACTCACAGCCACTCCTAGCCACAAAGTCCACAACTATCTCATTTCCTTGCTGTCACTGCGCCAAGTATTCCGAGAAAAAGAGATATCTGCAGCACCAATGACATCGAAGCTCAAGATTTTTCTCCCTATCTATCTTTATCTTGCCTGCTCATACAACAAATCGATCTCATGTGGCACCGGCTCCGCTCCCTTAAATACCACCACCATGTATCCTCTCAAACCATCTACACATTCGCACCTCTCTTGGACAACACAAAAGCCGTGTGTTTTCCAGAAGGGGAGATGCTTGGAGCGAGCGCCGGTTCCTCACCCTTGCAAGTAAGATGGCAATCCACGAGGGTGTACAAGTCTTGAAGAAGGGTTTGATCTGTAGAGTCGGAACGGGCGAGACTATCGATGCTTGGAATGAAATTGGATTCCTCATGATGGTGGACTTCGTCCTATGGCGTCCTAGCCAGGGAACCAACGGCCACCTAGAATGAAGAGAAGCTCCATCAATACTACGTACCTACTATCGATCGACGTTGAGATTATCTTGCATATTCGTTTGAGCGGCAGATGGTCATCGGACATCTAGGCGTGGCACTACGATCGCAGAGGTTTTTTCTCTGTGAGGTCAGCTTACCATAGCTGGTTTTCACAAGGGATAGGAGACGGGCCTGGCTAGAGGGGCGAGCGGCCCAGCCCAGACAGATGAAAATAGACGCATTGGTGTTCAAAATGAGTCAGGCAGGGAATTTTGTACTCTGAGTAGTGCATGCGGCTTCTTTTCTTAAATACAAGATCATGTGTGTAGATATCAGGGCCGGCCTTGACATGGCAGGGGCCCGATGCAAGACCAAAAAAAAAGACCCTTGCTGCTGAGCTACCGCAACCGCAAGCCTGAGCTGCCGAATCCAGCTGGCCCTACCTTTTGTTCCTTTCAAGTCTCTGGGTTCGGGGAATGAGGAAGAATGGGTAGAGAACAGATCAGATCGGACGAAAAATATAGGAGGGGATTATACTGACCTTGCAAAATCAGGACAAATTTCTTTTGATCAATGAATCATGACCTTCTCCTCCATTAATTTCGCCAAAACGGCTAGAAATCTAGAAGGAAGAGCATGAAATTCACGGAAAAGGAAGAAAAAATAGGAGTAGAGAGAAGTCCATGCGATGAACGATAGAACGAGGAGTCAATGCGGACGGTGTTTTCGTTCTGATTTCTAAGTGTAGGGCCTAGCATGTAGCATCTATACATAAGTTACCTGGGTGGGGGGCCCTATCAATCGGGAGGCCCCGTGCGGCCGCACCAGATGCACCGGCTCAGCGCTGGCCCTGGTGGATATTAGGATCTTTTCTTAAATACAAGAATATGTGTGTGGATATTAGGAGACATGCTAGTAAGATCTTGCGAAAAAATAATTGGTTTGCGATGACCTTTGCTGAAAAAACAAAAGTTTTTTTTTCAACATTGGGGCCCCAGGCTCTGCATCAATTAATGCATGCGACGTTTTATATATTACCAAATTATCAAATGATTATAATTATTACAACTTTATATATTACCAAATTATAAACAAGTATAATTATTACAACTTATATAATTCATGGATCACTCAAAGTGTGAACATAGATACGCCACTTAAAAAAAGCAAGAAAACTTTTCGGACGCATCTTTATGTGAGGCGGCTTTAAAAACAAAAGTTGGGAGCTAGAATATTATTCTTACGATTTGAAAAAGTGGGTTGCGATTAATTAACTTAATTAACATTCTACAACTACTGGATGGGACCGAGTAAGACTACTCACAGTAGGAGTATCATAGCTAGTATCATGCACTACATGCATGCAAAAAACTAATGTCATATCAATTAATGATGAAAGAGATATAGTGGTAAACTAGATACCGTATCATAGCACGTAGAACTAGAAAAATTAATACTAAATAAATCTTGTGCTACACACTTTTGTATTGAGATTCTACACTAGTATCATACTACTATATAATATTTTCCATTGTGACTAGTCTAAGCGCTATAAACAAAACCAATGAAATTGATCATGTATCTCTTAACATCTTACACTTGGCAAGATCTGGAAATTCGGTTTCTCCTATAAGCCGTAAATCCGTAAGACTTTGTACGCCATGCTTATTCCTCTGTGTCACCAGACTACTACATATCACCCATAAAAAAATCACTTCGTATTTTTCTCTTCATCCAACTCCTTCATTATTCGCTGTGATTCACCTAGCAGATCATGCATCCCAGGCGCATTCAAGATGTCTGGATCGTGCTGAATAATGTGCATGAGGCTCCTCAAGCATCTCTCGTACTGCTGCCTGAGGTATTTAGACACCACATTTCGTGTATAAGGCTGCAACAGTAATTATAGCGTTTATTTAAAATGGCTACGTTAGTTGCTGTTGAGCACACATCCAATTGAGCGGAACGGCTGATGCCTCGAGTGCTTTTGTACAAATACAGAAAAGATGGGGAAGATCTGACACATACCTCGTTGTAAAGTGAAATACACTTGCGCAGAGCTTGTTCAGCATTTTCATAATCAGACTGAAACGAAGAGATCACAGTCGGCTAAGATACCAGAGGCAAATTAGATGTGAATAACAGGGGTAAGTTGATCAAGTATGTCAAAAGTAATACTATCCATGTCTATTTGACAGTTTAAAGTCCTGAATTTGTAACATCCAACCATGATGCAAATGTTTGCCATAAATATGCAGTAGAGAAATAACCTCACTGTTGTTAAGTTTAATGTCAATCAGTAAAACCAAAAGTCCAAACTGATGGGAAAAAAAGTGGGCAATCCACATATAGTGTAATACCCCCTCTCACGTGTGAATCAATGAGGCCTACACGTGAATAGAATCTCACGTGTGAATCAATGAGGCCTACACATGGACAAAAACAAGGCAAGAGCAATTTCTGTTAATTTGCAAAAGCCGAGACTTGAACCCAAGACCTCGGCCAGAACCAAAAGTCCGAACCGGTGGAAAGGTGGTGGCAATCCACATACAGTGCAAGTGTATAACACCCCATCTCACATGTGATCCATGAGGCCTAGACGTGAACAGAATCTCACATATGGCTCGTAAGGCAATAAGGCCTATACGTGGACACAAAGAGGGCAAGCGCAATTTTTATTAAATTGCAAAATGCGAGACTTGAACCCAAGACCTCTGCTCTGATGCCATGTTAAGGGTGTGTTTGGTAGTCTGTGCCATTTGGAATTCACTCTCCCACCTCAGATATCTGACCTCATACAAGCCGACTTGAGAATTCGTGGTGTGTTTGGTAGCCAGTATGTGCCGAGATAATCTGAACTGATACTTTGTTTGGTACTATATCTGAGTTGAGATTGGCCAAAAAAATATAAAATTACAGTGCGGTCCAAACTCTTACACAAAGAATCCTAAACAAAAACCAAAAAGCAATCGGGTCCTCGTCTCTGGAACGATGCAGCGGTGGGCGGTGGAGCGACCTTTGCCGGCGGTGGGTAGCGCGGGCGTCCTCTGCTCTGGCCGGCGTGGATGGATGGGAGAGCGGCCGGCGGCGTGCTGGGGGATGAGGAGGGCACCGGCGGTGGCCCTTGCTCGGCGGCGGCTGGCCGGGGGCGCGACCTGCTCCTCCTCGGGCGTCCTCTGTTCTAGCAGGCGGCGAGTGGCTAGGGGTACGATCTGCTCCTGCTCGGTGGCGCGGGCTGCTCAGGCCGACATGGGTGGATGGGAGAGCGGCCGACGCGTGTGGCTAGGGGATGTGGAGGGCGGCGGCAACCCTTGCTCAGCGGCGTCGGGTGGCCGGGGGCGCGGGGGGAGGTCCGGTGCAAGCTCTCTGGTGGCGCGGAATCGATGGGGAGAGGAGAGACGTGCGACTGTGCAAGGTGCGAATGAATGGGTTGCAGTCACGGGGTGGAAGACCGGGTGCGGGAGCGGGTGACGTGGGGCCAAGCTGCAGTAGTTTGCGGGATGAGGCCAGCTTGGTTGGGTTGCGAACCTCGATTCCGGCTTCCCAACGCGGCCTAGCTGAGAGGCAGTTTTCGCATGAAGCCGGCAGTGCTGAGATGGCCCGACCCGGCCTAACAAACAAGAAATGGTTGGTTCAGCTCGGTTGAGATGAGAATATCTGAGTTCCCTCAGTCTACCAAAACACCCTAAGTTTCATACACCAACCAGTATAACCAAAAGTCCGAACTGGCAGAAAGAAGGTGGGCAATCCACATAGGCCATAACATCTGGATTCATTACAATTAGTGCCTAAATTAAAAAGAAAAGTTGATCAATATATAAGACTCAATAGCATTTACCTACTGAAACAAACAGAGCAATGAGTCTCATCCCACCCCTTGCAAACAAATTCTAGATAATCATTTGTTTTGATCCATCAAGGATGAGTAATAAATGAAGACATTCATAATATTTGAGTCAACATGCATTACTAAAATAAATGCTACATGAAGCAAGTGTACATAAGTAGTCAAGTTGATAAAATGTAATTCATGATTTAGTAAACTCAAATATGCATCGGTGTTGCATCGGACCTTTTCAAAATTATTTTTAAGATGGATGCGCAATGTGGTATTTCGAACACCTATGAGATGTTTATCTGGCCATATGAATAGCCGACATGTGTGCGATACGCGTACAGCATCAATTTTGAAGTATCCATGCTTCAAATGTTCCAGAGGAAGCCTTAGCAAGAGTACCAACTTCTAGAGCAGAATTGTTGCATTAGAAGCAAACAAATAAATTGTGTAAGATATTATCAGATCACTGCCAGATGCGCAAATGAAGTATTGGAAAAATACCACTGGCTCTTGATGTCTCTTTCTTGTAGCTTCAAGAAGTCCGACAACTTCAAGTGCTTGCAACTGCAATAACAGTATTATCAATTAAAAAAAAGCATGGTATTCATGCATCTACCTGGTTAAGAAGATGACCCCACAAGGTAAAGGCAAGCTGATGATAAAATGGAAATTTTATGGTAGTAAATTTGATCAACTTGAAAATTTAAAGCACAAATGGGTTAATTAAAATGCAATCCATGCAACCCTGAGAGTTGTGAATAGAACTAATTCTAAATCAATGAAGTGAAAACTAAATAAACACAAAAGCAGGAGTAAATAGTGTAAGAATGGCAATAGGAAGGGTTCAGAATCATGAAGCAAATAATAAGGGGACGAGTAATAAGTAGAAACATACAAGTACAGCTGTTGCCCCAATCTTCTCTCTTTCAATACCAATTGTGCTTTTCAGTTTTTTCTGATTCTCCCTCAAAGGATTCAATATTCCTTCTGTTATCCTATCATGATGAAATAAGACTTCAGTAAGATTCAAGCATTCGATATGTTAAGTAGTATTCCAGCATCATAGAAGGGGTAACTCAAGTATATAACAGCAATGAAGGCGAGCCCAAACAAACACGCGAAATTAGATACCACCGTTTTCCTATTTAAAAATTTTAGTCGAAATTTCACCAATGTAACTGTTCATATAATCACATTTTATGGGTAACTTATAAAATGTGACAACAGCAAGTTTAGTGGTGAAATCATAGATAACAATATAAGAAGAATACCTTTCAAAGGATCATCTTCAAATATGAGAAAATCCTTCGAGAATTCACTACATTATGAGTCTATGACATAATGAAAAAAAAATCACCTTTTGGCATGCTGATTGGGTTTATGGATAAAAAAAGTGTAAGAAAATGGAGCTAGAAGACAATACCTTATTGAATCACTGACAAGTTGTTTTGCCTTGACAAGGTGAGATCTAGACAGGTCATTGCTCACCTTGATGTCACTAATAATTTTAAGCAAAGTTAGCCTTGCCAACTGTACCAATATACCTGCTACCTGTAGCAACGAGACCAACATACGGTAATCAAACACTGACAAAATGCGACTGTTTCGAAAAAAAAAGATCTTCAAAACACTATATGGGGGTATCAGTTCCAGGGTTCTAGCCCACGGTAGGGTTCTAGCCCACACGAGCCAAGTCATCCTAGAAAGGCTATATTGGTCAAAGCAGGCATCCTATATACATATATATCTCACTCAATAAAGGGATCTTAAGATGCATATGATTTTAAGAGTTTCCTTGTAAGAAAGCTTGTGATATACTACCAAGGGTGATCACTTAAGATAACTGGTCACGATGCTTTTATTTGGTAGCACAAGATGTCTTATATTATAATCGAAAATCATCAAAAGCCAAATACAAGGTGATGGCAAACCTCAAAATGATTTTCAGAGAGAATCTTTCTTCTGACTGCGAGGCATCTAAACATCATAACCATTGAAACCTGCGAGTAAGAAAACTTCAAAAATGACCAAGGAACCTATTGAATAAGCTTTTTACCTTTCCAATAGTTCTTCCGATTCCTTCAACTCTCCGATGGTTTGAAGAGTAACACTTAAGGTTTCAGCTGCCATTGTAGTATCCAAGGAATCCCATCCCTATCAAACAGTTCCACAGATATATTTCAGTAGATTTCGTAGGGGTGGGCTTTGGTCACAAGTGTGTGTCACTGTCACCTTTTCCTTTTCCTTTTCTTGCTCATTAATAAGCTTTTATTTTGTTTCATATATGTTCTATCAGAAATATTATGGGCTGCTAGTTGGACAAGAAACTCATGGAAATGTGATGGCGACAATATTTCATAGAATTTGTACTATCTGAAATGTTAGTGAGTTGTTTCGTTATCATTTCTATGGTATATTGTGGTAGAATTTCTACTAGTCGAAATGTCAATGATCACCAAAATTTGCAGATTAAGAATTCTATTCAACTAAATTTCCCTCTAGCTGACCGGTCCAACTTTTCTTCTAGCTTATGTTAATACCATCGAGTATAAGAGCTGAAATGAGGCATCGCTGCACCCGTGCATTCAACATGTAATATGGTGACATGTGCTTCAATATAGTCATTTATTGAAGTAGTTACTTGCTTGCTAACTTCTATACAGTGGAACTTATGGAATGAGTGACACATTGTCCCTACAACTTGTACTCCACACAACCTTGAATTAACAAACGAGTAAACAAGAGTTGTGTTTAGGACAAAGATAATACAGAACTCAGCCCCGGTTTAACAACCATATTATGTTCATGATCAATTTCATATGACGGACACTGAAGAAAGAGCATAGGAATAAAGCTATAGGTCATACCTTCGAAAGCTCCAGATTATGTAATATCTTCCTTTGCAAATTTTCAGCTTCAACCAGTCGCTTTGACCTCACCAAGTCCTAGAGAAAAAAGGCATGTTAAACACGACCAAAAAAAATGCATGCAAGGATAAAAGTAAAATCGCAAACTATGATCACAGAATAGAACTGGACACTAAACTCATGTTTGGACATAAACCCAACAAAGCTGACCCCTCCTTCCTGCGCCTCCTCTCCAAGGTGAAGACTACAGTGTGGTTTTGCTCGCCATGTTACATTGTTGTCGCATTGTATTTTTTTTTTTTTAACATGGAACTTTGCGCAACATGTCATGTGTTGGAATACCAAAAGGCGACGTATTTCTTTTATAAACATCCACACAGTAGAAACTCCTATGCATGAGTTTGGAAAGCCTACTGGTTTATTGAGAGCTGGGATATCTCTGACACTAGGTGCTTACCAAAGAGAGAAACCTCATCCTGTGTATGCATTTGGGTGATTCGCCAAGTCCAGCTTCCTAAGTTAATCCTCATTAAACCTTTTCATACACACACAAAAATACAGATTAAAATCTACTCTGAAATGGTAACATACCTCCAGTATCCTAATTGATTCTCGGATAAGAGCTTCTGCATCATTTCCTTTTCTTTGTTGACGTAATACCTACGAATAGGAAAAGAAAGGTTTAGCCTTTTCTGACTGATCACAATTTACAGAGCTGGAAAAAAACATTGCTGTATAACTAGTTGCAATTTGCAAATGATTCCATCTATTTAGGAAAAAGCGAACCAGCAAAATGAATGAAATCATCAAGAAAACACAATTTGGAGTGAGCTCAAGAAGGGTATTATATGAAAGAGGTTCATGCAAAGATGTAATACAGTTACATGCAGCAGAACATGCACAATAGTATGAGCTTCGTGGCGATATAAAATTTTGCTTCACAGAGATAGCCTTTGCTGTCAGAGAGCTTGAAAAGGCATTTCACGGATAAATAAGTGCAATTGATTCCACTTATTTAGGAGAAGGGAACCGCCAAAATGAGGGAAATGCTCAAGAAAACACAGTTTAGAATGAGCTCAAGGAGAGTATAAGTGCTCAATGCAAGGATGAAATGAAGCTCTATGCAACAAGCCTTGCATGAAATCTATAAATCATGAACTATGGTACATGCAGCATACAGGTAAAGCCATTGAGTTGATTGCATAGTTGATCAACATCATCAAAGCCAGGTTTTCTCCAGTACTCTGAGAAGGCATTCTATTCTCATGTTTCTCAAGACAAGTTTTTATTTCACAAGTTCAACTAGCAAAATAATATTTGGAGAAGGAAAGACCTGGATGGGGAGAGTGCACACCAACAAAGGGAGAAAATGCTGAAATAATTGTTCCTGCTATTCTCTCATAGAGTAGAACGCTCTGAGTTAGGCTACACTGCTACTCCGTCCGTACCAAGGCATAAGGCGTAAAAATATTGGCTCGTTGATTAAGGGGATCAGGAGAGGCAAAAGCTTCCAATTTTGCCCCTGCATGCACACACTTAATCCCTCCTTAATTCTCTCTCGTACATTGCGCAGTCTCCTCGTATCGCGCTACCACGAGTCTCTCTTACCGATGGTGCTCTCTCTGCATGCATGTGCCCTCCTCTTGTTCATGCATGTGCTCTCCATCTAGGAAAGGCAGGCCGGGCGTGTTCTCATCTTGTTCCTGCATGTGCTCTCTTCATCCATGCCGGGAAGGACAAGTAGGCCTCCGCGTTTTCCCAGCACTAGGAGGACGCCAAGCTCGCCAAGGACTGTGGGAAAAGCCGCTGCACTCGCCACTGATGCCGACGCCTGCCACACCCACCACCATCCTCCGCGCGCACGACATGAGTAGCCATGAGCGCCGCCGCAAAAGCCATGAACGCAGCCGCTAACGCCAGGGCTGCCGCCGCAGCCCGAACGAACTCTCCCTCGCGTTCCATCCTCCTCTGTGCGCCCTTCTCTTTACCCTTTCGGTGCGAGGACGTTGCATGCCACATCCTGATCCAGCGGAACAACATGGCTGACGATCAAATCTTGATTGGGTACCATGGCTTCATCACGAGAAAGAAAAGGGCGGACGGGGGAGAAAATATTTGAGATCGATCGCTGCGGCAGTCCATGGTCTCGCACCGCATCGAGGATTTGAGATCAATCGTTGCGGCAGAATTAACTTCATGCCTGGAAGACGAAGCAAAACGCCGTCCCAATGCCGCGCTATTTTCTAGGACGAACGAAACGAGAGGGAGGGGTACTATTGGGAAGTTAGCGATACTTAGCCATCTGCGCCTTATGCTTTGGTGAAAAGTTGAAAAAAAAAGTACGCCTTAAGCCTCGGGATGGAGGGAGTAATTTCCAATGCATGGAGCGGAGTAGAATTTTCATTGTCTCTTACCGCATGAAACATAATAATGGAGGTGCAGAAGCATTGGGACACAGTGGTGCCAAATGGAGACATCTGATAAAACTTTTTCTGGGGCCAGACAGTTGTCGGTAATGGTGGAGGCAGCTGCAAGCTGTAGCAACTGGGACTATGTGGATCGAATAACTGTATGAGGCAATCAACTTGCAAAAAAGGAAACACATAGAGTTTCTGTTTGGCTTAAACCTGAAGTTCGACGGGTTGTAAGGCGTGTTTGGACTTTGAAATCTAATCGAACTTCTGTATATGGCTCATTAAAGTAATTCCAAACTGTATTGCACAACTTCTTGGTAATGGCCTATCGGCTGACATATCGGGCGACTCTCTTGTGACACATTCACTCAAATCAAACACTGTACTGCAAGATCACTGAAGACTGTAATGAGTCGTGACTGCCTTTTGGATGTTGATTAATATCCGTGGAGTTTACATAATACTAGTTTGAAACAATGTCAGGATGTCAAAATATGCTTAGAGAACACACATTCCCCTCAAAAACAGCTCAGTGACTAGTTAAACTAGCTGTGTGTGTGCTGTATGTCTTAGAGCCTAGGAAATAAATACATAGCGTATGTTCGGTTGGTGTCCAAAACAAACCTTACCGAAAAATTTGGTCTTTGTTTAGATGGTTGTAAAACTTTTAGCAAGCCCATGTGAATTCTACTTCAGCTTTATTGCCAACGCTGGCCTCATGGTCAAGCAAATCCTTAGCCATAATTTGGCGCCCAAATATTTGGTATGGTGAACTTGTACTCAAACTAGACATACACATACCAGAGAACAGTCTCCATCACTTATTTGCGTGTCGGCCTACTTTAGCTAGGTGTGTGCTCGTTGTATCTAGTTTTCACTTAAATAACAGGGAAATTATATTCTTCTTAATGAAATACACTGCTCCTGTCCTTCGAGAGAGATGTCCGTGAAAAAATGAGATAATATAGAACATTAACTTATACAGCAATAGTATAGTTATACCTTGGCAAGAAGGTACAATGTATTTGCATAATCTGGGTGACCAAGCCCCATAACACGTCCTTCTATCTGCATGGCAAGTTAAAATTGATGGCTAGAACCACAAAACATAGATTACCTTGCCCCAAAAAATCAGTCAAGTAGATTATTTCTGAACAAAAGCTAGAACATATAATTTCTAATTAGATCAGTAACTGATATGTATCACTAACAAAAATGTCTGATGATTAAAGAAAATAAATAAAGCTAAAGTAAGAAGAGTAGTACACAAGAGGGAAAAGGATACAACAATAGCCCTTGGATGAAATATTAACAGTATTCACATGGAACAATAGCTAAAGTTTTTATTCATACACAGGATCAACTGATGATTGGTCATCCTATAGTGAAGTAAAAAAAAATCTTGTACATATCATCAATATAAATAAATGCACATATTTCCCTATTTTCCAATGCTTTGTCGAAACAATATGTTTCTCTGGTGGCTTGTCGTTTGGTCTGCTTATGTGCCATGTGTCAAACACCAAACAATTATGTATGCATGGCCAGATAAAATAGGTGACACGTATGATTATACTGTTTACTCAAATCTTGTAATATTGATTATAATGGGTGACATAGGTGACACAAGACACATATGAGATTCAGATAACGAATGTCAAACATGCAAAGAAAAAGGAGGCCAGAGAATTAACATTCATTACCTTCAAAGCACGCTGCAAAAAGGAACAACAGACAAAAGAAAATAATATAAGCAAGTTTAAACTAAAAAAACATGCATAAACAATAGAAAAATTATGCAATAACTATATTGAGAATTATAATGGGCCTAAACATGTTTTTTTCTTTCACGGTTCAATTGGAAGATATTATTTCACAAGCACTTTCTTAAGTCTTGATGTTGCACATGGCTAGAAGGAGCACAACTCAAACAAGTAGAGAAACTTAAATTACTGAACAGTAACAGCAAGATAGAAGATGGCAGGATGGCACCATGCTAATGCTTTCATCCGACACAAATGAGTATCCACATGAAAGCTTTTGCAGTGTCAAGGATGCTATGTCTCTTTAAAAAACTCTTTTATCATTTATAACGATATTATGTTTCTTTGAGAAATATTTTGATTTCCTATCTTCAATTTTCCTGGCTCTAGGAAAGTTAGGATGAGATGCTGCACGTCATTCAGCTTTGGAAAGATTACTGAAAATTGGCTCCATCATTGCTCCCAGCAGGATGCAAGAACTACATATAAAGGTAAGCCACAAAACATGGCACTGCTCTGATATATTCATTCCTCACAAATTACTAACTGCGAGTTGTTAAATTTTCTTCCTAGAACAGTAGGGAAGAGCCCTACTGAGCTACTCCCTCCATCCCAAAATGTAAGGCGCCCTTGATTTTCCTTAGTCACCAAATTACAACTTTGAGTACGATTTGTACTTATAATATGTCCATAAAATTAGTAACAGCGGTATTCTAAAGAGCATGGAAAATACTAGGAGGGGCAGAGGACGACCAAAGTTGACATGGGCGGAGGCGGTAAAAAGAGACTTGAGGGATTGAATGTACCTATAGATTTGGCTCTTGATAGGACTGTATTGAAATCAGCGATCCATGTGCCGGAATCTTAGTTTACTCGTTGCTTTTTTCCTTCTTTTTTTTCTCTCTCTCCTTGTTTTGGTGTCCTTATGTTTCTGTTGGTTTCATATCTAGCCTACCTCAACTTGCTTGGGAAAACGGCTTTTATGTTGTTGTATTAGTGGTCAAAGTTGTGCATTAAAGACAGTGCAAAATAAAGTGTGCCTTTACATTTTGGGCCGGGGGGAGTATAACATGATATTTCATTTAAAAGCTTGTCAAACTTTATGGCATAACACTTACGATAAGCATAATAGCTGAACTTCAAAAGATTCATGAGTTAACAGCGGGTACCTCATAACATGTCTGAGCTTGATCAAACCTGCGCTGAATATGATAATACTGCCCAAGATTACGCAAAGCTGTTCCGACCCTACAAGAGGCATGTAAAGTATCTTATTTGCAAGAGAAAAAATTAAGGCAGTTCTCCAACACAGGGAATTAGACATCATATGCATCAACTAGTGCTATCAATCAGGCACGCACAGAGGGGGGTGCACGCCGTTCTTCCGCTCAACAACAATAGTATATAACGACCAGGCAGGGATGCATAACAGGTATCAGTCCGTTCCAAATTATGTTCTAGCCTTTTCTGAATCGTATGTGTCTAGACGCATTTCATTGTGTTTGTACACTCGTTTCAATCTGTATGTAGTCCACATTGACATATCCAAAATATCTTACAATTCGGAATGGAGGGAGTAGCTTTTTGCTGTTGAGATAGAACACAATATAGTTTAAAACACAAAGTACCGTATATCATCAGGTCCAAATGATTGCTCCAGGATTTCAACTGCTTCCATATATAATGGCTCCGCTTTCTCATACTCTTTTCTTAACCTATAAAACTCCGCCTGCAAAACTAAGGATAATATTAGGAACAGGGAACAAAAAGGAATGTTGTTTCGCGCAAGACTAGTACCCCTTCCATTCCATAATTCTTGTCATGGTTTTAGTTCAAATTACCACGACAAGAATTATGGAAAGGAGGACGTATTAACTATTAAGGGTCGGTTTACAGAAGCCTACCACTAACAGGACCTGGTCTGCCTATTTAAATTTGTAGAAAAAAACCATTTGAATGCCAGTGTGTCAAATGCAACCCGTACAACTTAATGTACTGGGATAATACAGTGGTATATGAGGATTTGGTACGCGGTACAAACAACTAGGGTCTTTTTAAGTTGTTTGGTTGAAGAAGCTTAAGTGGTTACGGGTTTAATGGGCATCACATGATAGCAGGCCAGATTAGACTTTGCGCGCAGATTTTTAACGTATGGAATCTAAAATACAGTGCAGAATCTACTTTTGATACACCCAAGCATTTTAAAATGTAAAGCATAAAAACTAAAAAAACAAGAGTTCTTACTTGACTTATCAGAACATTTGATTTAATTGGTAGCATTAAGTTGTCAGTACCACATGCAGTTTAACTGTTACAAAATAGAAATAGATATGCATATAATGGACTTAATGGTATGATACTAAATGCAGGTAAGTTTACCAGGTAAGTGAACAAGGATATGCAAGGGTCTGTTTAGTTCAATGTATAACCTTGTGAAACTTCACCACTTATTGGCAAACTTGCATAGGTTAGACCAACAAAATCTGCAATCACTTTAGCATTGCTTTAAGAGAATCTGCCACACTTTTTGAGTCTGCGACGTGCATGACCGGAAAAGGGAACAATGCCTATTATGCGACTACAAACGGAACCCATACCTAACACGGTCAAACAGAATGTTACTTCAATCTTCAGTTCTTAGTCAATAGTAACACTTACCAAGTTGTTCAGAGCTGATGCAACATGTGGATCTCTCAGTCCAAATCCTTCTTTAGCTTCTTGCAGAGCTGCCTTGAACAACTTCTCAGCTTCAGCTAATTTTCCCTAGGAAATGAATTTAATTGGATATAATAGGATAATGACAACTGCATTTCAAAGGACGAACAAAGAGTAGGAGGACTCTAGGAGTAACTAAAGAGACATCCTCCTTTCCTCCTCTAATACAGTCATACTCCAAGCAGCATTAAGGTGTTCCTAAAAAAATTAATGCACATGGCATATTTCGCAAGCTGGTCCTAAGTAATCGATGTTGTTCATTGGATTGTTCCGGAATGACTTCGTTAGGATTGAAGAATGGCTAGTTCTTCCTGAATAGACTCGATTCTCCCGTCGAGAGTTTCGCAAACACTCATACTTAATGCAAATGTTCAATAGTTGCATGATTTCGAAACTGAAGCAAGTCTTGGATCATGTACTTATGGGAAGTTCATAAACAGCTTTCGAGCAATAGCAATCCGAAACATCATGACAAATTACCAGCTAGTTTCAGTATATCAACATCAAAACAACACATATCTTATGATAGGTTAAATTCCAGTTCCACATGGTCTAATGAGGAAACTGAAGGACTGACCCTCATAGTAAGAGTTGTAACAGGTAACCCAAAACCTGTGGACCAAACAGGTTATATGAAAATTGTCAGCATAAGAGGACTAAGAACTATAGTTGTTCTCTCTAGGCTATCGATGTATCCAGATGATTGTGGTCTATTTTTGCATCATTTTTGGGAAAACATGTAGAAAAGAGAATTATGTTCGAACGAAGAGGGAAACTATAATGTAGTACTAACTTTTTCTCAGAAAGATAGTGCGAAAATGTGGTTCAGATGAAGCTAAGGATAATGAGGTACTTGCTTTCAGGAAATAATCTCGGGCATTATCGGTGCACATTCTCCATTTGATCGTGTGCTCATTTGAGATCACTGAACCATCTTCAATACGGCGTAGACCAGCAGCATTTGCATCAGCTTGCTCACTTGAATCTGCTGGAGCGACCGAATCATCTTGAGCCAATAGAGCGTTGCTGCTCAGGCCAATAAAAACAGCTGAAACAAAGAATAAAGTTAGGGTTGTCATGGTATCAAATATGAAATCTATTTCCTTAAATTAGAAAGTAGAAAGGACAAAAGTCTGATAGGGATTAGACAATTAGTAGAAGTGAATTTCAACCAGAGAAAGATCAAGAGTCCTATGTATCAATTAGATTGTTCCTTGTAGGCTTTTGGGGAAATTGTGGATGGGTTGGTCACTTGGACCTCCACACCCTCTCATATATATAGCTCAACTTAGGCTTACATGTTAACTCATACACTAGAATAGTCTAGACACTACTACTATACTAACACTCCCTAGAATACTCTAGACTTTGCTAATAAACTAACTTAGATTCTAGCACACTACTGGAATATTCTAGACTTTCCTAGGAGACTACTAATCTCCAATTCCCCTAGAGCATTCTAGACTCTACTAGAGTACTATTACACTAATCTTAGATTCCAACACTCCCCTCAAGATGGGCGATGGATATCTATCATTCCCATCTTGTTACATGCCAACAAACATTCCTTACTACCTAATCCTTTGGTTAGACAATCTGCTATTTGTTCTCTAGAGGTTACATGGCTTAACTTCAAGGTTCCTTTGTCAAGCCGTTCTTTAATAAAGAATCGATCTATTTCCACATGCTTTGTTCGGTCATGCTGAACGGGATTGTTAGCAATGTTTATTGCTGACTTGTTGTCGCACCAAAGATTCAATGGCCCTCTCCGCAGTAGCTTCAATTCTGGTAGGAGGCCTTTCATCCATAACATCTCACACAAACACACCGCCATTGCTCTATACTCTCTTCGCGAGTTGATCTTGAGACCACATGCTTGCTTCTTGCTCCTCCAAGATACCAAGTTTCCTCCTAGGAAGACACAAAAGCCTGATGTTGACCTTCTGTCATCAAGGCAACTTGCCCAATCAGCGTCACAATATCCCTCCACACTCAAGTGCCCATTGGCCTTGAACCATAGACCTTTTCCAGGACTTCCTTTCAGATAGCGTAAAATTCTATAAGCTGCCTCTAGATGTCCACTTCTTGGGTCATGCATGTAGCGGCTCACCACACTCACGGCGTAAGATATATCGAGGTCTCGTATGGCATAAATAGATAAGTCGACCAACAAGCCGTTGGTAGCGCTCTCTATTAATCGGATCTCCCGATCGAGCACATAGTCGGTGATTTTGCTCAATAGGAGTTGAAGCGAGCCGACACCCAAGCATACCGAGTCTCATTGAGTAGATCCAACACATATTTCCGTTGAGAGATAACTATTCCTTTAGGAGATCTCGCAATCTCAATACCCAAGAAATACTTGAGTTGTCCTAGATCCTTAACCTCAAATTCTCTGCTCAATCTCATCTTCAGCCGGCTTATTTCATCATTATCGTCTCCAGTGATAACAATGTCATCCACATAAACTGCAAGGATGGTAATACGACACCCTAAATGCCTATAGAACACGGTATGATCCCTATTACATTGCTTGTAACCCATATTGCGCATGGCTCTCCGGAACCTATCAAACCATGCCCTTGGTGACTGCTTGAGAACATATAAAGACTTCTTCAATCTGCACACCTTCCCCGGGTGTTGGAGTTACTAAAGTCGAGTGGAATGTCCATATAAACTTCCTCCCGGAGATCTCCATGCAAGAAAGCATTCTTGACATCCAGTCGATGCAAGGGCCAACCAAAGTTAGCGACACAAGAAATAAGAGTTCTTATAGTACTCATCTTTGCAACGAGCGCAAAGGTCTCATCATAGTCAATCCCATATGTTTGATCGTAACCCCTTGCCACCAACCTTGCCTTGTATCGTTCTATTTTCCCTTCAGGGATTGCTTCACGGAATACACCCATTTGCAAGTAAGCTGGACGTTTTCCAGCTGGAAGAGTAACAAGATCCCATGTATTGTTCTTCTCAAGATCTTTCATTTCCTCCAACATGGCCTCGTACCACTTTGGGTCTTGTTTTGCTTCTTTCCAATCTCTTGGGATCACCACAGATTGCAATGATGCGATGAAGGCCCTGTAGTTCGTAGATAGAGATGCATATGATACATAATTAGCAATGTCATGCTCCTCCCGGTACCAATTTGGAGGTTTTCTAGGCTGCAGCTCGGGATCCTTTTCTTAAGGCAATGGGCAAGTCCATTGAATCCCTCGTAATAGATGGACTCGCGTCATCGGACAATTCATCGGTTTCAACACCTGTTGGAGCATGTTGCTCCCCCGCACTCGTGTGTCACTTGTCGTGGGAACTCGTTGTTGCACATGTTGCTCCCCTGCACTTGTGTGTCACTTGTCGTGGGAACTTCGTTGTTGCTTGCTTGCTCATGCTCTGCGATTTTCTCCGTGTATACACTTTCAAGTTCTCTTCCTCGTTTGGCTTTCTCCATCTCTCTTCACTTGTAGCTTGTCTCCTTGTAGACACCCTTAGATTTTCTTCCTCATTTGGCTTTGTCCATCTCTCTTCACTCGTAGGAGATAGAATTGAACCAACAACTCTGGATGGTTCATGTTCCTTTGTCCTCAAAAGTTCACTCTCCCCCTCTCGACTAGCTTCGATTGTGCTAGGAGAGTCAAAGTCAAACAACGAGCTGAAGTCCGTCTTCTCTCCATAGAACGGCTCAGACTCTCTAAATGTCATATCCATGCTAACAAATGTTCTCCGCTCACTAGGGCTCCAACACTTGTAGCCCTTTTGTCCAGAGGGGTATCCAATGAAGATGCACTTCACAGGCACGAGGATCCAATTTTCCCACCGAAGGTCTATGGTCTCTAACAAAGCAAGTACACCCAAACACCTTTGGCGGAACGATGAACTCATTTTGGCCATAGATCATTTCATATGGAGTCTTCATCCCAAGCACTCTTGAGGGCATCCGGTTGATGAGATAAGTAGCGATCATAACCGCTTCACTCCACAAGAATTTGGGCACATTCATGGTAAACATAAGTGATCGAGCCACCTCCAGCGGATGACGATTCTTCCTTTCGACTTACTCCATTCTGTGGAGAAGTATCAGGACATGAAGTTTGATGAAGTATTCCTTTTTGGGAAAGAAAATTGCAAAATTCATTGTTCACATACTCCGTCCCATTATCTGTCCTGATAATTTGAATACTAGCGTTTAAGCGATTTTGGACATATGCATAGAAGTCCTTGAAGCATGTAAGCACCTCACTTTTATGTTTGAGAAGATATATCCAAGTCAATCGGGAGTAGCAATCAATGAAGGTGACAAAATACTTCATCCCGCTAACAGAGACCACCTAGGAAGTCCATACATCGAGTGAATCGAGTACAAAGGGCAACGTGCTCCGCGATCCACGACTCACATATGATGTCCTGGTGTGTTTTCCAAACTCACATGCATCACACACAAGTTTTTCTTTGTCCACCTTCTTCATTTCTTCGGGGAATATCTTACTCATAGTATCAAAGGACATATGGCCCAATCGACAATGTTGGAGTATCAACCTTGCCTCATCATCATTGGTAACAAGCGTGAGAGCGAGTGCACAACGCTTCATCGGTTTCCCTTCTATCCAAGTACCACAATCCCTTATGTCTCACACCTATCCCAAGCCTCCTTCCAGTCTTCCTCTCTTCAATTATACAATTATATCGACCGGCAATTATTCGACAATCAATATCATCAACCAAAGAGCTCATAGACACCAAACTCACCGGAAACGATGGAGCATATAATACCGAAGACAATGTAATGGCTGTTTGGATTGTCTCTTTATGCATGGGTGGATGTGGAGTATATGATGCAAACTCACTCCACTTACCCGTGACATGTGCTGATGCTCCCGAATCCAGAATCCAATTTGAACAAGTTCCATTTAATGCGGAGCACGACTTGAGATTGCTTCTTCCGTTTGTGCAAGATTCACACAATTTCCTAGGACAGTTGTTTTTCCACTTTGTTTTGGAATTTACGCACTCTCCCTTGATTGTCTCAACTTCTCAATCTCCTTGAGCAATTGAGTCATTTTCTCAAGTAGCTTCTCAATTGTTTGATTCTCCCACATTGATCAATATTGCTTGAAAATCACCAACAAACCAGCTTATGTGCTTCTTCTCTTCTCTCGCTATATTTGACCTACTCTTGCGGATCTCTCGACCCCTCCGGATCTTTCTTCCGGCTGCACACGCAGCTTAGGTCTCTCCTCTCGTCCTCTACTCGCACACGCGAAATCAGCACCTTTGCTTCTCCCTCTTCACTTGCAAGCCACAAGCAGCCGCACCTCACCCGACTGCTCCCTTCACCACCACACCGAACTTTGCAAGATTCACCACCACTCCGAACGCTGCAGACGGTTGGCTCCGCACCTCTGCAGCAGCTCACATCAACACTTCTACCTGGGCAGCACTCCACTCCTCTGCCCGTCTGTTGTATTTCCCCTGGATTTTGCGGAACTCCACCGAATCACCACAGGCAGCCCGTAGCACACACCATCACTGCCTCTAGCTCTGATACCATGTAGGCTTTTGGGGAAATTGTGGATGGGTTGGTCACTTGGACCTCCACACCCTCTCATATATATAGCTCAACTTAGGCTTACATGTTAACTCATACACTAGAATAGTCTAGACACTACTACTATACTAACACTCCCTAGAATACTCTAGACTTTGCTAATAAACTAACTTAGATTCTAGCACACTACTGGAATATTCTAGACTTTCCTAGGAGACTACTAATCTTCAATTCCCCTAGAGCATTCTAGACTCTACTAGAGTACTATTACACTAATCTTAGATTCCAACATTCCTCAATCTAGTAACAAGCTAACCTGCTCTCAACTTTTGTTTTTCCACCTCACCCAAATGTTGGGTTGGCATACGGCACACCCTTAGTAGCAAGTGGCATGCACTATTTTAGATGCTCTTAGCCCTGCATCTACCTTGTAGTACCAAAATATTCTATACAATATAATATTAAGCAACAGCCAAGCTGCACACAATGCATGAAAAGGGAGTGGCACATATGCAGAGATGTTACCTGCTTGCCCAATCAATATAGCGCCGAACTTTGAACCCTTATTACCGAAGCTGCCATCACTGGAACCTGAGGGAATAGAAAATCAAGCATTTCGTTAAGATGGTCATTGACCAGCAGTGGCGCCACTCTTAGTTGCAAACTTGCAATAGAAACAATAGCAGCAGAACAGATTTGGAATTAGAACTCAATTCATAATAATAACAGGTTTACCATCGAATCTGCTACCATGGATGAATTAATGCTGCATATTCCGTCACAGTGGGAGACCCAATCTACAGGCAGGTTGAAATGTCGCACCGCACATTCGAGCCCGACGACCCCCCATCCCCTAATCTACTGTTAGGTCGCGGCGATCCTCGCCTCTCATCGAAACAATCGAAGGCAACAACATCGTCGCAATCTCTCACTACATCCACTTAATAATAATTCAACACAGGGCGCTTCGCGCAATCCAGCAGGCCAAGCCCGCGCCTCGCTGCTAAACCGAACTCTCCAGACCATCGCGGGCGCGCGTGGGGATCATGCGAGGGGGGCGCGGGGGATACAGGCATGGGGAAGCGCGCACCTGAGCCTGAGGTGGAGGCGGCCGCGGTGGGGAGCAGGCTGAAGCTCCTGGAAGACGGCGCGGCGGCGGGGCGACCTGCCGGGACGTGGCGGGCGCTGCGCAGGAGCGAGAGCAGCTGCCGCCGCGAGGACATGGACATGTTCCTGTTCCTGTTCCTGTTCCTAGCTTGGACTAAATGTCAGTCTGGGGGTTAAGTTCGTAGTTTCAGGTTTTATCTGGCTGGGAATAAAATTCCTCTGCTCACGCTGTTCGTGATGGGGCAACACAAACTGTTGTGTTGCTACTTCCAGTTGAGAATTCCATTTCCAAACAGTGTTGGCAATCATTCGGTTCAGAATTGTGCAACTATAGTTTGCAGAGATTCACCAATTTCTTACGACCGCTCAAGAACCATGAATATTCACATATTCTGTTTTTCCATTCTGTTGCTATAATGAAAGTCATGTTTTAGGAAAATACTACTGCTCCCATCATACAAGAATGGCACTAAAATTCTTCTTTGTGCCAAAATCGAATCTTTGAACATATATGTATATCCGATTGCATCTTACAAAATGTATGTAAACTGTGTCGTGTAGCAGAAATCCAATAAATACATAACAAAACTGTTGCTCCCCTGAGCTTCTTCAGAGCAAGCCATACGGGGCTACTCGAGCAAATCATTCATTCCCAGTGATCATCTCATCATATTTTTTGGGAAACACTGCATGTTTATAAGCAAACAGAATACAACGCAATACACACACGCAGGATCCTAACAGAACATACTTGGGAAGCAAAGGCTGAACTGCTCCCGGTACCTAGGTAGAAAATCAAGGGCGTAATTGAACGGTCGTAAGAAAATCAAGGGCGTAGTTGAATATTCATTTGCTAACAGCATAGAATTCCGTACAAGGATAATATTCATTTGCTAACAGCATAGAATTCCGTACATACAGGATGCGGAAACCTATTGCTAAGATGGGATCTTACATAGACACCAACTTGCCTACGATAAAATCCACTGCAAAATACCAAACATGGTACGGAAACATAGCATATGTACATCTGAATATTTCCTTACTGCAGCCTAAGAAACTCAAAAGGCTGGCATGCTACAGTGGTAGGCATCGCTTTTAAGCAAGCACTGGTCTGTAATTATCTAATTCTGAAGTAAACAGAGCTCAGCTGCTGCTATGAAATTTCTCACAAGCCATGAACTTCTAGTATGTCCATATGTGGTGTATAATGCAGGAAGAACCAGATCACATACACATCCATCGAGTGCCAGTGTCAACAGACAGTATCTAATCGTGGCTGCTGGTACAAGAAGATGCTTAGACAGACTAGAGATACAGATGGGCGTTACAGGCCGAGCTTGGGGCCTCATTATCTTCTCCGACCTACAAAGTGGCATGTGGTCTAGTGCCTGCTTAGATACAGGGTGTGCATACATTACTGTTTCTGCACACGAGGGGGGGCCTCGCACAGACCAGAGTAAAGATCCTGATACAAAATTGCGTGCGTGCCGAGTGTTTGGCATCAGTAGTTCCTCAAGGAACACCACACTGCCACAACGTTCCTCATTATTTGTTTTTAACGGGCCTCGTTATTTCAGCTAATCTTAACGAATATCAGGAGGGGCACTGTGAACTACTGCATATACAGCGCAACAGAAATCGGGTTGGGTCTCAGGCCCATCTGCATCAACTACGACCAACATTTCGCGCCAATTCACTGTGGCTGCTGGTACAAGAAGATGGTTGGACAGACTAGAGATACAGATGCACATTACAGGCCGAGCTTGGGGCCTCATTATCTTATCCGACCTACAAAGTGTCATGTGGTCTAGCGCCTGCTTCGATAGAGGGTGTATGTACATTACTGTTTCTACACACGGAGGTCTTGCACAGTACACAGACCAGACGCCGAGTGTTTGGCGTCATGAATTCCTTAAAGAACAACACACTGGTCACTGGCAGTGAAACAACAGAAACACAGCCATCGGCAGAAACTACGACCAACTCATTGAAGATCCGCGAAGCACACAGACTATATGGAAGTCGGAGCGAGAGACTGGATGTACCGTAGTGGGGACGGGCCTGGTCGTCTGCGGCGCTCCGCTCGACCTCGAAGAACTCCTCGAGGGGGTTCTGCGCCTTCCTGACCACCGACGTCGAGGCGGCGGCGCCCCCTTCGACCGCGGCTGCCGCGGAGGAGAAGAGCCGCCTCCCGAGCGCCCTCGACAGGGAAAGCATCGCGGCGGCGGCGACGACCTACAGCACAGCGGATCAGGGGGGCGGGGTCTCGGATTCGAGGGGAGGGCAGAGCAGTGAGGTACCGGCGGCGGCGGCGGCGGCGAGTGATCCGGGGAGGGGATGGGAGCGGGCGAACGGCGCGATCCCTATTCCCCGCTCATTGCGGGAGCGAATCGCTCCCGCCTGAAGCGGCGGACAGGATGGGCCGGCCCATTAGCGGCGGCGGTATTTTTTTCCCAGGTTTTCCTCAGTTTTAAGCGGTTTTCTCTTGTTTCTTTTCTTTTTTTTCCGGTTTTCGGTTATGGTTTTCCGTGGTTTTCCATGGTTTTCTGATTTTACTTACCAGTTTTTTAACTTTTTTCAAATCTTGAATTTCAACTTTTTCGATTTTTTAAATCCGAACATTTTTTCCATTTTTTGAACTTTTAAATTTTTTGAACAGTTTTAAATTTGAACATTTTTCATCTCAGAACAATTTTTTAGATATGAACATTTTTTAAATTTGAACATTTTTAGATTCAAATATTTATAAAGTTCGCACATTTTTATATGAACATTTTTTAATTTGAAATTTTTTCAGATTTAAACATTTTTTAATTCGAACATTTTAAAATCCAAACTTTTCCAAATATGAACTTTTTCGGATTTAAATATTTGTAAAAAAATCAAACTGAAACAAAAAAAGAGAAAGAAACAGTACATTTATTGGGCCGCATAACAAACGATGGCCCAGGCAGGATGCCTTGAGCGGAGCCGCCGATCGCTCCCGCTAGAAGCGATGTATAGGAACTCCCTGGGAACGGAGGAGAAGGGTTTAGATGCGAAAGGGTTTTAGGCCGGATTTGGGCGACGAAATGTGTTCTATGGAGATATGAGAGCCTTACTGTCTGGGCCCGTTCCTCATTATTTTGTTTTTTTTCTTATTAAGAACCAACGAAAGGTTCGAAGTTGGATTTCGTCTCTCGAAATCACTTGGATAGTCTGGTGATGCATCATCTTTCTCTATGAGAAGATAAGATGAATTTCATTGTCAAGTCAGCTAGCAACACCTTCAAAAGTCACTCATTTCTTTCATTGGTCGATTAAACCTTGGTTTTTGATCGAGGGAAAATTTGCTAATGTGCTCATCATACCTTCCTCTTAGGGTTCCCCAACGGTGTGCAATTTGCGCTCATCATAAGCACCGACCTCTGAATATGAGAGAGTTATTCAATCTGAGACACTTAAGCCTTAGAGTCACCATTGAGAGGGTCTTTGTTGCATTGAAGAATGGGTTCAAGGTCCTTGACCAGATTCCGTTCCACACGTTTGACACTCAAGTAAAGCTGATCCATTCTTGTTGCATTCTTCACAACTGGATCGTAGGTTGGGGCGAGGATGAGTTCTTCGAAGAGGTTGTCACTTTTGATGAAGTAGACACCGGCCATGGTGTGGACGCAGGCGACAATGATGCCTGGAAGGTGAAGAGGCAAGAGTGAGCAGATGCAATGTGGGAAGCCAGATGCAACACAACTGTCGGGGGGAAGACCCCGGGTAGGGCAATGGACGCGGAGCGGCCGGCTGACCACTGGCCGGCTCGCGGCAAAGGCCGGCTGAGGAGCAGCCGGCTGGCGCCGTGGCCGGCTGGTCCGGAAGCCGGCTGGCTCTAGGTCCTAGTCGGCCTCGGCTACGGCCGCCAATGTCTGTAGCCGGGCCGGCTTCTACAAGCCATATCCGACCGGGGGTCTATACCTCGGACCGACTCGAGGCCGGCGAGTCTTGCACTTGGAAGGAACCGGGTTGGTGATCCGAGTTCCCAAAGTCCACGCCGACTTCATCTCCCGTAAGCGCGGGGCACCGTGGAGCAATAGTGCCACGCGCCGGACGAGCCATCATGGCTTACGACGCGCCGTACGGGCTACGGTGGCCGACGGCGACAGAGACACCTCCTCTCCATACCGCCGACACAGGGCGGCCGGATGGGACGAGCCATGACGCCTCAACGGCTCCTGACGTCACCGCCTCGGGAAGGAGCGGAAGCCGAAGCCGGCCAAGCCGGCTAGTAGACTATAGGGTCTTATGTGTAAAGTGCCGGTGCCTATATAAGCCGCACTACCCCCTCTCGTGCAGGGACGATCGATCACTTATTGCTTTCACCTACCTACGGCGCTGCCCGTGAGAGAGACCTTCGTCTCCCTTAGCCTCTCGGGGCCGGCCGGACACGGCTCTAGGAGCACCATTGTACTTGTGTGACATCTTATACACTCTAGCGAGGAGTAGAGGTTTTACCTCCACCGGAGGGCCTCGAACTCGGGTACGTCGCCGTGTCGCTCGTGCCCATACCCGCTTCCGGATACCGCCGTGAGATCTCTCGGGAGCCCCTTCGATTAGCCACCCTATGGCATATGCCGTGACGATACCACGACATTTGGCGCCCACCGTGGGGCCTTCGGCATCCTCGGCCGGTGTCTTCATCCGGACGGGCCTCACCATCACCACCGGCGAGCGAGTCGCTTCGAGGCTTGATCCGGAGATTCGGCTCCCTCGACTGCGTCGGCCGACAACGCCGGGCCGCTTCGCCGACCGGCCCTTCCCGGCCGGCGGCGGCGTCATCTCCTTCGGCGGCCACGACGTCTACGTCGCCACCGTCGCACCGCCGCGCTACCCGCGGCGGGTGCTGCGGCTGCGCCGACCCTCCTCCGCGAGCCGGCTGCGGCGCCCCGTCGGCCCCGCCGTCGTGCAAGTCATGATGGGCGGCGAGGAAGTCACCAAGAACCCGCGCACCCGCGGCCCCAACTCGGAGCGCAACGTCGACCCCAACGCCTCCGGCTCGGGCCCAAAGGCGCCACCACCACCATCCCGGCCGGAGCAAGTCCGGGCAAAGCTGAGCACCCCGCTCACCACCGGCGCCGGCACCGACGCCGCCGCCGTCGAGGCGGACACGGAGGCGCACCGCGTGCTCCTCCTCAGCGGACCGAGGAGCTGGCTGCTGCTAAGCGCCGGTGGGACATCACCCGGCGCGAGTACAACCGCGCCCACGGCCTCACCCCGGGCGGCGACAACCCCGGCCAGAGCCGGCGAGATCCGCCGCAGAGGCCGCGACCTAGGCGCCGAGATCGACCGCGACGGCGCGGACGAGCCGGCTCCATCCATGGAGCTGCCCATCTACAACACCCCCGACAAGAACATGCTCGCGGCCGAAGCCGCCGCGAGAAGAGCTGCACCGCCTCGAGGGCGAAGAGCTACGCCGCCGGACTGCGCGGGTGGCTGATTTGGTGAAGGCCGCCAATAGGCGGTCGAAAGACCCGAGTACGCCCGAGACCCTAGGGCTTCTCACGCTCGTGGTGCCGCGAGCAACGCCGGGGATACGGCCGAATCCGCCTCCCCGGCACCAAGCCGGCGCAACGACTCCCGCGCCACGCACGCAACCTCAAGCCGGCCGAGCCACCAACCGGGCGGCGGCGGCAGCCGCGGCCGGGCCCCACCAGCGGGAACCGGGAGCAAGACTCCGAGCCTCGTCGCCCACATCGGCCGGCTCCGGAAGCCGGCGGCGCTCGCCCGGCCGGCCCGCTCCCGGCGGGCCCGCGCATCGAGCCCGCCGACGCCGGAGACCGCCTCGACCGGGCCGATCGAATCCCGCATCGCGGAAGAGGAGGCGCCGGTTTGCCCCAAGTGCTTCGGGCCCCGCATCGCCAACGAGCCCGTGCTCGACGGCTTCCAGCTCCCCCGCGACACGCCCAAGTACGACGGCACCGCCAAGCCGGAGGATTGGCTGCTGGACTACTCCACCGCAGTCGGCATCTCTCGGGGCAACAAGCGGCCGGGCTGTGCGCTACTCCCCCTCATGCTGCTCGGCTCCGCCCGCACATGGCTCAACAACCTGCCGGCCCGGCAGCATAAACGGCTGGGCCGGACTTCGAGGCCGCCTTCATCGGCAACTTCCACCGGCACCTATCGCCGGCCGGGTCGCCCTCAACGGCTTGAAATGTGCAAGCGGGGCCCGGACGAGACGGATCGCGCGTACACAGCGCGCCGGTGCGAGATGCGCAACTCTTGCGAGGGCGTGCACGAGATGCAAGCCATCGGCTTCTTCATGGGAGGCTGCCGGCCCAACACCATGCCGTGGCACAAGCTACGCCGCGGCGAGCCCAAGACGATGGCCGCCTTGATGGCCATCGCCGACAAGTACGCGCTGGCAGAGGAAGCCGGCAAGGCGCCGGCTGACGTTTCACCGGCCCCAACAAGACGGGACAACAACAAGCCGGCTGAGCACAAGCCGGCCGAGGGCGGCTCGCATGGAAGCCGGCGGGACAACTACCGCGGCAAGCGTCACAGCGACCAGCCGGACCGCCGGTACGGTTCCGCCCATGTGGCAGCCGTGTCGGACAACGCGGCAGGCGGCAGCCGCCGCCAAAGCAAGCGGACCGGCAATGGAAGCCGAAGTACACCTTCGAGCGGATGCTCGACTCGCCGTGCAAGTACCACGGCGGCAAGAACCCCTCCAACCACACCACCCGCGACCGCCACTTCATGAAGCGGGCCGACAAGCGGCGAACCCCTCCCCCTCCACCGCCGCCTCCTCCGGCCGGCGGGCCGGGTGGTCAAGGCGGCGCAGAGAACGCCAACCTCGAGCACCACGAGGCTAACCAAGTGCACCATGGCCGATATCCGGCCGAAGATGCTACCTACATCATCTTCACCTCCGGAGCCCGAGGACAAGACGAGCCGGCAGAGCCGTTCCCTCGAGGTCAACGCGGTCATACCGCCGGTCCCCCGAGTACCTAAAGCCGGTCAGAGCAGGCCATCACATTCGATCGCCGCGACACACCGGCTGTCCTGCCAAAGCCGGGCAGCTACGCCATGGTCCTCGACCCCACCATCGGCACGACTCGGCGCAGCGTGCGATTTTCGCGCGTCCTCATCGACGGCGGCGGCGGCATCAACATCCTCTACCGCGACACCGCCCGCAAGCTGGGCATCCAGGAGGCCGAGCTGCGCCCCACCCCCACCGTCTTCCATGGCATCGTGCCAGGCCACTGCTGCCAGCCGATCGGCCGGATCACGGCGGAGGTGATGTTCGGGAAGCCGGACCACTTCCGCACCGAGAGAATCGAGTTCGAGGTGGTGGACCTCGTGAGTCCCTACCACGCGCTCCTGGGCAGGCCGGCCACGACCAAGTTCATGGCGGTGCCCCACTATGGGTACCTGAAGATGAAGCTGCCTGGCCCAAGGGGGTCATCACCATAGCCGGCGACTATCGCCGCTCCATGGACTGCGCCACGCGAGCTCCAAGATGGCCCGGACGCCGGTCATCGCCACCGAGAAGCGACTCATCCACGACGCCGTTGCCCTCGCCAAGGCCGCGCGGACGGACATGCCGGGCCGGAGGCAACCCGGGCTGGGACGACTCACTTCCAGCCGGCCGACAACACCAAGAAGATCCTGCTGGACCCGGCGCAGCCGGCAAGTACGTCACCATTGGCGCCGGCTTGAGCAAGAAATAGGAAAGCGAGCTCACCGGCTTCCTCCGTGAGAATCGGGACATCTTTGCATGGACTCCAAGAGACATGCCGGGTGTGCCGAGGGAGTTGGCTGAGCACCACCTCCACGTCCGGCTCGACGCCAAGCCGGTGAAGCAGCCTCTCGGGCGCTTCGCCGAAGAACGAAGGAAGGCCATCGGTGAAGAAATCGCCGGCTCCTAGCTGCCGGCTTCATCATGGAAGTACTGCACCCGGACTGGTTGGCGAACCCGGTCCTGGTCTTGAAGAAGAACGGCTCTCGGCGCATGTGTATCGATTACACCAGCTCGAACAAGGCGTGCCCGAAGGACCCCTTCCCCTGCCGCGCATAGATCAAGTCATAGACTCGACTCGCCGGTCGTGAATTGTTGTCTTTTCTAGATGCCTATTCGAGGCTACCACCGGATTCCTTTGAATCCGGATGATCAAATAAAGACTTCGTTCATTACCCCGTACGGGGCTTGCTGCTACACGACTATGCCGTTCGGCTTGAAGAATGCGAGCGCCACCTACCAAAGGTGCATGCAAAAGTGTTTGCGGGATCAAATCGGCGAAATGTTCACGCATATGTGGATGATGTCGTTGTAAAAACCAAGGAGATGCCTACCCTCCTTGATGACCCGAGAGAAACCTTCACCAATCCGCGAAGATTCCGGATGAAGCTCAACCCGGCCAAGTGCACATTCGGCGTGCCGGCCGGCCAACTCTGGGCTACCTCGTCTCTCGGCGAGGAATCGAAGCCAACCCGGAGAAGATCGGTGCCATTGAAAAGATGGAGCTGCCGCGGTGCCTCAAGGACGTCCGAAGTTCACGCGGCTGCCGGCTTCCTTGAGCCGCTTCGTCGGCCGGCCGGGGAGAAGGCACCGCCCTCGTACCAATTGATGAAGAAGGCGGACAAGTTCGTCTGGTCACCGCGAGCGGATGAAGCCTTCCGTGACTTAAAGCGCGTGCTTGTCAACCGCGCCAATCCTTGCAACGCCGGGTTCAATGGAGCCGATGCTTGTTGTACATCGCAGCCACCAACCGAGTGGTTAGCGTTGTCCTGGTGGTGGAGCGCAAAGAAGCCGAAAACGGAGAGCGGCGGTCCGGCGCCCGGTATACTACCTCAGCGAAGTGCTCTCCCAATCGAAGCAAAACTACCCCCACTACCAGAAGGTCACCTACGGTGTCTACATGGCAGCCAAGAAGCTCAAGCATTACTTCCAAGAACATCCCATCCGGGTGGTTGCCACGAGCGCCTGCGGCGGAAATCATCGGCAGCAAGGATGCCAACGGCCGAGTTGCCAAGTGGGCCCCGGAGCTAGCCGCCCACACCATCCTCTACGAGCCACGCACATCCATCAAGTCGCAGATCCTCGCGGACTTCTTCGTCGGCCGGGCTGAGATGCGATACACTGCCGCTCGTGCCGGATTCCACACATTGGAAGATGCACTTCGACGGCTCGAAGATGCGCAACGGCTTGGGAGCCGGCATCGTCATCACCTCTCCCAAGGGAGACCGGGCTGGACTACGTCCTGCGGATCCACTTCGCCGCATCCAACAATGTGGCGGAGTATGAGCGCTCATACATGGGCTGAAGCTGGCCAAGGAGATTGGCGTGCGTCGCATACTTTGCTTCGGCGACTCCGACTTGGTTATATAGCAAGCATCCGGCGGCGGGACGCGAAGGACGCCAACATGGCCTCATACCGCTTCCATGTCCGGCAGCTATCCGGCTTCTTCGACGGCTGCGAATTCCACCATGTGCCACGAGCAAACAACGAGGCGGCTGACGCCTTGTCCAAGATTGGCTCAACCCGGCAAGCCATTCCGCCGGGCATCGCCTTGGCGGTTATCAAGAAGCCGTCCATCATACGCGTCACCGGACTCGGATTCAATATTCGTGCCGGCTGACCCGGGGGCTGCTCGGCCGAACCCGAGGGCTTCATCGCCCAAGTCGGGGGCTAACAAGCCGAACCCGCCGGCTACCATGCCGAACCCGGGGACTTCTCGGTCCAACCCGGGGGCTTCATCGCCACACTCGGGGGCTAGCAAGCCGAACCCGCCGGCTAGCAAGCCGAACCCGGCGACCATGCAGTCGAAGCCGGAAGCTCCCACGCGGGAGACCCCGTTGGTCAGCGTATTCGAGATAAGATGCGTACCTTCATGGGCACAAGAATTCCTCTCCTACCTCACCGACGGTGTGCTTGCCCGATGACAAAGTCCGGGCCGGGCGGATTGAGAGAAGGCCCAAGGCCTATACAATCATCAACCACGAGCCGTACAAACGCAGCGTAAGTGGGGTGCTCCGACGGTGCGTCGAGCCGGGCTGAAGGGATTGAACTCCTAAGGGAAATCCACCGGGGTGAGTGCGGCCACCACGCCTCCTCCCGAGCCATAGTGGCCAAAGCCTTCCGGCACGGTTTTTGCGGCCGATCGCGCTCGGAGACGCGAAGAGCCGGTGAAGAAGTGTAACGGCTGCCAACGCTTCGCAAAGCAAAGGAACACGCCGGCTTCCGCCTTGAAGACCATCCCCATTACCTGGCCATTTGCCGTATGGGGCTTGGATATGGTGGGCCCATTCAAAACAGCCCGAGGCGGCATGACTCATCTCTTGGTGATGATTGACAAGTTCACTAAGTGGATCGAAGCCAAGCCAATCAAGAAGCTGGACGGCTCCACAGCCGTCACATTCCTCAAGGAGATAATCGTGAGATATGGCTACCCGCATAGCATCATCACCGACAATGGCAGCAACTTCGCCGAGGGCATCTTCAAACGCTATTGCGGGGAGATGGGGATCCGGATGGACCTATCGTCCGTGGCGCACCCGGAGACCAATGGCCAAGTGGAGAAGGCTAATGGCTTGATCCTAGCCGGCATCCGGCCCCGGCTGGTGGAGCCGCTTGAGCGCTCAGCCTGGCTGCTGGATTGAAGAGCTGCCCGGTGTGCTCGTGGAGCCTGCGCACGACGCCAAACCGCTCGGTCGGGTTCACACCCTTCTTCCTCGTATACGGGGCCTAAGCCGTCCTGCCGACTGATATCGATCACGACGCGCCAAGAATCAAGCTCTACACGGAGGCTGAAGCCAAAGAAGCTCGCGAAGATGGAGTCGACCTGGTTGAAGAGGTCCGGCTGATGGCCGAGTCCGGGTCAACCGTGTATCAGCAAAGCCTCCGTCGCTACCACGGCCGGAAGGTTAAGACCTTAGTATTCCGAGAAGGAGACCTAGTGCTCCGGCTGATCCAACGGACAGCCGGACAGACATAAACTAGCATCCCCATGGGAGGGTCCCTTCATCGTGAGCAAGGCGGTAGGCAATGATTCCTACTATCTCATAGATGCCCAAGAGGCTAAGAAAAACAAGCCGGACAAGGCTGACGAGGAGACTAAACGTCCCTGGAATGTCGAGGTTACTCCGCCCATTTTACACATGAGAGCAGGAATGTATGTATCCCTTGTATCCCTATTGTAAGTTATGAAAAAGCTTGCGCCAAGAGCGCCGTTTCCGACAAGTTTTCCGCGTACTTTACCTTCGTTTCGCCAATTGGCTTGAACCCTCTCACGCGGTCGGCTCGGTAACGTGACCCGGTTTCCGACGGCCGGCTTCCGATCCGGCTACGGACCGCAACCCGGCTGTCCGGCTGGCGGGAGTAAGGCCTAGGGAGCCGGCACGCGAAAAACGACTAAGGGAAAGAGTAAAAGCGAGTTGACTTGCAACTTTTCATAAAAGTGCCGGATTGACGAATTCAGCTCGTTCGGTCGAAATACTTGTCGGCCTCACCCAGCGGCCCGCTCTTGATCCGGCGACGGATCGCAAGTCGGACGTACGACCGGCAAGGGCACAGCCAAAGAGTGGGGCGGATGGGAAAAAGCGAACGAGTCGAAAGAAAGCAACTCGGCACACAAATGATTAACAAACGCATTAAAGTGTGCCTTAATAAAAGGATAATTATATTGTCTTACATATGCACCCGGCATCCCGGGGATTTGATAAATTGTCTTGGCAAAAGCAACAATCGAAAGACGAGTAAACTAAGCGCCGATCGGAGGAGCATCGGTGGAGCCGGCTGCCGGGTCGTCCTCGAGCACGTCCTCCGCCTCCTCATCCTCCATCTCGTACTCCCCATCGGATGGAGGAGGGTTCGGATCCGCGACGAAGAGGGCCTTGTCGACGAACTCGGCGATGGTGCTGGCTCGAGCAAGGCGGGCGGCCTTGAGATCGGCTGGGAGCTTGTCCTCCACGCCGGCTCGCCGGAACTCAAGCTGCCCCGGGTCCACCTCGTTGTACCGAGGAGAGGACGAAGGACAGCGCCATGTCGGCACCGGCGCGCGTGGCCGACTCCTTCCGGTCGAGGAAACGGTCCGGCGCCTGCTCCATCGCGGAGATGAGGCCGGAGATATCTTGCGGCGCCGCTTCTTCGAGGCCACGGCATGGGCACCGGCTCTTCGGCCGCCTTCCGAAGTTCCCAGCCGAGCTTGGTGATGGGCTCGATGCGGGCAGCCATGGACGCCGAGGTGATCCTCCATGCTTCGAAGTACTCCGAGCTGCCCTCGCCGGTCGCCCGCCTCCGGGATTCGCGCTCAACGCCAACGGCTGCCAAGGCCGCATCCTGCGTTTCGGGAAGGCCGCTGCGGAAGAAGCATGTCGAAACCACCAAAAGCCGAAATAAGCTGAAAAATGCAAATTTTCGAAGTCCTAAAGTAAGGATCGGCGGCAGCCGGCGACGAACCGAGCCGCCCCCGGCCCGAAGATGGAGATTTCGAAGGAGCAAAGCAAAAGCCAGCGGCGGCCGGCACGAGCCGACTGCGCCCCGCGACCGAAGATGGAGATAGCGAAAAAGACAAGTTTCGATGCCGGCTACCAACCTAAGCCGGCAGCCGACAGCCGAAAGCCGGCAAAGGGAAGGAAACATAAAGGCACTCACCCGACAGGCCGCGATCAAGCGCGCCAATCCCCTCCGTCCAGCGCTTGGCGGTGGCCGTCAGTTCCGTGGATTTGGTGGTGACTTCCTCCTGAAGCGCAAGCCGTTGCCTCTCCACCTCGTCCAGCCGCTTGCTCAGCTCCGCCAGCTTCTCCTCCCCGTCCTTCTTGAGGGCGGCAAGCTCCTTAAGGTGGTTAGCCTCAAGCCGGCGCGGCCGCTCGACTCCCCATCGGCCACCTGCGGCTTGGCGGCCGCAGCCCGGTTCGCCTCCTCGCTCGTGACGCGCGAGCGCGGACAACTCGGAGGTCCGACTCCAGCTGTGGGACCCGGGCGGCCTCAGCTGCAAACCGGCAAAAACAAGCCGTCAGTACGAAAGAAACGACAGCCAACAAAAAATAAAACATCAAGTCGAAAGAAGCATAGAACTTACCCTTGACGGCTTCCAGCTCGCGAGCCAAACCGGCCCGATCCAGCTTGGCCTTGTGGTAGTGGGTCACAGCGCGGTTGTACAGAGCGGTGCGCCGATCCGCCACAGCCTAGGGAAAAGAGAAAAGTCAGTATGCCAGGCGAAACCCGGACCGGCTCCAAGCAGCCGGCCCATGCCTCGAAGGGCTACCAGGATGATAACCAAATCAAAAAACAGTCAAAGCTTACCTTGCTGGCTTCCTCCACCTTGGCGACGTTAGCCGCGGCCTCGGTTGCCCTGGCCTTGAGATTGGCCTGCGAGGCGGAGAAGAACATCTCCACCGATGCTTGGCCGGGGTTCCCCTCCCGGCTGGTCACCTCGTAGGAGTCGGCGCGGAGCCACGCCCTGTTCCATGGTGGCAGCCGAGCCGAGGGCTGGAGTCGGAGGCGGACGGCACTTGAAGAAGAAGTGCGCCCTTGGCCACGTGCGAGGCCTTGCGGTGATGCCGATGAGGTTCCCGTCCTCACCGGCGCACGCGAGTCGGCGCCCTCCGTGCGCGCCGGCTCGTCTCTCGCCGGCTCTGCCGGGCCGGCTCCTCCGTCGTCGGCTGCGGTGGCGGCGTCGCTTCGGCGCGGCGGATGGCCCGGCCGGCCCGGTCGCCTCCGGCGCACAGGGCGCCCCTCCGGACTCCCGTCCGGCTCCACCACGGTGGGCCCGGCGCCGGCTCCGGCCACGGGCGGCACAGCCACTGCCGGCGCCGGTTCCGGAGCAGCCCTGCCGGCTCCGACTCCGGCTCGAAGGCGGCATCCCCGAGCCAGCCCCGGCAGGGCGGGCCCGGAGGACGAGTCCGGCCCGGGAACATGTCGTCCGGCGTCGCACGGCGAGTCGGCTCAACCCGCGTGCCGCGAGCGGCGGCCGAGGCCGGCGGCACGGCAAAGGAAGGCGCCCCTGTGGCGGGCGGCGGCGGTGTAGGTGCGCGCGAGGAAGGCTGCGGCGTGCGCTCCCTCCTCACGGCGGGGAAGCGGCGACGTAACGCGCGGAGCTTGCCGGGAGCCGCCGCCCTGGGCAAACTTGATAGGGGCCCTAGCCGGATAAAACAGAGAGATAATAAGCATAAAAGTAAGGAAAGAAAAGGAATCAAACAAGAAAAAGGAGAGAAAGAGCTCACCCGGCCTGCTCCGGGACCATCTTCGGCTGCTGCCGGCGCAGTTTCTTCGCCTTCGCCTCCAAGGCGGCGGTGGAGCCGGCTCGCTTCGTGCCCTTGGGCGCCGAAGTCGTCGTGGTGCTTGGCGGCCTCGTACGCAGAGGCACGGCGGGGATGGGTCCCGTGCCGGGACGTCGCCGGCTCCTCCTCCTCCTCTTGTTGCTCTGAGTGAAGGGGCGGATTGTGCTCCCCCCGGCCGCCTAGATCGGGCGCCTGCGGCGGGTCGTCGTCGCCGGCATGTTCGCCGGCTTGGTCGGCCGGATCGACGTAATCCGGCGTCCACCTCTTCGTCGCCAGGTCGCCGTCCTCGGCGTTCTGGCGCTCAAAAAGCTAGAAAGACAGAAAAAACATGAACATATGACAAGCCGGAAGACGGCAGAAGAAAAAGGAAGTCGGCCTCGCCGCCGCAAGCCGGAAAATGGCAAAGACATGAGACTTACCCGCGCCGGCGGATGCTCCCTGTCGCAAGGCACCAGTCCGTAGCTCCAGCTCTCCGTTAGGTTCGCCTTGGTGATGTGATTCACCCGGCTGGCCACCTGGGCCTTGTTGAGCGGCGCCTTGGACGTACGGTTCGGATCGAACCGGCCGGACATGTGCCCGATCTTGTGGGAGCGCATCTGGAGCGGCAGCACCCGGCGCTCGGCGATGGTGCAGAGGAGATCCTCGGCGGTCGGCCCGCCATCGGTGGCTGTCGCCAGGAAGTCCCACGGCAGGTTCACCTCGGCGTTCGGATCCGTCGAGCGGGTGTTGTGGCTCCGGTTGATCCGGCCGGCCGGAGGAGCCGGGTTGAACTCCGGCAAGTTGATCCGGTCGACGAGCGCCCCGTCGTTGCGCACGTAGAAGAATGACATCGCCGGTTCTTCACCGAGTCAACGGTGGGGATTTTGGGGAAAGGCGTACCGGGCCGAGTGTAGATCGAGGCGGCGCCGCGGGCCCGCGGCGGTCTTCGGTGGTGCGGGCCTTCAAGTAAAAGAGCCGGCTCCGGAAGTCGATGTCGGGCCACAAGCCGGCGTAGGCCTCCATGAACGCTACGAAGCAGCTCAAGAGGACGCACGCGTTGGCCGGCGAGTGGTGCGGGCGAAGGCCGAAGTGGTCAAGGAACCGCCGGAAGAACGTTGAAGCCGGCGAGGCCCGGCCCGCGATCGAGGTGCGCGCCGAAAACGACGCGCTCGCCGGGCTCCGGCTTGGGCTCCAACTCCCCACCGGGCGCCCGCGTGATCACCGACTGCGGGATCCGCCGGAGGCGCACCGAGCGATCGATGTCGTCCTCCCGCATGTAGGAGCCCCTCCAAGATCCGGCTGGGGGACGCCATTGACGAGGTCGAGGAAGAAGATGACCAGGAGAGGCGGAACGGCGAGGAGGAGCCTTGCGACCGCGGCGGCGACAACGGCGGCTGAGGACGCTCCGTCGAGACGCGCGGCCCCGTGGCGCCGGACTGAAGAAGTGGCGGCGGCGGATCGGTGGAGATTCGCCCGCCGGAGTTCGCCAGCGGGAGGTGTTCGCCGGAGCAACAGCGAGCTCGAGAGCGCGGAGAGCGATGGAGGCAGGAGCGCGAGGAAGAAGAAGTGAGCAAGTGCCGCCTCGGTACCCTCCCCCGCGGCATTTATAGCCGACCGCGGCGGGCGGTTGGCCTCCACGTGGCGATCGTGGCCACGCCGCCCGGATCTTCGCGCATTAACGTCGCCCACGACCGCTACCGTTACTAGAAACTGCCACACCACGTCGCCCACTACCGCACCGGATCCGGAGGGACATTGATGTGACCAGACGAACCGACCGCCAGGCCAGGCGTCAGACCGGTCAAGTCGGGCGCAGGACCCGAGGCGGCGGAGACTCCGGCGCGCAGCAAGCCGGAGCCGGACAAAAAGTTCCACTCGAACTGAAATTCATCAGCAAGGCGGAGGCGCCATCAGATCTTGCGAGAAAGCAAAAATTATATAAGTGTAAAAAGCGGCCGGCTGGGAGCAGCCGGCAGGCACGAGCCGGATGAGGGCGCAGCCGGCTGAAAGGAAATCCTCAGTCGGCCCCTCCAAGTGCCGTCAAATATATTCAAGAAGCCAGGAAAACCTGCCTAGGTCCTTCTAAACGCAGGACCTTGCCAGCTTCGGGGGCTAATGTCGGGGGAAGACCCCGGGTAGGGCAATGGACGCGGAGCGGCCGGCTGACCAACGGCCGGCTCGCGGCAAAGGCCGGCGCGAGAGCGGCCGGGTGGCGCCGTGGCCGGCTGGTCCGAAGCCGGCTGGCTCTAGGTCCTAGTCGGCCCGGCTACGGCCGCCAATGCTGTAGGCTGGGCCGGCTTCTACAAGCCATATCCGGCCGGGGTCTATACCTCGGACCGACTCGAGGCTGGCGAGTCTTGCCTTGGAAGGAACCGGGTTGGTGATCCGAGTTCCCAAAGTCCACGCCGACTTCATCTCCCGTAAAGCGCGGGGCACTTCGTGGAGCAATAGTGCCACGCGCCGGACAGAGCCATCATGGCTTACGACGCGCCGTACGGGCTACGGTGGGCGACGGCGACAGAGACACCTCCTCTCCCATACCGCCGACACTGGGCAGCCGGATGGGACAGGCCACGATGCCTCAACGGCTCCTGATGTCATCGCCTCGGGAAGGAGCGGAAGCCGAAGCCGGCCAAGCCGGCTAGTAGACTATAGGGTCTTATGTGTAAAGTGCCGGTGCCTATATAAGCCGCACTACCCCTCTAGTGCGGGGACGATCGATCACTTATTGCTTTCACCTACCTACAGCGTTGCCCTGTGAGAGAGACCTTCGTCTCCCTTAGCCTCTCAGGGCCAGCCGGACACAGCTCTAGGAGCACCATTGTACTGTGTGACATCTTATACACTCTAGCAGGAGTAGAGGTTTTACCTCCACCGGAGGGCCTCGAACCTGGGTACGTCGCCGTGTCGCTCGTGCCCATACCCGCTTCCGGATACCGCCGTGAGATCTCTCAGGAGCCCCTTCGATTAGCCACCCTATGGCATATGCCGTGACGATACCACGACAACAACCATCTGAGAAGAAGTGAAGAAGAAGATGTGAAGAAGAAGTGAAGAAGAAGAAGAAGAACCCCCTATGATCCCTTCGATCCCTGTATGTTGAACGACCCCGTTATGATAAACTGTCATTCGTAGTAGCTAGGGAGCATCGCGTTATGAACTACCATTCGTACTAGCTATGGTTGATTTTGTGAACTACTAGCTTCGTAAGTTTACAACTGTCATGAACTGTGATTTCTGTGTGATGGGAGGTGATAGCATGGTAAGGCTACCCGTTGTAGAGAAGAGATAACCTTAGGCATGTCTGGATGGTACCAAACAGGCCTAATCTCATCTCCATCGAGATTTTGGGTTGGCTGCAGGCAAACAAATAGAAAGGCCTTTTCGGTCCAGCCAATGCAGCCCGACCTATAAAACCATGGACGCGAAAGTGTGCTTGCACCACTGCGCTAGTGAGCCAGGAATCGGGCACAGGCTACCAAACGCGCCCTAAGTCCTTATCCGCATGCAAGATGGGCGCAGACAGACCAGCTGTGTTATGCTCGACAGGATATTCTTGCAGCGACGAGAAGGAGCGACAGGTCAGGAATGACAGGAGTATAGTATGACCAGGATTGGATCTAGACGAGGCAGGCCAACTAATTAAATTAGGATAATTAGTAATTAAGGCAAAATATGAGAGTGCCCTTTTAAGATTGGGGAAGGGGCGTAATAATGTTGTAAAAGCAGTTCACGGTTTACTAGTAGTTTGTTTGAGATTTTTGTTTTGTTTTCTTTCTCTTCTATTATTTGATGGCATACTTGCTAGTACTTTGTCTAGGAGCATTTGATCTCAAAACTGAATACAACAGTAGTAGCTATCTGCGGGCGCCAGTTGTTCCTGCCCTCTGCATCGCAGAGATGCATATGGACTTTACTTATAGTTTCAGCAACATGGAAAAGTCACAATATATGGATATTAGGTGCAACTGGTTGAAGACGGTTGCTCGGGATGTATACCTCCAGTGCAACTAGCAGTTTGATGCAGAATCACTCTATGTTATCCTTTCTTTTTAGATGGTCAATAATGCAACTCACTCTTTTGTCTAACCCCGCAAAAGAAGTGGGCGTGAATAATGCAACTCGCTCTTTTGTCAATAAAATATGAGGGTTTTCCACATATCATGATGACCGGTTAGGAGTCACTACATCGGTGACCTAAAATCAACTCTGCGGTGAGGACATGTTGCATGTTCCCAGGATTTGTTTTGACAAATCTTACCTTTTTAAGAACAATTAGAACCGCTCTTTCTCTCTCCCCCGGCTAGGGTGGAAACCCTAGCTGCCGCCACCATCTGCCTCATCATCGCCGTCTATGACCGGGAATTGATGGGTTCCCGCCTCCTCTGCTAGCCACTATGGCGGCGGGAGGGGTGTGGAGACATTGGACCTACGCTCAGCGTTGTGGAAGGGTCCCTAAATTTTGTGTTTGGTCAATCGACGTCGTAATTATGGTGACTATGGCGGCGTCGTGTAGGACAAGAATGAGGTATACCCGCCTCCTTGTCCACCTCATCGGTGGAGGAGAGTTGGGATTCGTCTGGTCGCCGCTTCCATGGAGTGGTGGATCTCGTCCAGTCTACGTCTGCTATAGGTTTGGTGTTAGAGGATTCAGATCAATTCAAGGGTTCAATGACGACGACTTCGACTTTGAGGCGCTGGTCTGTAGAGGCACGCGCACGAAGACTTCCGACTGCCATCAACAACATCAGGTCAACTCTGCTAAGGGAGCTGACGTCGACGGCTCGCTCTGAGCGGCAATAGTGGTCTCTAGGTGGTCCAAGGACCTCGATGTAATTTTTATTATATTCAGGATGATTGTAAACTCATGAAATAGATTCAGACCTTTTCCTGCAAAAAAAAAAATCAAAATCTTTCAGATGAGACCATTTTGTGAGAAAATATCCAAAAGGTAAAGAAAGCACGTGAACATTGCTGGGTATCATCTACTCAGCAAAGCCACATGGCCCACGCCGTCTCCCATTTTTTCCTCCAAAAGCAAAATGCGTTGCCACTCCCAGAAAAAGGAGCCCCCATTAATAGCGGAAGAAGATCGAGAAACGGCGACGCCATCCCGACCGTCCACGCGGTAACGGCACCATATCGGACGGCCCGGATCGCGCCACGTCGTCCCCTCCACGTCGCGCGGGCCCACCGCCCCCCTCCTGGCGTCCTGCCGTCACCTTCCTTTCCCCTCTCCCCTTTATTGCCCCCCTTCCCGAGACCCCCGACGGAAGGAAGCCAGCGCGACGCCGACGACGCCGACGACCACCGCGCGCGCGACCTAGGGTTTCGCGCATTCCGCCGCTCCCGGCCGGCTCCCTTCCCCGTCGGCCCCGAGGTACGGCCGCCTCCCCGTACCCCCCCGTCCGGTGCGTCCTCTCCGATTCGTGCTTCGCTCGCGGGCCCGCGCGGTCGTAGCTAGATCGCTGGTTGATCCTGGGTGCTGCGATCGATTTCCTGATGCCGTTTCCGATGCTCTGGTGGGGTTGGTGGTTACGGATTTGGTGCCAGCCCCCGGGATCATGCGATTGTTCGCTCGTGCTAATTTTTTGTGTGGGGGGGGAGCAGGGGGGATCGAGGACTCGAGATTGGTTATCGGGGGATGCTTATGCTTCATGGTTGCCAGTTTGGGTCTCAGTAGCCGGTGGTTTAGTAGTAATCGGTATGCTTCCCAGCGACTTTGCCTTGCTGAAATGAAGGCTTGATGGGTCGAGATGGCATCAACAAGTAGATTCGGTTGCCTTAGACATATACAAGGATAATATAGTCGTTTATCTTCGTGCTGGAGTCTGGCTGGGCACTTGTTCCTTGGCAATGTGGTAACTGATAAGTTGTTGCTTCCTGGTTGAAGTTGGGTCTGCCTTAGATTGGAGCTTGTAGACAGTAGGATAATGAAATCTGGTTTGTTTTGGATAACTAAGATTTTCCTATCATGCTATTCCAGCGGTCCTGCCCTGCTTTTAGTAGGTATTCGTCCTTTAACTATTGATCATTTCTTTTCTGTGTCCAAGGAATGCAAAGTACTCCAGTCCTATGTCAATTTACTGTGTGGGATCATTTTAATTGTGTGCTAGTGCACCTAGTTGCTCCTAGCTACGGTTCATTTCAAATTCTCCGCACTTGGTGTCCTGTATTGTGGCAGTTGGCAAACTACTGTATGTTGGTCTTTTAAATTCTGTGGGTTATAACTTGCATGGAAATCAACAGCTATACTGATGGAATAATGGAGGGATGGGTTTCATCTACTTTTTCCTTAAGAATGCACCTACTTGCTGCTAGCTACACATCATTTTACTGTCTCCATAGCCATAATTGTGTAAGCATGGCATGAAACTAATAACTTTGCTCTCATTAAGTAATTACAATCTGATCTAGCAGTATGGGATCATATTCGATTGATGCATCGGATGTGATATATTCTCAATACTGTGGACTGTATTGTGGCAATTGGCAATCTACTGCATGTTGATCTTTAATTATGTGGGTTATAACTTGCATGAAAATCAACAGCTATACTGGTGGAATATTGCGGACAAGGGTTTCATCTATTATCAGTAATGCATTACTGAAAAAATTATGATGTAATTTTATATACATGCAAAATGTAGTATAGAATACGATGAAAGATGAGCCATGAGTTGATGACTGCTCGTACTTACTCGGAAGGCGTTCGCGCGTTAGCACGCAAGCCATTTTCTCGCTTGGAATGATTTTTCATCGATTTTCATCGAGAAGTTTTTTCCTGGAAGTTTCCGGAGTCCGGTTAACACATTTTTTAGTACGAGATGCCTTGGAATCAGTCCCGTTAAGGACATGTTTTTGTTGTTCATATGTCAAGGGCTAAAGAGTAAAGAAAGAAGTGACTTCTTACTACTTATATGTCCTTGTTTATTTTGACAGGTCTGCTGAATCACGAACAATGGAGCGGTCTTCTCAGTTGAATCCACATGCCACTCCTTTCGTGCCGTCTTTTTTGCAAAAAGCTTGAAAGCAAACAAGGACCCTGAGAAGCAAGTAGATGGAACTGAAAAGAATGTGACTGCTGACAAGTCTGCTGGGTATGAGCTCCCAGACTCCCTTTCTTTTGATGACTATGCTGAAAGCCTAGGAAAGGTCAACATCTCCGCCGAGTCTTCATCAAAAGGAGAAGCTGCTGAGGCAAGTCGTGCCGATAATCATCTCGCTGCGGTGGAATCTCTCTCGCTGATGTTTCCAGATGTGTCTGCTGACTCCATTCTTGAAGTACTGAAGGCCAATGAATTTGATACAGATCTCACTATCGATATGCTTTTCGACTTGGTACGTGGGGCTCTATTATCCGTTTCATTGACTATTTATGTCGTCTCCCTATGCATGAGATTCAGTTACTAGTTTTCTGTGCAATATTTGTAGCTAGCTAAATGAAATACCATGACCCTTTTTTTTATAGCAAAGCACACCCATTGCCATATGAAGTTGAAACCATTTCTCATTGCTGACAATCTTTGTTGTTGAACTCCCCTTTCAGTGTGAAGCTGACGATAATGGTCACTCTGCTGAAGCATCAGGAAACCACCAGCAGCAGCTGCACCACCACCACCCCCCTTCATCGACATAGGCGGAGCGGGAACTCTCCAGCTACATCTGATTTCAATCCTCTTCACCATGAGACTGGATGTAGTGGAGTACAATTTCTTGCTGCTGTAAAGAATTCACTCCGAAGTGTTCGATTAGTGCCAAAGGCAACAAGTACTGTGATTTGGGGTTTTAAATTCCGGATGGATGTTTGTTGGAGCCTGCCTTATTGCGATGCGTAGTTTCACCGGTTGTACAGCTCTCTTGGGTGTAGCCGTTTAGAGTTTGGAATTGGACAACCTTGTGCCGCAGGCTGCGCTTGTTTCATGAACCTATCCGTTGCTGGAATGCTGGACATGTACTGCTTGTTCTCCTGGGATCTGATTGTGGAGACGAAATCGTTCACCTTATTTTGTTGTGATGAGGATTTACATGGGTGCAGAATCTACCTGGTTCCAGTTGGTTGTATGGAGAAATGGAATGTTTTAGCATGTTTTGAATGCCGTGTTGCGCTAATTCTAGTACAAGATTAGTACCAGCAGTTTCTTTTACTCTCTGTTTGTTTGTGAAATAGCAATATCTTTTACTGTTATGCCTTTACGAATTGAACTACCGCAATTTCTCCTGAAATAGTATCATATCAATTAGCAGTGTAGCACATTGTTTTCCAATATGATGGCCTCAGATTCCCTTGACCCTCAGGATGCAGGCGGACGCCTCCGTGGAGTCCGTTGCGTGTGCCGTCTGAGCCGCCTAAGCGAATTCGTTTGTCCGTGGATTCCGTGTAAACACATTCACCTGTCCGCTTTGTCCGCTGGACAATACGGACATGCCGCCTAAGCAAATTTATTTGCCTGCACACTAGCTAGCCTAGCGTTGTCGCAGCTTCTTTGATCAACAGCATGTGTACACTAGCTTAGCCGCTGCCCTGCACACTAGCTACATTGATCAGCAGCAGACCTATCTTATATATACACGAAATGATTCACGTAATAGACTATTGAAGTCTTCCAAATATATTCATTTTGTTGCACAGTATCCAGTAGGAAGTAGCTGACGACGACGACGTCGCCGACGACGCCCACAGGGGCTAGGCGGCGCACCGGCGGCCACCGCGCCGCCGACCAAACCCTAATAGAGGGTTTTTAGTATTAGTTTAAATTTAAAAGCCCATATAGGGGCTTCTTTTGTTAGTTATTTGCCCAAAATAGGGCTATGTATAAATTTGCCCAAAATAGGGCATATGTTTTAATCAAATTTCGTTTAAATTTGCTTTTTTCCTTTTATTTTCGTGTTTCCGGATTATGCGATGCGTCCGCGCGTTGGGCGCAGCGCGCGATCCAAACGGACACGCGGACGCGGGCCGCTGTCCGCGTGTCCGGCCGGCGACCCAAACGGCCCAAAACGGACGGCCCAGCGCGTCCGTTTGGGTCGCGCGGTTGGAGATGCCCTTATAGCCTCATGGACGAGGTGGAAGGGCTGGACGGCCTTGATCGTCGTCTTCGCCGTCGAGGTTGATCGCTATCCCATTCCTCACAGCTTCGTTGTAGGCCGCAAAGCTTGTCATCCACTTATTGTTGTTCTTGAGCAGGTCCCAGCAATGGACCATATGGTAGCCTTTCTTATGCGTCGCCCTGAACTTCTCCAATACGCGGGATACCTACAATCATAGCCGCCAATGATGTACATACAATGATGCAAATAGTGTAGAATGATGTGTTATAGATAAAAACACTGGTACCTAAGCACATAGTCACACAAGTTCAAAAAAAACATGCCTAGCATACACTGACTGTTGTAGCATCAGACTCGGAGTGCACCACATTGATTGCAGGTTACGCAGGAAATACTTCACAATTACCAAATGTTTACTACGATCTCTGAACGATATCTTGTGCAAAATGGCAGAAAATGTACGAGCTGAAAGAGCAGACTTCAGTCTTAAAAATTATATTGTACAATGACTACATTACATTCAGAATGTACAGTTTCAGAATTTGATACAATTCTATTTACTTGTGAAAGATGCCGAGATAAGACAAAGCACACATACAGATACATGTCCCATGAAAAAATGGATCAAACAAACTGACGATGGATTCAACTTAGTTAATCCACGACACAGAAAAGGAGTAGAACATCAGAGAGTATTGCACCATGATGCCACACTACTGTTATCGCATTTTCAGATTTGCCATCAGAGAGTATTGATTTAAAATTAGAAGATCATGGCACTGTCAAATCAGTCATGTGACACTGGTGAAACTAATTATTATTTGCATCAGGGAGAACTGATTCTAAATTAGAAGATCATGGCACAATCAAAACAGTCCTGTGGAATGTGGCACTGGTGAAACTAATTATAAAGATGAAACCCCTGCAGCTAACATACATGCAGATTCAAGGAGATAACTGCAAACAAAACCTTGGCTACTGCAAAGTGCAAACAAAAGATGAAACCCCTGTGCCTGTAAAATGGGGAAGAACTCACGGACCAATTCAGACTAATCTAACCAAGTTCCACTATAGATGCTAAATCACGGATTTTTTTTTTTGCATCGATGGGGGCAAGAGAAGGATCAAAGAGTGCCCGACCTTATCCCCTTCCTCTGTTGATTCTTGTCCACCTCCTCCGACAGATTCTTCCCCTCCTCTACCGGATTCTTGTCCTCCTCACCGCCGCATCTATATTGTCTGACGATGGCGGCGGCAAGGGAGTTTGGGGCCGGGGTGGCGCAGGCCTAGAGGGGAAGGCGATGGGTAGCGACGAGCAGGGCGCTGTGTGCCGACGAGCGGCGCGCCGGCAAAGCGATGGTGGCACAGGCGTACAGGGGAAGGCGCTTGGCGGCGGCGAGCGCGGGCGTCGGCCGAGCGGTGGAGCCGCGAGCGTAGAGGGAAGGCGGTGGGTGTCGGGGAAGACCCCGGGTAGGGCAATGGACGCGGAGCAGCCGGCTGGCCAGCCGGCCGGCTCGCGGCAAAGGCCGGGCGAGGAGCAGCCGGGCTGGCGCCGTGGCCGGCTGGTCCGGAAGCCGGGCTGGCTCTAGGTCCTAGTCGGCCTGGCTACGGCCGCCAATGCTGTAGGCTGGGCCGGCTTCTACAAGCCATATCCGGCGGGGGTGCGGTACCTCGGACCGACTCGAGGCTGGCGAGTCTTGCCTTGGAAGGAACCGGGTTGGTGATCCGGGTTCCCAAAGTCCACGCTGACTTCATCTTCCGTAAAGCGCGGGGCACGCGTGGAGCAATAGTGCCACGCGCCGGACAGGCCATCATGGCTTACGACGCGCCGTACGAGGCTACGGTGGGCGACGGCGACATGGACACTTCCTCTCCATACCGGCCGACCAAGGCAGCCGGATGGGACAGAGCCATGACGCCTCAACGGCTCCTGACGTCACCGCCTCGGGAAGGAGCGGAAGCCGAGCCGGCCAAGCCGGCTAGTAGACTATAGGGTCTTATATGTAAAGTGCCGGTGCCTATATAAGCCGCACTACCCCTCTCGTGCGAGAGAGGATCGATCACTTATTGCTTTCACCTACCTACGAGCGCTGCCACCGTGAGAGAGACCATCGTCTCCCTTAGCCTCTCGGGGGCCGGCGGGACACAGCTCTAGGAGCACCATTGTCTTGTGTGATTACCATATACACTCATAGCAGGAGTAGAGGTTTTACCTCCATCGGAGGGCCTCGAACACTGGGTACGTCGCCGTGTCGCTCGTGCCCATACCCGCTTCCGGATACCGCCGTGAGATCTCTCGGGGAGCCCCTTCGATTAGCCACCCTATGGCATATGCCGTGACGATACCACGACATTTGGCGCCCACCGTGGGGCCTTCGGCATCCTCGGCCGGTGTCTTCATCCGGACGGGCCTCGACCATCACCGCCGGCGAGCGAGTCGCTTCGGGCTTGATGCTGGAGATTCGGCTCCCTCGGCTGCGTCGGCGACTGCGGCTGGGCTGCTTCGCCGACCGGCCCTTCCCGGCCGGCGGCGGCGTCATCTCCTTCGGCGGCCACGACGTCTACGTCGCCACCGTCGCACCGCCGCGCTACCCGCGGCGGGTGTTGCGCTGCGCCAGCCCTCCTCCGCGAGCCGGCGGCGGCGCTCCCGCCGGCCCCGCCGTCGTGCAAGTCATGATGGGCTGGCGAGGAAGTCACCAAGAACCCGCGCACCCGCGGCCCCAACCTGGAGCGCAACGTTGACCCCAACGCCTCCGGCTCGGGCCCAAAGGCGCCACCACCACCGTCCCGGCTGGAGCAAGTCCGGGCAAAGCTGAGCACCCCGCTCACCACCGGCGCCGGCACCGGCGCCGCCGCCGTCGAGCCGGACACGGAGGCGCACCGCGTGCTCCTCCTCAAGCGGAGCCGAGGAGCTGGCTGCTGCTAAGCGCCGGTGGGACATCACCCGGCGCGAGTACAACCACGCCCACGGCCTCACCCCGGGCGGCGACAACCCCGGTCGAGCCGGCCGAGATCCGCCGCGAGGCCGCGACCTAGGCGCCGAGATCGACCGCGACGGCGCGGACGAGCCGGCTCCATCCATGGAGCTGCCCATCTACAACACCCCCGACAAGAACATGCTCGCGGCCGAAGCCGCCGCGGAAGAGCTGCACCGCCTCGAAGGCGAAGAGCTACGCCGCCGGGCTGCGCGGGTGGCTGATTTGGTGAAGGGCTGCCAACGGGCGGTCGAAAGACCCAGGTACGCCGAGACCCTAGGGCTCCTCACGCTCGTGGTGCCGCGAGCAATGCCGAGGACACGGCCGAATCCGCCTCCCCGGCACCAAGCCGGCGCAGCGACTCCCGCGCCACGCGCGCAACCCCGAGCCGGCCAAGCCACCAACCGGGCGGCGGCGGCGGCCGCGGCCGGGCCCACCGAGCGGGAACCGGGACCAAGACTCGAGCCTCGTCGCCCACATCGGCCGGCTCCGGAAGCCGGCGGCGCTCGCCGGCCGGCCCACTCCCGGCCGGGCCCGCGCATCGAGCACTGCCGACGCCGGAGATCGCCTCGACCGGCTGATCGAATCCCGCATCGCGGAAGAGGAGGCGCCGGCTTGCCCCAGAGTGCTTCGGGCCCCGCATCGCCAACGAGCCCGTGCTCGACGGTTTCCAGCTCCCCGCGACACGCCCAAGTACGACGGCACCGCCAAGCCGGAGGGCCGGCTCGCTGGACTACTCCACCGCGGTCGGCATCTCTCGGGGCAACAAGCGCGCGGGCTGTGCGCTACTCCCCCTCATGCTTGCTCGGCTCCGCCCGCACATGGCTCAATAACCTGCGGCCGGCCGGCA
>NC_061509.1:48279892-48297957 GCF_022539505.1 Lolium rigidum
ACCTTGCTAGCCTAAACCTTGTATCGAGAGGGAATACTTCTCATGCATCCAAAATACTTGAGCCAACCACTATGCCATTTGTGTCCACCATACCTACCTACTACATGGTATTTATCCGCCATTCCAAAGTAAATTGCTTGAGTGCTACCTTTAAAATTCCATCATTCACCTTTGCAATATATAGCTCATGGGACAAATAGCTTAAAAACTATTGTGGTATTGAATATGTACTTATGCATTTTATCTCTTATTAAGTTGCTTGTTGTGCGATAACCATGCTTACGGGGACGCCATCAACTATTCTTTGTTGAATATCATGTGAGTTGCTATGCATGTCCGTCTTGTCCGAAGTAAGAGAGATCTACCACCTTTATGGTTGGAGCATGCATATTGTTAGAGAAGAACTTTGGGCCGCTAACTAAAGCCATGATTCATGGTGGAAGTTTCAGTCTTGGACATATATCCTCAATCTCATATGAGAATAATAATTGTTGCCACATGCTTATTCATTAAAGAGGAGTCCATTATCTGTTGTCCATGTTGTCCCGGTATGGATGTCTAAGTTGAGAATAATCAAAAGCGAGAAATCCAAAATGCGAGCTTTCTCCTTAGACCTTTGTACAGGCGGCATGGAGGTACCCCATTGTGACACTTGGTTAAAACATGTGCATTGCAAAGATCCGGTAGTCCAAGCTAATTAGGACAAGGTGCGGGCACTATTAGTATACTATGCATGAGACTTGCAACTTGTAAGATATAATTTACATAACTCATATGCTTTATTACTACCGTTGACAAAATAAAAGCTCTAGCACAAATATAGCAATCGATGCTTTCCTCTTTGAAGGACCATTCTTTTTACTTTTATGTTGAGTCAGTTCACCTATCTCTCTCCACCTCAAGAAGCAAACACTTGCGTGAACTGTGCATTGATTCCTACATATTTGCATATTGCACTTGTTATATTACTCTATGTTGACAATTATCCATGAGATATACATGTTACAAGTTGAAAGCAACCGCTGAAACTTAATCTTCCTTTGTGTTGCTTCAATACCTTTACTTTGATTTATTGCTTTATGAGTTAACTCTTATGCAAGACTTATTAATACTTGTCTTGAAGTACTATTCATGAAAAGTCTTTGCTTTATGATTCACTTGTTTACTCATGTCATTACCATTGTTTTGATCGTTGCATTCACTACATATGTTTACAAATAGTATGATCAAGGTTATGATGGCATGTCACTTCAGAAATTATCTTTGTTATCGTTTTACCTGCTCGGGACGAAGCGGAACTAAGCTTGGGGATGCTTGATACGTCTCCGACGTATCGATAATTTCTTATGTTCTATGCCATATTATTGATGATACCTACATGTTTTATGCACACTTTATGTCATATTCGTGCATTTTCTGGAACTAACCTATTAACAAGATGCCGAAGTGCCAGTTCCTGTTTTCTGCTGTTTTTGGTTTTAGAAATCCTAGTAACAAAATATTCTCGGAATTGGATGAAACGAAGACCCAGGGGCCTATTTCGCCACGAACCTTCCAGAAGACCGAAGAGCATACGAAGTGGGGCCACGAGGTGGCCAGACCACATGGCGGCGCGGCCAGGGGGGCCCGCGCCGCCCTGTGGTGTGGGCCCCTCGTCTGGCCCCCGACTCTGCCCTTCCGCCTACTTAAAGCCTCCGTCGCGAAACCCCTGATGCGAAAAAACCACGATACGGAAAACCTTACTGAGACGCCGCCGCCGCCGATCCCATCTCGGGGGATTCGGAGATCTCCTCCGGCACCCTGCCGGAGAGGGGATTCATCTCCCGGAGGACTCTACACCGCCATGGTCGCCTCCGGAGTGATGAGTGAGTAGTTCACCCCTGGACTATGGGTCCATAGCAATAGCTAGATGGTTGTCTTCTCCTCATTGTGCTTCATTGTTGGATCTTGTGAGCTGCCTAACATGATCAAGATCATCTATCTGTAATACTCTATGTTGTGTTTGTCGGGATCCGATGGATAGAGAATACCATGTTATGTTAATTATCAAGTTATTACATATGTGTTGTTTATGATCTTGCATGCTCTCCGTTACTAGTAGAGGCTCGGCCAAGTTTTTGCTTTTAACTCCAAGAGGGAGTATTTATGCTCGATAGTGGCTTCATGCCCGCATTGACACTCGGGACAGGTGACGAGAAAGTTCTAAGGTTGTGCTTTGTCTTGTTGCCACTAGGGATAAAACATTGGCGCTATGTCCGAGGATGTAGTTGTTGATTACATTACGCACCATACTTAATGCAATTGTCTCGTTGCTTTGCAACTTAATACTCGGAAGGGGTTCGGACGATAACTTCGAAGGTGGACTTTTTAGGCATAGATGCAGTTGGATGGCGGTCTATGTACTTTGTCGTAATGCCCAATTAAATCTCACTATACTTATCATGCCATGTATGTGCATTGTTATGCCCTCTCTATTTGTCAATTGCCCGACCGTAATTTGTTCACCCAACATGCTTTTATCTTATGGGAGAGACACCTCTAGTGAACTCGTGGACCCCGGTCCATTCTTTTAATACTGAAATACAAATCTGCTCGCAATACTTGTTTTATTGTTTTCTCTCGCAAACAATCATCTTCCACACAATTCGGTTAATCCTTTGTTACAGCAAGCCGATGAGATTGACAACCTCACTGTTTCGTTGGGGCAAAGTACTTTGGTTGTGTTGTGCAGGTTCCACGTTGGCGCCGGAATCTCTGGTGTTGCGCCGCACTACATCCCGCCGCCATCAACCTTCAACGTGCTTCTTGACTCCTACTGGTTCGATTAAACCTTGGTTTCTTACTGAGGGAAACTTGCCGCTGTGCGCATCACACCTTCCTCTTGGGGTTCCCAACGGACGTGTCAACTACACGCATCACATGTGTAGCTGGAAAGCAACTAAAGAAGATACATCCTATCAAGAGTATCGTCACCACCTCTAGGCCTCTGGAGCTCCTTCACTTCGATCTCTTTGGGCCATCTTATTATGATACTCTCGGTGGGAGTAAATATGGACTGGTCATTGTTGATGATTACTCAAGATACTCTTGGGTCTTTCTCCTTAAGTCTAAGGATGAGACCTATAGAGAGTTCATCATCTTCGCCAAGAAGGCTCAACGAATGTATGAATCTAAGATCAAGGTGATAAGGACCGACAATGGCATCGAGTTCAAGAACTACACTATGCAAGAGTTTGTTGATGATGAGGGCATCAAGCATGAGTTTTCAGCTCCATATACCCCTCAGCAAAATGGTGTTGTTGAAATGAAGAACCAGACTATTATTGAGATGGCAAGAACCATGTTGAGTGAATTCAAGTCACCCCATAACTTTTGGGGAGAAGCCATCTCTACAGCTGTCCACTACTCCAACCGGCTCTTCCTCCGTCCCCTGCATAATAAAAATCAAAATACGAGCTTCTCACAGGTAACAAGCCTAATGGCATGTACATTTGTGTCTTTGGATGCAAATGTCTTGTTAAAAATAGTAAAGATAAGCTTGGTAAATTAGAAACTAGAACTATAGAGGGTACATTTGTTGGATATGCGGAGAACTCCCACGCCTATAGATACTACAACAAGTCTAGTGGGACTATTGAAATATCTTGTGATGTGGTGTTCTTGGAGGGTAATGGCTCCCAAGTGGAGCAAGTTTTTTTTTGACTATGTTACCGTAGGGGAATCCCCTACGGTGTGAACTTTCTATTAATAATGGGGCACAGAGCCAAACAGAAACCAGAGAGTTACATCATGGTGGAAGGAAGTGGAGCAAGTTGTTCCATGTGCCGCAGGTGATGATGATCCTTCTAATGCCATCAAGCTTATGGGCATTGGGCACATCTGGCCCACAGAGGTCCATACTAATGATCAAGATGGTGGAATAGAAGCCTCAAAGCTCAGCCCAAGTGGAGCCTTGCTCAACTCAAGCTGAACCATCAAGTGTAGCCCAAGATTCATCCTCTACTCAAGATGAGCCACATTCCGAAGAACAAGAAGAAACTCCACATCCCCCTGAGCAAGAACATGATGCTGATCAAGAATCATCCTCAGCCCATGGTCGAGCTCAAGTTGTCCATCATGATCAAGAACTATCTAGAGATGAATTTATTAATCATGAAAAGGAACCATTCGGAAGATCAAGGATGCTTCAAGGGCAAGTGACATGGAAGTAGATCAAGTCCTTGGTAGCATCTCAAGAGGAGTGGTAACTCGTAGACACCATGCATTACTTATCACTTATTTTCAACATCATGCTTTTGTGTCTAGTTTTGAGCCACTCAAGGTACATGAAGCCTTGGTTGATCCGGATTGGGTAATTGCCATGCAAGAAGAATTGGAATGTTTCACCCGCAATGAAGTATGGTCTCTAGTTGAGAGACCCAAAGATCATCGCATCAATGTCATTGGGACCAAATGGGTGTTCAAGAACAAGCAAGATGAGAATGGCATTGTCATAAGAAATAAAGCAAGGTCAGTGGTGCAAGGGTTTGCCCAAATAGAAGGTATCGACTATGAGGACACCTTTGCATCGGTTGCCTGTCTTGAAGCTATTCGTCTTTTGCTTGCATTTGCATCTTTTCATAATTTCAAGCTATATCAAATGGATGTGAAAAGTGCATTTTTGAATGGTCCCCTAAAAGAAACTGCATATGTGGCTCAACCCCCGGGTTTTGAAGATCCATGTCGTCCCAACCATGTGTATTTACTCCATAAGGCACTCTATGGTCTCAAGCAAGCTCCACGTGCTTGGTATGAGTACCTTAGGGATTTCTTACTCTAGGATGGGTTTAGCATGGGTACGGTCGATTCCACCCTTTTCACCAAGCGGGTTGAAGGGGGTGGCCTATTCTTGTGTCAAATATATGTTGATGATATTATATTTGGTGGAACTAACCCTAATCATAACAAAGCTTTTGAGCTAGTGATGACTAGGAGATTTGAGATGTCCATGATGGGGGAGTTGAAGTTCTTCTTAGGCTTCCAAGTGAGGCAACTTGCAAAAGGAACCTTCATCTCCCAAGAAAAATATGTGAAGGACATGCTCAAGAAGTTTAACATGACCAAAGCAAGCCCAATGAAGACACCCATGCCCGTAAAGGGGCAGCTTGGCTCATGTGATGGTGAGAAGGATGTGGATAAAAAGGTATACCGGTCCATGATTGGATCCTTTCTCTACCTTTGTGCTTCCAGGCCGGATATCATGTTAAGTGTCGGGATGTGTGCTCGTTTTCAATCTGCTCCCAAGGAGAGCCACTTGGTGGCAGTCAAACGGATTTTAATATACCTTGTTCTTACTCCTACTCTCGGGCTATGGTATTCAAAGGGGTCAACCTTTGAACTCATAGGCTACTCGGATTCCGATTGGGCTGGTGATAAAGTTGACCGGAAGTCTACCTCCGGGGCTTGCCAATTTATTGGCCGATCATTGGTGAGTTGGTCATCTAAGAAACACAACTCCACTGCCCTATCCACCGCTGAAGCCGAATACATTTCAACGACATCTTGTTGCACTCAGTTGTTGTGGATGAAGCAAACCTTGAAAGACTATGGTGTGTCTCTTGGTAGAGTTCCTCTTCTATGTGACAACGATAGTACAATAAAGATCGCCAACAACCCAGTTCAACATTGTCGCACAAAACATATTGGCATTCGGCATCACTTCCTACGTGACCATGTTGCCAACCGGGACATTGAGCTCACTCATGTGGGAACAATTTACCAATTGGCGGATATTTTCACTAAGGCTTTGGATGAAGCCCGGTTTGTGAACTTGAGAGAACTTGGTATTCTTTATCCTAACAACTTATATTGAACAACTTCTTGCACTACATTCTTGCTTTTAACTTGCTATCTAGCTTGGTTGTACAACGCATATGGGGATAGTCATCTTACCACTCTTGGTATGATGCATACATATGTGTGCAACATAAATAGACCTAATGCCCAAATATGGACCCAAGCATGTCTCTTCGAGGTCTCATGACATTTGTGCTTTAACATAGGGGGAGTAATCCCCCGCCATTCATTAGCCTCACTTATCAAGTGATTTCATCCCATGAGGCTAACTGATCTCTTATTGCAAAATTATTCTAAAATGATTTGTGATTCTTGATATATTTTGAATCATGCCCATCGTTGCTATTTACATCTTGTTTGGATTTAACTCCAATGGGTATGCCTAGAAAAACTTGTGTTCCTACCCCACGTCTATGCTCCTCTTATCAACTATCTATCTATCTATATTGTACATGTCATCTTCTGAACCTTCACAAAACTTTCCCATAAAGAAAATACAAAAGGGGGCTAACAATCTGCAGCTCGGTGCCTGACCCGGTGCTGCCGGCCCATTTGCCGGGCGGACCGGCGCATAACCCGGTCTGCTGGCCCAGACACCGGTCATCGACATCATATGTAGGGGATGAGGTATACCCCTTGGGGTTTCTTTCTCATTCTCCCCTTCAACCTCTGCTGCCATTGACGCCGCCCCTACCTCTCCTCCATCCCCTAGGGCATTCCCACCACTAGATTCTCCCCATACTCCACTCCACCATAGATCGGGCCCTTTGGAGGATCTCCACCAAGGAATTTGGTCCATCTCAAGCCAGTTTTGGAGTTCTTAGGATTTTGCTCACCAAGCCTTCCCTTGAAGCTTCTCTTGCTCCATTGAGCAAGGAGAGCAATGTCTTCGGGTAATTCCCCTCCTCATCCCCTATGTCTTGGATCCCCTTGCCTAGTGCTCCATTTTTGAGGGATTTGAGAATCTAGGGTTAGGGTTAGGGTTAGGCTTAGTACCTTGTGCCATTAGAATGCCATATACCTCAATTCATGGGATACACTCTATATTGCTATAATATGTGTACAAGTATATGAGTTTTTGCATGAATTTGTGTCAAAAAATCTGGAAGTTCATAAGTAATTATCTCAGCCCGGCCTACGGCCCGGTGTGCCGGCTCATACACTGGTCGGGCCGGCGTGTCGCTCGGTAGACCGGCTGCCTGACCAGCTAGTCCGGTCTACAGCCCGGTGCTGTCGGCCGATGCACCAACTCGCCCAGATTTTTGCGCAATTTCATCAAAACACTTGTATACATATTTTACTTTGGCCTCCTTATTCCTGATGACATGTACAGGCCCGAGCGGCCATATGTGCGTTGTGTGCAAGCTGCACAGGGCCCCAAGATTTTGGGGGCCCCAAATTTCTGTGTAGGCCTATATATTTATATATAGAAAAAATAAGGAATCAAGGAAAGTTATCTGAGCTTTGCCGCTTTGGACCTTCGCTGGACCTGGATGCCAAGACGGCCACGCGTGTAGACATGTGACTCTTCGTGAATCGTGCCTACGAAGCGTGATCGTGTGCACCGCGAGTCACGAGGAATATTTCCATCGAACCGTCCTCGTGTTTACGGAAATACAGAGCGACGCACGAACACAGCGCGGACGCGAAGATTCCGTTGGCCTCTTCAGTCCTCAGCTATCCCAAACTTTCGATCATCCATCCAGGCAGCAGGGTGATTCATCTAGCAATTAGGAAGCCAGCTATGTTTCCTTGACCCCGCGACACCGTGGCGACAGACAACGGAAAATTCGAGCTGCGACGCTTCTGTCCGATGACTAGATGAGGTAATTCGATTTTTGTCATCTTGATCGCTGATGAACAACGTTGCAGTATGCAACTGTGGTCTTTTAATTTATTATTTCGATGTTTTTATGTGCTGTTTTAGAACCAATGGGACTTGAAGTGTTGGAGAAGATTGATTGCGAGGATATCATTGAAGATTTTATCTCCAAGAACCCGAAAAGAATGATGTTGTTCAAATAAATATTATGCAACCTAGAGTGGAATAGTTATGCTTCTTAATTTATATCCAATTTTCTTATAAGATGTTAAGACATGTACATTATGTTTGTTGAATAGTTTAATTTTTTTTGTAAGATCGGGGGATCATTTTAAAGTTTCGCACAGGGTCCCGGATTTTGCCGGCCCTGGACATGTACACTTATCTCACTGCTATCTCCCCTTATTTTCTCATTCACTGGTGATTCTAGTGATGACAACCATGTTTCTGCCAAGAGGGGCAAGAATGAGAGGCCCCTGGTATGTCGTACAAGCACTCGTGTGCCTAACAAAGCAGCTCAGAGCAGTGGTCCGGGCAGTTCTGCTGGAGGTTGGAGCAAGACAACATGGAAGAAGAGGAAATGCAAAGATACAACTCAAGATGATGATCTTGTGGAGCAACAACCAAATTTCAAAACTGGTACAGTTCAAATTGCTGGTTGGAGGAGACTCATAGAGGAAAATCACTATCGTTTCGAGGAAAGAACCTACAAAGGTGGTGACAGGGAATTATGGACCAAAACTCAGGCTTGCTTCTGGGATGACTTCTACAGCTATCCAGAGCTCATGAGGAACGACACCTTTGTGCAGCCCAGGGCCATCAATAGGGAAGAGCTCATCATGTTCAATGCCACTGAGTACCGCTTTGTGGTTGAAACTTTGCAGAAGATGGGACTTCTTGATCTTGTGTGCTTGAAGCCTGGCAACTCTGACACTATCGGGGGGTATTGCCGGGTCCTTGTTCGTCAGTTCCACTGCACAGTCTACTTCCATGATGATCCTGCTCGCACTATGACTTGGATGACTGGGATGGAGTAGTATTCTTGCAACTACCTTGACTTCTGTCAAGCAATGGGATTTGGTGCTGGCCATGCTCGTGACTTTCAGATCCACACTGAGGATCCATTCACCCACGGTAACATTGCTGTCTGCTACCCTCCAGAGCCTGCACATGCTCCCCCACTCATCTCAGGGATGTACTACTCTTACCAAGTTCTAGCCAAGATATTCCATGAGAATCTAGTCAGAAAGTCTAGAGATTCGAGTGACTGCCGATCCTACCATCTCAACCTCATGTACTACTGCCGTCCTCAGAATGTTAGGAGGATTGATGGCTTTGACTTTCTCTACAATGAACTGAGACGCTATGTTCACAATCACATGACTCCAAACTTTGCTCAGTAGATCCAGCAACTTATCAATACCATTGTGCCATCTCCTTACAATAGGAAAGATGAAGTGATAAAGATGGAACCTTTCAAGATTCCACAATGGGGAAACAAACCTGAAATCCCTGAGTTGATGCCTTCGGAGCGCAGGTCCAAGGAAAGGCATGACCCGACTGCTAGTTCCAGCTCCTTTATGCGCCCCAAGCGGGGTGCCTCTCGCTTCTTGGCAAATCTATGGAAAATGTGCAGGAATACCAATGATGTGGCTCATCAAAGCCTTGCCCTGAATCAAGAGACTAGGAGGCGCCAGAATGAATTCATGGCTGCAAGAAACCACTATGTTCCTCCTTCTGGTCCTGAACTAGAGCCAGTGATTGCTCCAACTTGGGAGATGCCTCCCATTGAGGATTCCATGTTCCAGAACTTTGACCTATCCCTGTTTGCTCATGGTGGATCTTCACAGGGTGTTCCTCCTCCCAGGACTAGGTTTAGGACTACTCCTGCTCCTGATGTTGCTGGGTTTGGCTCTAATGGGTCTGGAGATGATAAAGACAATGAAGATGATGATGAAGAGGAATCCCCAGCTACTGGGGAAGAGTTCTATTGATGGGAACGCTAGCATTCCTGCTCTCTCCTGCCTTTTTGGTGTTCCGATGCTAAAGCGGGAGAAGAGAGTAGAGTCTAGGATTACGGGTTTCCTGGATGGGGATGTTTTGCACAAGCCATTGCTACTTTATTTGCATCTTATTTGGCTTGTCCTATTTGCTTGCTTTCATTTCCGGAATCATTGCTACTTTTAATAATTCGTGTGTGGACAAGTTAGCTATTTGCTTGCTTTCATTTCCGGAATCATTGCTGCTTTTAATAATTCGTGTGTGGACAAGTTATTGTATGCTTAATCTCTATGTTGGATGATGATGCTTGTTGCTTATATCTTGATTATGTACTTGTCTATACCATGCTTGCTTCCTAAAGATATTGGGGGAGCTTCTCATATTTTACAAATGGTGCACTTTGCATTCAAACGCAAATTCTCCAAGTGCATACATTATGGGAGAGCTGTCTTAATATATTATATGGAATCAAGGTTTTGAACTTATCATAATATTTATATGTGACTCTAGGTCGGTTTGTCATCGTATACCAGAAAGGGGATTTACCCTTATCCATTATTTTGGTAATAATGACACCGTAGCTAGAGTAATCAGACTAATACATGCCTACAAGATTATTCTCAAGTATTAGTCTATCAGGCATAATGGTGTATCAATGGAACAAGAAGGTGAAGGGAGACCCCCACTTCGATGAAAAAGGGGACCACCGGTTTTCCCTCAGGCCGGCGCCAGGTCCGGCGGCACCGGGTGCAGCACCGGTCAGTCCGACGCAGATCGGTTGTGGCGTCGGTGCACACCGGGCACATTCTAGGAACTCCGCACCCCTCTCCCCGCCGTCGCCTGATCACTTGTCCGATTTCTACCGGCTGGCCCGGCGCCTGGCTCAGTGATGCCGACCTCTGCACCGGACCGCCCAGCGTATGCCGGCCCCTGCGCCAATGCACACCGGGGGCACTTCCAGTAAGCTGGGACGCTCGTCCGGTACAGGCCCAGTGCCAGGCCCGATGGCTGCCGGCTGGCCCGGTGTGTGGCCCGGCGGCACCGGGTGTGCCACCGGCCAGTCCGGCGCCTGGCCCGACAGACCGGCCTCCTCGACTTACTGCCGAGCTGGACAAGTTCCCAACGATTGGATGTCAAGTGAAGCTATATATACCCCTTCTCCTAGCTCATAACAGTTAGGCACTACACTACACTTTTTTCTTGAGCTCTCTCTCTCATACTCCATTGTTGAAAACACCAAAAGCCTAAGATCTCCCTCGTCCTCCACCCAAACTCAAATACCTCCGGGGAAAAGCTAGAGGGGGTCTTGATCTATAGTTCCACCGAGCCAAATCTTGTTCCCCCTTGTATTCTTCGAGATACCTGCTCTCTAGGATTTCTTGGAAACCCTACGGCATGGATTTGCTCCTGACAAGATTGTGAAGGTTTGGAGGCTGCCTCAAAGTCTACCACAAGTGAAAGATCTATTCCTTCGTGGGATAGGTTCGGAGAAGAAGGTGAGCCTTCGTGGCGTTGGGAAATCCTTGGTGGGATCCCCACCTCTCCAAACGTGACGTACCTTCTTGCAAAGGAAGGGAACATGGGAATACATCTTCATCTCCGCGTGCTTTTGGTTATTCCTAACCGAATTCTTTACTTGTGTTATATATCATGTGAGAGACTTCGTGCTTGAGATACTTGTATTATCATCTAGGTTGCCTCACCTAGTTTGCATTAGGCTCACATCTATATTCCGCAAAGCCTAATATTGCAAAGAAAGAATTAAGATTTGTAGAAACCTATTCACCCCCTCTAGGTTTACCATCTCTGAACTTTCAGATGGTGTCAATGTGGTCCCTGGAAATCTGGTGGTCCAAGTGCATGACCATGATCAGGATGGCGGTGGCCTTACTGGTAATGGAAATGACAATATCAACTCTATTATGGATTGAAATGGAGGAATGTTGTTTTTAGCTTCTATGATGATCTTATGTACTGCACACATATGTTGGGGGAGGCATAAGGTTTTCACAGTTGCATGATGATAGGAGGAGGAATAGTCGGAGATTGATAGAAACTGTGTCCCAAGTCTTAAATATGCATGCTATATTAATTCATGGTTAATGATACATCTCAAACGTATCTATAATTTCTTATGTTCCATGCTACTTTTATGATGATACTCACATGTTTTATATACATTATATGTCATTATTATGCATTTTCCGGCACTAACCTATTGATGAGATGCCGAAGAGCCAGTTGATGTTTTCTGCTGTTTTTGGTTTCAGAAATCCTAGTAAGGAAATATTCTCGGAATTGGACGAAATCAACGCCAGGGGCCTATTTTTACACGAAGCTTCCAGAAGACCGAAGGAGTCACGAAGTGGGGCCACGGGGCGCCGCCACACTAGGGTGGTGCGGCCTAGAGGGGGCCCGCGCGGCCCTAGCGTGTGGGGCCCCCGTGACGCCCCTTGACCTGCCCTTCCGCCTACTTAAAGCCTTCATCGCGAAACCCCTAGTACCGAGAGCCACGATACGGAAAACCTTCCAGAGACGCCGCCGCCGCCAATCCCATCTCGGGGGATTCGAGAGATCGCCTCCGGCACCTCGCCGGAGAGGGGAATCATCTCCCGGAGGTCTCTTCATCGCCATGATCGCCTCCGGATCGATGTGTGAGTAGTCCACCCCTGGACTATGGGTCCATAGCGAGTAGCTAGATGGTTGTCTTCTCCTCATTGTGCTATCATGTTAGATCTTGTGAGCTGCCTATCATGATCAAGATCATCTATTTGTAATCCTACATGTTGTGTTTGTTGGGATCCGATGAATATTGAATACTATGTCAAGTTGATTATCAATCTATCATATATGTTATTTATGTTCTTGCATGCTCTCCGTTGCTAGTAGAGGCTCTGGCCAAGTTGATACTTGTGACTCCAAGAGGGAGTATTTATGCTCGATAGTGGGTTCATGCCTCCATTGAATCTGGGGGAGTGACAACAACCTCTAATGTTGTGGATGTGATGTTGCCACTAGGGATAAAACATCGATGCTTTGTCTAAGGATATTTGTGTTGATTACATTACGCACCATACTTAATGCAATTGTCTGCTGTTTGCAACTTAATACTGGAGGGGGTTCGGATGATAACCTGAAAGTGGACTTTTTAGGCATAGATGCATGCTGGATAGCGGTCTATGTACTTTGTCGTAATGCCCTGATTAAATCTCATAGTACTCATCATGATATATGTATGTGCATTGTTATGCCTTCTTTATTTGTCAATTGTCCAACCGTAATTTGTTCACCCAACATCTCGTTTATCTTATGGGAGAGACACCACTAGTGAACCGTGGACCCCGGTCCAATTCTTTACATCCGAAATACAATCTACCGCAATTGTTCTTTACTGTTCTTCGCAAACAATCATCATCATCCACACAATACATCTAATCCTTTGTTTAAAGCAAGCCGGTGAGATTGACAACCTCACTGTTACGTTGGGGCAAAGTACTTTGATTGTGTTGTGCAGGTTCCACGTTGGCGCCGGAATCCCTGGTGTTGCGCCGCACTACACTCCGCCACCATCAACCTTCAACGTGCTTCTTGGCTCCTACTGGTTCGATAAACCTTGGTTTCTTTCTGAGGGAAAACTTGCTACTGTACGCATCACACCTTCCTCTTGGGGTTCCCAACGGACGTGTGTCAACTGCACGCATCAGTTAATTAACGGGAAGTATAATTATGACGACCTTGAAACTTATTGTTGTGGTTGGACTTTATGTCTTAATATCTCCCTAGGTTGCTCGGAAACGGCCGTGGGATCAATCACTAGGCGCGTAACTGCATATGTTTATGGTTGCACCTATCTATGGCCTCTCTCTATAAGAAACAATAAAAAGACAATCCATGTGCTTTACTAATTGTGACAAACAAATGAAATAAAATTTGGCTAAACACTTACTCCCTTGAGTTACTCGCTTTCACTTTACTCGCTCTACTTTTAGTAGCTAGTTTACATGTAGTATTTGCTTTCACCGTTTCCTAGATAGAAGTAAAATGTACCTTACACACTATAGTCCATTGCTTTGCACGAAAAGCCATATAAGTGGGTTATATGGCCTTAGAGAATAGATAGTTTATCTGCAACTCCTCGTGGGTTCGACACTTAAATACTTATCGAAGTGTACTACAATGATTCCCTGCACCTTGCGGATTATCAACCTGTTGTTTGGAAACTAAAAATTCCTCCTAGAATTCAAGTTTTCCTCTAGCTTTTCTCCCAAAGTAAAATCATGACCAGAGATAATTTGAGGAAGAGAGGAATACCAAAGCCTTTAGAGCATAGATTATGCAAAGAAATTGAATATGTTACACATTTGTTCTTTGATTGCATTGTGTCTCACCTGCTCTTGAAAGATGTGTACACAATCTTTGATGTGATGATGACTGATAATTTTTTACTTTAGCTTCCATGTGGTTATGTAATACAAGATACTTGCAACTTAATATTGTTTAATTTGTTGTCCTTTGGGGTATATGGGACAATAGGAAATGCATTGTGTTTAACAGAAAAACCTAACTGAATATGAAACAAGTGTGGCACCCAAGTCTGATCTATCTAAGGGACTGGAAGGTACCTTTCATAGACCAAGAGTGGGGGCTCGTGGATCAATTCAGGGGTCTTCTAATAAATAATATCAAGAGGCCATTGTAGCTGGAGCCCGACTGAGCTGCCAGTCATTCGGCTGGATCTCATCCTGGAAGCCATCGGCAAGCTTGGCGTCGCATGGAGAGAGAGATCCTCTCTTGCTTACCTCTAGGAGAACCTTGAAGGCGATGTTGTGAACGTTGTGATGGGCTAAAAAGGGGCTGCCCCTGCATGTTTATGGTGCATGCTTTGATGGGTGTACTATCTGTTTAGCTGCTAGTGTTCTAAAAACTGTCACCTGGCATGGGCTGAAAAGGAATAGAAGAAGGCTTGGGACAAGGAGGCCTCAACATCAACGCCATTGCCATCTCCGTGTTCATCATTGATCCCGCCATCCATCGGGTTGTAATCCAAACTCTCTTGTGGATCTTATACGCGTGTCATATCCATCCATCAATATTCATTCATATGATGTCTTGTGCCACTTTTATCGAGTAGTTTAGTTGGGGATATGGATAAACCCTAGTATAATTACGAAATGAAATAAATATTTATGTTGTTTAGTTGCTATATGTGAAAGTGGTGGGTTGTCTTCCATGGTGTCGTATGTTGTGCACCATGCAATATTTGCCACTAGGGACTTCGAAGGCAATCATCGTTAAGTGTGGTTGGATGTAGGTAGGCGTACAACTGACAACAATCCACCGCCTCTTTCAATCATGTCTTAACGAGGAGCAAGAGGTACAAGAGTCTATAGCCATAGCCATGGGTAGACCCTTAAAAACTGGACCTCCGTGACATGCGAGGGCAAAGGTAGTGGCTATTAGGAGTGTTGAACAGTGCTTCTGAGCCTCTAGGAGCACCTTTATTTGAGCCTCTCCTCATTTCACCCACATGTAGTAATAAATATATTAAATCCTAATCATGATTAAACTATGCTAGTGGTGATGCTGGACTCTCCAGTCTCGTCTTTATCTTACTCTTAGTTTACTCTTAGTTTTAGTTGCTTTTAGTTTTTAACTTTTATCTTGGTCTTATTCACAACAAATTTAAACTATCTAGTTGATTACAATAGTTAAGTAGCAACCAATAGAATATGCTATTTTCATACCACCGTTTGCGTGTGAACGTGGCTGCACTGATAACGTAGTTGCGGAGTTTTTAGTTTTCATTATGCAAAACTCCCATGAGATCGATCTTTAAATAAATATTTGTTGATGGCCAGTTGTTAAGTAATGTAATAACCATATTGCGGTGCAGGAAAACCAGATATCAATCATCATGGCTTGTGCGGCAACTGCCAAGACGAGCTTAACCTCTTCCTTGGCTGCGGCAACGTCAATTGCTTCGGCCTTCTTTGCCCTTACGACAACACGCTAGGCACCATGCTTCTTAGTATCAAGCACCCTATTTTCGGCGTCAACTCTTTCTCCGGGACCTAGGCCTTGACTTTGCGGCTGACAGTAGGGGTAAGGTCCAGTGGCGGAGCTTAGTGCATGTCAGAGGGGCCACCGCCCCCCCATGATTTGCACATGCACTGAAGATTTTTTTTGGAGAGCCTAAATTATGGATTTTTGTGTATTTTGCCCCCCATGAACTCATGAATTTCATTTTGCCCCCAGCAACTTCCACCAAGCTCCGCCACTGGTAAGGTCCATGACGGTGGCGGCGGCGTTCTCCATGGTTGGGGCGGCGATATTTGGTTAGAGCTTTGGAAGCGGCACCGGAGAAAATTGAAGTACCAATAACGGGAGAAGGAGTGGCTTTGCCTAGGAATAGAAAAGGGTATGCACACAGACACAGCTCTGTTTGCATCGGTGCATTTCGAGCCTAAATTTAAGCTAAGAATGTGTCGCCGCGAACAGCTTAATCTGTTTGCGTCATACCGCTGAATAAAATTTTCATATCATTCCGCCTGCACAAACCAAAACAAAGAGACAAAGTTTGTTTAGGTCTAGCCTCACTTAGAGCATGTATAATAGGAGATGCTTAGAAAACAAACTGGTTTTTGTCTTCGTATTTATTTCTAGATGCCAAACTGAATACCTCTCATGCACAAATTAGCATCAACCCTCAACAAAAAGTTTGGTTTACTTTTCTAATCAGCACTCTAAGCATCTTTCATTCTACATGGCATTAAGAAGGTCCAACGTCCATGTAACAGTACAAAGGACTATTGATGTTACTAAAAATAGTACAATGACCAGATAAGATTCCCCTTCCCCTCCCCTAAAAAGAAGAAAAGATTCCACTTAAAAATGAGGAGCCAGAGCACCTTCCTGCAAACCCGGAACTAAAATCAGAGCAATACCATCCACCTCCTCACCCTCTTCGTCCATTCCCTGATCCTGATTCCCCACTCGCTCACGGTCTTCCCCGATTGTTCCAAGAATCAAGGAACCAGCCACGAGCCAGGACTGGGAAGGAGACCTGCCGGGAAGACAATGCTGGAGGGGAAGGCGCTGGTGGAGGACACAGACATGCCGCCGCGGATGCAGGCGGCGGCCACGTCCGCCGCCTCCCACGCGCTCGACCTCTTCGACGTCACCGACTGCCGCGCCATCGCCGGTCACATCAAGACGGCACGTCCTCTTTCCGCCCATCTCTGTTTCTCCAATTGGGCTGTCTTTGCTGAAGATCTGGTCTTGATTCGCCGGAGCTGTGTGGCAATCCACGTTTTTTCCCCGCAGGAGTTCGACAAGCGGTACGGCGTCGGGTGGCAGTGCGTGGTGGGCGCCAACTTCGGGTGCTTCTTCACCCATTCCAGCGGCACCTTCATCTACTTCTCCCTGGAGCGCCTCACCTTCCTCCTCTTCAGGGCCGCCGCCGTTGCCGCGGCTTCCTAATACGTCGGCGAAATCTTGATCTGCTATTGCCCAACCTGGAGGGATTCAGTCGCCGGCGACGACGGATTCGATTTCGAGACGTGCACTGCCTCCTTCAGAGATTACCCATGTATGCTCGCTCAACTCAAATGCGCCCAATTTTGTACATAGACAATGTTTTGGTCTGTTGTGGAATTTAGCAAGCTCTCTGATGATGTTCTTCATCTAGATTCTATCCGTTTCGACTTGTGAAGGTGCCACATTTGTTCAATATCTACTTTCGGTCCAGTTCTTTTTTTACCAAAACTAGGAAATATTCATGGACGTGTAGATGCTATGTATAGATGGGGCGTGTGAGGCTGTGAGCTGTGAGATGATTCTCGGTTGAAGTGAATGATGCGCCCGATCGTTGATCGTTGGTCGATGACAGTTGAGGGCTCTTAGTCGTGTGAAAACGAAAGAAGAACACCTGCACCATGACATCGATTGGCATGACAAAATACGCAAGAAAACGAGTTGATTAAATGATTTTGTTCCGTTCCATTTTAAGCTCAAGGTCTAGCTGAAATCGCAGCGCATGACAATGACCAGGGAACAACCCAGCTGCGATGATTCCATCACCTAAATGGAACATCTTGTGGCTTTGTCAGTTCTGCAATATTTAGTTCAGTGGCATATGTACAACCGGTAGAAACTGAAGTGGCATAAAACCAATTAACCTTTTTGTATACGTGTATCAGCTCTGACTGGACGGCAATGCTGGCTCAGGGGTGGAGCTTTCGCTCTCTTTCTTGATCCAATCTCACGGTGGAGAGCTGTACAAAATATTACCCTGACCCTATTTATATATTTAGGCGCCTCATGTCATCTCAACGGCGCCCCAAACCTCCAACACCTAGGGCGTGTTTAGCCATTAGCAATATATCATACTGACATCTAAGATAGCTAG
>NC_061509.1:48298057-48329085 GCF_022539505.1 Lolium rigidum
CGCGTGATAGCCGATCAAGCTATAGAACTAATGGGAAAAGGCTTATATCCGCAACTGCTCGCATGACGAGAAAACGAAAGTCCGCCGGTGGTAACCCGAACCATTGACGGGCAAAAAAACGATCGTCTGATGTAGCTTGTGAACTGGTCTCCATGACGTGTACTGGTGACACGTGTCACAGGTTTAGGACGAAGCAGTGACATAGTGGCAGAAAACGTCCATCGCTTGTTCTTCTCCGAAACTATTGACATGCTTGTGTTTTCTTGATTGTCACTAGTTATACATAGAACGACAAGTTTTCTACGCACTCTTTTTCTTACCAGGATATCGAAGGAGACCGGAAAGTTTTTCATGTGGTGGCTTGCTTGCGTAATATATTATGGTTCATCTTCAGAAAAAAAAAATTTAGGGAGGGGAAAGCATGCTGCCAAATACTTGACATCAGCGATCAGTTTTACTATAATGTAGTGGAACACCCAGATATTTAAGAGGGAACTCCCTGATTTTGCAGCCCAAAATTTACGTAGAAAGTATCTGCTTCTTCTTCGTGCAAGTTAAGAGGGATCAAATCACTTTTATGAAGAGTTTCGAATTAATTTGGACATTATGGTAAACCAATTCGAGGTTCTAATATCCTCTTCATGATTCATTTCGATCAATCAGTTTCGTGCGCTAGCATTTATCTTTTTCCAAAATTTTTGTTTTGGAGAGGCAAATTGGGTTAGCCTTATTTTCTGGACGTCCTTTTGAAATGATTCCATTTTACTAGTTTGGAAAAGAAGCGGGGAAATAGACACGGTGAGAAAGATTGAAAGAAAATAAGATTGAATCTAACCTAAAAGCCAGAGCAAAATAGGGTCTAGGAGCAGGAAGATTGGGGGATTTTTTTATCGGATTTTGCATAACTACCCTTTCTGAGATCTGTTCAAACAAATAGCAATCATTTTAAGTTCATGGCTGCCTCACAATCTTTTTCGGAAATATGAGAGTATCATCAGCGTATTGCAAGCTGATGATACCCCAGGCCTAAAATTAGACAAAAACCTAGAAATAAGGTTTTTCTCAGCAGCTATAGAGAGCATTTGGAAAAGAAATTCAGACACCAAATTATAGAAAAGGGGAGACAGGGGATCCTAAACCCTTTCTCTGTATTGAATGGTGATCGTCGCACTGGCATTGACATGTTTGCCAATGCCTAGGCAGCCACCATGCCATGGCGCGGGTCACCACCCTGGCATGGTAATGCCGATCACGCACGACGACTCCTACATGTACAGGCACACACATAAGTAATAAGAGATCATGATTCTAGTCTAAATCGAATGACCCAAACCCAAATCAGATGAACTACGTACGGATGAATCTATAAATCCTATATAAAAAAGGGGAACAGAGAACTCACCATCAGACAGAGTGAGAGTGGACCCATCGGAGGAGGCACCCTCGACGCTCATGTCGGTGCTGGATGTACTGCAGGTGGTGCCGATGGTTCCAGCGCACATGCCGGAGGCTGTGGTGCTGGAGCTACTACAGGCGGGGCCACCGACGATGTTGGAGAAGGAGCAACTGCAGGTGGATCCCTTGCTCGTGGCAAAGCATGCCACGAAAGAGGGACGAACCCTGGCGGTAGCTCCATCTACCGGCTCGAGCCGGTTGCACGCGCTGCTATGGTTGATGCGTGCCCGCACGCGCGTGTGCCTGTGTGTGTGTGGGGGGGGGGGGGTTGTTAAATGTCCCCATCAAGGGAGCCGCCGATTAAATACCGGTGGTCGCTATGGCCTCTACAGCTGCCCTCATGCTCACAATCGGCCTCGATGCGAAGGGCGACGATTGATTAGCACTGACACGACTGTCAATCACCGTCGCCGCGTTGCGGAGTCAGCCGACTTCATAGTCGCGAATGATGCACGTGTGCCTTCTGGCTTGTCGAGGTCTAAGCTTGCCGCGACATCCGTAGACGGAGGGGGCGGGGAAGACATGGATGTGGTGTCTGATGGGACATGATAGGCCGTGTGAGTGAGGGGAGAGAGAGGGCGGTGATTGGAGTGGAGTGCATGCACATGAGTCAATGAGGCATCTCCCGCGCTTCTTCGCCCGTGCAACCGTTGCATGAGGGCGTGCATTCTTTCACATTTTACACTCGAACGGGCCAGGCTCCACGGAAAATGCCGATTCAGCCATTCCTCCCTGACATGCCAGAGGGTGCTTTAAAACCCGTGATAGACACAACGCACGCTTTCGGGGGGGGGGGCAAGATCAAAACAACCCATTTTCTTCTCCCCGGGCCAGGGTTAGAGTGGCTGGGGGCTACCCCCGCTTGGGCTAGGTTAAACTAGGTTCTACATAGGATAACATATCAATGTGAAATCTCCCTCAATTTTTTAGTGCAAAAATAATTATAGATAGGGATTTCTATTTTCGTGCCCTCGGGTCCTTAGTTGTGCTCATTTTTCCCCAGCTCCTTAGTTTTTCCTCAGTTTTCCCCAAGTCCTTGTTTGAAACGCGCAGAAGCAGCTCAGACGGCAGGATTCCCGTTTAGTTTACCATTTCGTGCTGACGTGTGGGGCCGCGTCGTGTGGGCCCGTGTCGCGTGGGGCTGGTAGAAAGGGACCGCGTGGGATAGGACGAGATAGCGTTTGGTTGCACGTGAGCAGGAGCTGGGTTTTGTCTCTCTCGACCCAAATTGGCATTTTCCCTTTTAAGAGTACCTTTTCCGCCTCCTTCCCTCTGCCTTTTTTCACCTAATTAGTATCAAATATAGAGAAGCTTGCATTTCTGTCTTTCTTCAATTATTATTTGTGCCTTTTGGCCCTCGTTGTTTGCCCAATATGGCAGCAAATCTAGTAAGGAGCCCAATCTAGTACTCCATCTGGTCCATATGTATGTAGTTAAATCTAGAAGCAAATCTACAGGGAATGTACGATAAATTCACACGGTCATATAATAGAATAGGGATAGATAATAGGGATCCCTCCCTAGATAATAAGCTGCATACAGCAGCCAAACATAGTAACGAGTTCGAGGTTCTTCACAGCACCATCATACTAACAACATAACAACAAGGGATCCCTAGCTAACAACAAAGGGATCCCAACAACAAAATGGAGGAGGCAGCAACAGCACACGTCCAGGACTCCGCCTACCCCATCTGCCTCTGCCTCCACTTGTTGCTCCCCTTGGGAGCCTTGGGCTTGAGCGGAGGCATGCGCCCGACGGAGATCTCCATCCGCTGGATGCTGCGGAGGTGCATGCCAAGCGCCATGTGCTTGGCGCGGAAGGAGTGGGGGTTCACCGACGCGCCGACCTTGGGGTTGGTGTTGCCGATGTTCTCGGCATGCGTGAGGAGGCAGTTGAAGTCAGTGCCGCCGAGCCTCCTAGTGCATAAGGGGCACCTGTAGACACCCTTGGCGAAGTAGGAGACGTACTGGCCGACCTGCAGCCTCCGCAGCACCTGGCGAGTCTTGATGTCATGGTGCTCGTCGTCGCTGCCGACGTCGCTGCCAGACAGTTGATACATATCAAACGGGAACTAGTAGTGAATGAGTTGCAACAATGACGAACGTGCATGATAACAAAGTTAGGAAAAACAGAGGCAGCCTCAGTTAGAATGGACACGATTATATGTCTACAGGGATGTAGTCAGCGAACCAAAGCTCATGCACAACAGATTTGTACACAGAAATGGTTCGCTGAACCCTCCCTGTAAAAATCTGTGCCCACCGATTCATCATAGGCAAAGAAACAGATTCCAGATCTGAACTTGAACACATTCCAGATTATTTACAAAATTAAACGGTTGATATCTTTTGATTCGTGCATAAAATAACTGATTGAGATCCTATGATTACTTGCATAAATTAACTGATTGAGATCCCATTTTTACTTGCATAAATTAACCGAACGGGTGGTTAATGCGACCCGCTGATGTCTACGTGTGCTTCTATTCTTGTAGACAGTGTTGGGCCTCCAAGAGCAGAGGTTTGTAGAACATCAGCAAGTTTCCCTTAAGTGGATCACCCAAGGTTTATCGAACTCAGGGAGGAAGAGGTCAAAGATATCCCTCTCATGCAACCCTGCAACCACAAAGCAAGAAGTCTCTTGTGTCCCCAACACACCTAATAGGTGCACTAGTTCGGCGAAGAGATAGTGAAATACATGTGGTATGAATAAGTATGAGCAGTAGTAACGGCGGCAGAAAAGTGCTTTGCTGCCCAGGACTGGCGTGTGGTTGATGGTGGTAATATTGCGGATAGTACAGATGTAGTAGAACAGTAAACAAGCAGCGATAGCAGTATTTAGGAACAAGGCCTAGGGATCATACTTTCACTAGTGGACACTCTCAACTTTGATCACATAACAGAATAAATAGATAGATGCTAGACTCTACACTCTCTTGTTGGATGATGAACACCACTAACTGTGTAGGATTACACAAACCCTCAATGCCGGAGTTAACAAGCTCCACAATATTCGATATTCATATTTAAATAACCATAGAGTGCATGATAGATCAACACAACTACACCAAGTACTAACATAGCATGCACACTGTCACCATCACACTATGAAGGAGGCATAGATCACATCAATACTATCATAGCAATAATTAACTTCATAATCTACAAGAGATTACAATCATAACCTACGCCAAGTACTACACGATGCACACACTCGTCACCATTACGCCGTGCGGGAGGAATAGAGTACTTTAATAACATCACTAGAGTAGCACATAGATGAATAGTGATACAAAACTCATATGAATCTCAATCATGTAAGGCAGCTCATGAGATCATTGTATTGAAGTACATAGGAGAGAGATTAACCACATAGCTACCGGTACAGCCCTTAGCCTCGATGGAGAACTACTCCCTCCTCATGGGAGACAGCAGAGTTGATGAAGATGGCGGTGGAGATGGCAGCGGTGTCGATGGAGAAGCCTTCCTTATCGTGGCTCTTCCCGTATCGAAGATTTAGGTCAGGGACCTTTAAATAGGCGAAGAGGCGGCGTCAGAAGGTCAACGAGGCGACGACACAACAGGGGGGCGCGGGCCCCCCCTTGGCCGCGCCAGGGTAGTGTCTGGTGGGCCTGTGGCCCCCCTCTGGCTCCTCTCGGGTGTTCTGGAAGCTTCGTGGGATCCTAAGATGCTGGGCGTTGATTTCGTCCGATTCCAAGAATATTTCCTTACTATGATTTCTGAAACCAAAACAGCGAGAAAACAAGCAAGCGGCCCTTCGGCATCTCGTCAATAGGTTAGTTCCGGAAAACGCATAAATATGACTTAAAGTATGCATAAAACATGTAGATATCATCAATAATGTGGTATGGAACATAAGAAATTATCGATACGTCGGAGACGTATCAGCATCCCCAAGCTTAGTTTCTGCTCGTCCCGAGCAGGTAAACGATAACAAAGATAATTTACTGGAGTGACATGCCATCATAACCTTGATCATACTATTGTAAGCATATGTAATGAATGCAGCGATCAAAACAATGTAAATGACATGAGTAAACAAATGAATCATAAAGCAAAGACTTTTCATGAATAGTACTTCAAGACAGGCATCAATAAGTCTTGCATAAGAGTTAACTCATAAAGCAATAATTCAAAGTAAAGGCATTGAAGCAACACAAAGGAAGATGAAGTTTCAGCCGTTGCTTTCAACTTGTAACATGCATATCTCATGGATAATTGTCAATGCAAAGTAATATAACAAGTGCAATATGCAAGTATGTAGGAATCAATGCACAGTTCACACAAGTGTTTGCTCCTTGAGGTGGAGAGAGATAGGTGAACTGACTCAATATAAAAGTAAAAGAATGGCCCTTCGCAGAGGGAAGCATTGATCGCTATATTTGTGCTAGAGCTTTGGTTTTGAAAACAAGAAACAATTTTGTCAACGGTAGTAATAAAGCATATGTGTTATGTAAATTATATCTTACAAGTTGCAAGCCTCATGCATAGTATACTAATAGTGCCCGCACCTTGTCCTAATTAGCTCGGATTACCTGGATTATCATCGCAATACATATGTTTTAACCAAGTGTCACAAAGGGGTACCTCTATGCCGCTCTGTACAAAGGTCTAAGGAGAAAGCTCGCATTGGATTTCTCGCTATTGATTATTCTCAACTTAGACATCCATACCGGGACAACATAGACAACGAGATAATGGACTCCTCTTTAATGCTTAAGCATTCAACAACAATTAATTTTCTCATATGAGATTGAGGATATTTGTCCAAAACTGAAACTTCCACCATGGATCATGGCTTTAGTTAGCGGCCCAATGTTCTTCTCTAACATTATGCATGCTCTAACCATTCTAGCGGTAATCTCCCTTATTTCAGACAAGACGGACATGCATAGCAACTCACATGATATTCAACAAAGAGTAGTTGATGACGTCCCCAGGAACATGGTTATCGCTCAACAAGCAACTTAATAAGAGATAAAGTTCATAAGTACATATTCAATACCACAATAGTTTTTAGGCTATTTGTCCCATGAGCTATATATTGCAAAGGTAGAGGATAGAAATTTTAAAGGTAGCACTCAAGCAATTTACTTTGGAATGGCGGAGAAATACCATGTAGTAGGTAGGTATGGTGGACACAAATGGCATAGTGGTTGGCTCAAGGATTTTGGATGCATGAGAAGTATTGCCTCTCGATACAAGGTTTAGGCTAGCAAGGTTTATTTGAAACAAACACAAGGATGAAGCGCTGCAGCAAAACTCACATAAAAGACATATTGTAAACATTATAAGACTCTACACCGTCTTCCTTGTTGTTCAAACTTTTACTAGAAATTATCTAGACCTTAGAGAGACCAATTATGCAAACCAAATTTTAGCAAGCTCTATGTATTTCTTCATTAATGGGTGCAAAGTATATGATGCAAGAGCTTAAACATGAGCACAACAATTGCCAAGTATCAAATTATCCAAGACATTTTACCAATTACTACATGTATCATTTTCCGTTTCCAACCATATAACAATTAACGAAGCAGTTTCAACCTTCGCCATGAACATTAGAAGTAAAGCTAAGAACACATGTGTTCATATGAACCAGCGGAGCGTGTCTCTCACCCACACAAGAATTTATTCAAACAAAAACAAAAACAAAAACAAAAACAAACAGACGCTCCAAGTAAAGTACATAAGATGTGACCGAATAAAAATATAGTTTCAAGAGAAGGAACCTGATAATTTTGTCGATGAAGAAGGGGATGCCTTGGGCATCCCCAAGCTTAGATGCTTGAGTCTTCTTGAAATATGCAGGGGTGAACCACCGGGGCATCCCCAAGCTTAGAGCTTTCACTCTTCTTGATCATATTATATCATCCTCCTCTCTTGACCCTTGAAAACTTCCTCCACACCAAACTCGAAACAAACTCATTAGAGGGTTAGTGCATAATAAAAAATTCACATGTTCAGAGGTGAAACAATCATTCTTAACACTTCTAGACATTGCTCAAAGCTACTGGGAGTTAATGGAACAAAGAAATCCATCCCACATAGCAAAAGAGGCAATGCGAAATAAAAGGCAGAATCTGTCAAAACAGAACAGTCCGTAAAGACGAATTTCTAAGAGGCACCATACTTGCTCAAACTAAAATGCTCAAATTGAATGAAAGTTGCGTACATATCTGAGGATCACTCACGTAAATTGGCAGAATTTTCTGAGTTACATACAGAGAATTAGGCCCAGATTCGTGACAGCAAGAAATCTGTTTCTGCGCAGTAATCCAAATCTAGTATGAACCTTACTATCAAAGACTTTACTTGGCACAACAATGCAATAAAATAAGATAAGGAGAGGTTGCTATAGTAGTAACAACTTCCAAGACTCAAATATAAAACAAAGTTACTGTAGTAAAATAAACACATGGGTTATCTCCCAAGAAGTTCTTTCTTTATAGCCATTAAGATGGGCTCAGCAGTTTTAATGATGCACTCGCAAGAAATAGTATTTGAAGCAAAAGAGAGCATCAAGAAGCAAATTAAAAACAAATTTAATCCTAACATGCTTCCTATGAAAAGGAATCTTGTAAATAAACAAGTTCATAAAGCATAATGCAACAAGTATAGAAAGATAAAACAAGTGCAGCTTCAAGATTTTCAGCAAAAAGAGAGGTGTTTTAGTAACACGAAAATTTCTACAACCATATTGTCCTCTCTCATAATAACTTTCAGTAGCAACATGAGCAAACTCAACAATATAACTATCACATAAAGCATTCTTATCATGAGTCTCATGCATAAAATTATTACTCTCCACATAAGCATAATCAATTTTAGTAGTAATAGTGGGAGCGAATTCAACAAAGTAGCTATCATTTTTATTCTCATCATCAAATATAGGAGGCATATTGTAATCATAATCAAATTTATCCTCCATAACAGGCGGTAACAAAAGGCTACTATCATTATAATCATCATATATGGGAGGCATATCATAATCAACATAAACTTTCTCCTCAATACCCGAAGGGCTAAAGAGATCATTTTCATCAAAACCGATCTCCCCAAGCTTAGAATTTTCCATAGCATTAGCAACAATAGTGTTCAAAGCATTCATATTAATAGCACTCCTATTAGCATGCATATAAAGTTCCATGGGTTTTTTAATTCTCTCTTCAAACACATCATGTCCTAATTCAAGATAAAGTTCATAAAGATCTCTCATATTTTTGTTGTTTTCCATTATGCCTAACTAGTGTAAACAAGAAACAAAAAGATGCAATTGCAGGATCTAAAGGAAATAGCTTCGAGTACTTACAACGGCGGAAAATAGCTTAGTAGCCGACATCCGGAGTGTGAGTACCTTTTACCTTTCCTCCCCGGCAACGGCGCCAGAAAAGTGCTTGATGTCTACGGGTGCTTCTATTCTTGTAGACAGTGTTGGGCCTCCAAGAGCGAGAGGTTTGTAGAACAGAAGCAAGTTTCCCTTAAGTGGATCACCCAAGGTTTATCGAACTCGGGGAGGAAGAGGTCAAAGATATCCCTCTCATGCAACCCTGCAACCACAAAGCAAGAAGTCTCTTGTGTCCCCAACACACCTAATAGGTGCACTAGTTCGGCGAAGAGATAGTGAAATACAGGTGGTATGAATAAGTATGAGCAGTAGTAACGGCGCCAGAAAAGTGCTTTGCTGCCCAGGACTGGCGTGTGGTTGATGGTGGTAATATTGCGGACAGTACAGATGCAGTAGAACAGTAAACAAGCAGCGATAGCAGTATTTAGGAACAAGGCCTAGGGATCATACTTTCACTAGTGGACACTCTCAACTTTGATCACATAACAGAATAAATAGATAGATGCTAGACTCTACACTCTCTTTTTGGATGATGAACACCACTAACTGTGTAGGATTACACGAACCCTCAATGCCGGAGTTAACAAGCTCCACAATATTCGATATTCATATTTAAATAACCATAGAGTGCATGATAGATCAACACAACTACACCAAGTACTAACATAGCATGCACACTGTCACCATCACACTATGAAGGAGGCATAGATCACATCAATACTATCATAGCAATAATTAACTTCATAATCTACAAGAGATTACAATCATAACCTACGCCAAGTACTACACGATGCACACACTCGTCACCATTACACCGTGCGGGAGGAATAGAGTACTTTAATAACATCACTAGAGTAGCACATAGATGAATAGTGATACAAAACTCATATGAATCTCAATCATGTAAGGCAGCTCATGAGATCATTGTATTGAAGTACATAGGAGAGAGATTAACCACATAGCTACCGGTACAGCCCTTAGCCTCGATGGAGAACTACTCCCTCCTCATGGGAGACAACAGCGTTGATGAAGATGGCGGTGGAGATGGCAGCGGTGTCGATGGAGAAGCCTTCCGTATCATGGCTCTTCCCGTATCGAAGATTTAGGTCAGGGACCTTTAAATAGGCGAAGAGGCGGCGTCAGAAGGTCAACGAGGCGACGACACAACAGGGGGGCGCGGGCCCCCCCTTGGTCGTGCCAGGGTAGTGACTGGTGGGCCTGTGGCCCCCCTCTGGCTCCTCTCGGGTGTTCTGGAAGCTTCGTGGGATCCTAAGATGCTGGGCGTTGATTTCGTCCGATTCCGAGAATATTTCCTTACTAGGATTTCTGAAACCAAAAACAGCAGAAAACAGCAACTGGCCCTTCGGCATCTCGTCAATAGGTTAGTTCCGGAAAACGCATAAATATGACTTAAAGTATGCATAAAACATGTAGATATCATCAATAATGTGGCATGGAATATAAGAAATTATCGATACGTCGGAGACGTATCACCCGCGTCCTACGCGTCCACCGCTGCACATCTGCACGTTTTGGAGTTCTGCAATGCGACACGCGTCCACGATTGCACGTTTTCGACTTCTGCACCGCGACCCGCGTCTACGCGCCAACAATTGCACGTCTTCCATTTCTACACCGCAACACGCGTCCTCGAGTCTAACCCTGAAAATTTGGATATATTCAGTTATAACCTCGAGTATTATACTAGCATTTTTTGTGCGCTCAGTTTTCCCCTTGAGTGCTAATACTGGCTAGTGCAATATGCTCAGTTTTACCCTCAAGTAGCTGGTCAACAGACAGTCAATAAATGGGATTAACTAGTTAAATGAGTCATTTAATGTGCAAAAAATTCCGAAAAATAGTGGCACATACTCATGGAGTCTTTACCACAAATTGCCAGTTCTCAAAACATGATAAGTCATAGATAAATCAAGTTTTACCATAAATTGCCACTTCTCAAAGGCCTTCTCAAATCACCTAGTCAGAAGATAACGGTCAACCGTCGGGCAACCGGCCGTTACAGCACCTGTGATGGTTTCAGACAAGGTCTTGGGGAAAACTGAGGAAAAACTAAGGAGCTGGGGAAAACTGAGCACAACTAAGGAACCGAGGGCACGAAAATAGAAATCCCTTATAGATACTAGGAAATTTTCCCGTGCGTTGCACCGGGTTGATTTATATTGGACATTTATTTAAGTTTTATGGACTTAACAATTACTCCCTCTATTTACATTTAATTGACATCAAGGTTAGTTGCTCTGCATGCAATTTTGTACCGTGGTGGTGTTGATTAATTCAGACCAGAGGTAGTATCTTCAAAAAGCATATGGCATAGTGGAAGAGAAATTCATAGACATCCGTGACATGACACAAAGAATACATAATTGCCTTATAAGTTTATAGGGAGTATAATAATAATAAATACAGCTAGGCATCCATATACGAAGAATTTGACGGCATATCAACGCAGAATGTAAGATTTAGGGGAGTCACGGCTTGGAAAGGAATTCGCGTAGTAGCGGTGAGGGTTGTAAGAAAATTGAGGACATCGACATTATTGCATCGAGGTACTGAACAAAAGGATTGCCATTTTCCTCTGATAAGTTCAGAATACCAAATCGAGGCACTATCGACTTCTTTCACATCTCTGTAGTCGATTTGAGTGCTCAGAAAAATCCATTCACAGTTTCATAAATACTGACCGTCTATTATTTAGAGGTGACATTATTATGCTGCTAAGTTCAGCTGTTTGACTGAGAGGCCACCATACCCAGATTCACCAAGAAAGCTAGAAATACTAAGCTAGAAAGCACCAATCAACACTGTATCTCCCCGTAAAAGGAGGAGATGAGTGGGCTTCGGTCACTTTTTTTTCTTATGGTACCGAGCAAGGCGGAGATGGCCGAGATGGGTAACCTAGATTAGAACGGTGCAAATAGTTATTTTTGACTTGGTGGTGGCATATGGTGTAATTTCAACCAAAATCAGGGGCAATAACTGACGGACCAACAAGAAATATTTTTTATTATTATTTTATAATTATAGAGATATGTTTTCCCTTTTCCTCTATAAGAAAACCAAGGAAAATAAATAACTACCTAAATACAATTTTCATAGGAAAAGGAGTAATATATAATGTAGGTTTAAATATGATTCTATTTTTTATATTATGGTAGAAATTTCACTTGCCATGGTTGGCAAGGGTTTTAGGGGTTTGAAACTAAACCTTTGAGGAAATGCTTTATTCTCTTAGAAATATTTCTAGGGTTAGTTTTTGCTTCTTCTTTTATGGCAGGGTCAACATTCCCTAATTTGTTGTCACGGAGTGAAATTTTTGGGATAAATCTCCCCATGATAAAACATGGCAAAAGGTTAAATGAACCAGATTTCAAGCATGAATCCAATTCAGACTCCAAAACACAAAAATTCTAATTCCTTGTCATCTCCGTTTCATAGATACATGTTTTTGTTAGACCCCAATAATCTCGCGTGTGATAATTACATTGCGGCGAGATGCTAGCGTGTGGCCGGCAGCTGCAGCCTTGCCGGCTTCATCTACTGCTCAAGTCGAGGCAAGTCAGTGAGGATATTCTGTTATTATCTATGATCACTAGTCACTCCTTCCATCTAGTAGGAATTCTAGGTAAGAAAATATAAGTTTAGATTTGATTGAGTATGTTTCTGTTTATATGTTCGGTAGGTATTCTGAACGGATTTTTGAGTTTATGGGTGAAATTTAATCCGACCTAAAGTTAAGCATTGTAAACTGAATTTTAGGACAAGTTTAAGAGGTAAGTTGGATTTCTCTCCCATAATGATCATACACAAGTACTGTCCCCACATCATCACCATACTTTTGAGTACACACATGTTTCAAGCATATGTTGGATTTGTTACAGTTTAAAGGATTATTTGTTCCCGTGTGAACAAGGGCATGTAAGCATAATTAAATAAGCTGCAATAAAACGAGGTTGTTTATAACAATATACATACATTTATTGTTTAAATAGTTAATTGAAATGATTAGAGAATTAAAAATTTGAAGAAAATATGCTACAAAAAAAATTGTGAAGTCAGGCCGTGTTGTGAACTAATATAAAAAAATTATTGTATTTGACACCAACATACTGAAATGGGAGAAACAATCTCTTGAGAAAATATATACTTCTATATTATATTCATGTAAAGAATTTCGTGTAAAATAATAATAAATAAATACATATCCAGAGTTGCCCCAACTTTTATTCAAGATAAACACGCGAGAACAAATGAACTTAAGATGTATCTGCGACAAAGTCCTGTATCACGGTCCGTATAGCAATAGGAATTCTTACTGAGTGCGTACTTTGGTCGGACCATGTCAAACTACCAAATGTGTACCCACCTTGCACTCTTTGCTTCACCGTAAACGTTAGTTTAAACGTCGCGCTTCTACTACTACCTGCGGTGAAACTGATCACTGATGGCTCCACGGACACGGCTACTCCTGCTGGAGCTTCAACAACCGCTCGGTAAGTTGCTTCCACCGGCCCGACGTTCGTGATAGTGCGCCATGTAGTGACCTGGTTCTTGAGGTTCGGCACGGCGATTGAAGGGAGATTAAGATTTAGTTGGTAGGAGTCGCAACCATCTAATAATCCGACAGTGCAGTTAAAGAAATTATTGTACTCCTTCGCATCCACGTTGTATACTAAACCAGGGTCAGCAGCCCTGTCTGGGTTGATGTGGCCACCACCAAAATCAAATGGGTCGGCCAGTTTCCTCGGGACCGCATCTGCTTGTATCGGCATACCAAAACGATCGGTCACCGATGCTGCAAGGGATCCAAAGGAACGGCCTGTGTTAGTCATAAAATATGTTGATTTTATGTGTTAGAACTTCAGTGTGCTTTCGTTGTGTACCTGTGGTGACAATGGCGGACTTGATCATGGCAGGCGACCAGTCAGGGTGAACCGACTTGATCAAAGCGGTGACCGCCGACACATGCGGGCAAGCCATGGATGTCCCGGAATACAAAACATATGAGTCGCGTCTGGCTGCCAAGATGCTGACTCCGGGTGCTGTTATATCAGGCTGTCCAAACATAAAGATACATGTTTTAGAGGCTAGATGGGGATGTAATGAGTAAATTGTTTGCAGATATTATATTTTGAACAATTTTTATGTGTGACGTTGGTGTATACCTTGAGTATGCCGGGGAAGGCTAGGCTTGGCCCTCTCGAGGAGAAAGAGGCAACCCTCGGCGACAACACCCCGTCTCCAACAACGGTCATGGTAGGGGAGAACTTCACCACCGGACTCCTAGCATTCCATTAGACACACGTGAATACTTAGAGAAAGGAAAATAAAACACGCGCGTTCATCCTCTTTCAGACAGTTGAGCTCTCACCCTGCCTTGTCAAAATACGATATGAGTCTCTGCGCGATCTCAAAATCCACCAGCACGACGGGCATAATGCGTTCAATCCCAGCCAGGCTGTCCATGAGGTTGGTAGTGTACTGTGCAAAGATGAGGCCCTTCGCGCCGGCCATCAAGGTTTGATTGAGGGCATCCCCAAATGCTATCCTGGGCGGCCTGAATTTTGCTTGCGCTGGTGCACTGCATAGGACGATTTTTCCGGTGACGTTGCTCGACGCCACGAACTCCGCGCTGCAGCTGCACAGAAGGAATATATATTAGCTCGGGATGACTCAATGGTGATTTACTACGAAATAAATGTGTCAAGTGACTGTCTTAATTCATTTACCTCCTCGCATAAATTAGGTCCTTAAAGTCGCTGCTGATCAGAGACGCATTGTGCATAAGAGATTGCCCCTGCGTTTGAAAACAAGCTCACATTAAGAAGTCAATAAACGAGCTAAGAAAAGCTTCGGGAAGGATTTGTGTTTAAGCACAATTTATTTGTCGCTAGTCTCAACGACCCTAGCCAAGTCAAGTTAATTTGTTAAAACTATATTAAAATTATATATCTGTGCATGCTAGAGTGCAATTGATTGTACTTACCACCAACTTTTCGTTATTCCCGAGCGATATCACTGTTGGAAAAGCCCGATCAATTGTGCTAGCTGCCACCGTGGTGACCCAAGGAACGGTATTCGTCACCGTCTGCGGCACAGGGCCATCGTTCCCACCGGCGAACACGAGCGAGATCCCTCTCTGCACGGCGTGCAGCGTCCCGGAGTACTCAGGACCGAACCCTCCTAGCGAGAGTGATAGCACATCCACGCCGTCATGTATGGCATGATCGATAGCCGCAAGGACCGTAGCGTCAGGGCAACCATCGCCCTCCCAGCACGCCTTGTAGATAGCAAGCCGTGCACGTGGCGCCCCACCGCGTGCCACACCGGAGGCTAGGCCCCCTACGCTCACGCCTTGCACCTCCACACCAGCTATCGTCGAGGCGACGTGCGTGCCGTGGCCGTTGATGTCCCTAGGTGAGTTATAGTCGCTCTTGAGCGACTCAGCACTAATACCACGATGGTACGACCGCGCCCCAATGATCTTTCTGTTGCAACTCGTCGTGTTGAACTGCTCGCCGGTCTGGCATTTCCCTTTCCACCGTGCCGGCACAGGGCCATACCCTCTGTCATTAAAGCTTCGTGATTCAGGCCATATGCCTGTTGAACAGAATGACACATGCGTATGCATCGGGTCAATTGGTGCCCAATCTCTAGTTTTTCTCATGTTTTGGATTTAAAGTTGAGATGGAATGGCAAACCTGTATCCACGACACCGATGATAACATCTTCACCATACTTAGCTTTCTGGAGGAGGCCGGATTGTTGTGGTGGTTGATAGTCAAGGCCAAGAAAGTCCCAACTCCGAGTTGTGTGCAGTTTGTGGAAAGTGTTACGCTTCACAGTGATAACTTCAGGGAACTCTACATTCAGAATAATTGATTAGATTACATTTATCATGTATGTAGAATACAAAGATCCCATCTCAGGATCGACATCTACATACTTGCTAGTGCCTCAGCTTGAGACTCCGTGAGCATTGCCGCGAATCCAGAAAATCCGTGCTTGTAGCTGTAAACTATAGACTTCAAGGCTTCGTCCTTGCTGTCGCAGGTAAAACAAACATGTTTTTTTCGATAAAGGGAATATATTAATATCAAAAAGATATCAAATACACCCAGCCTCTGCAACAACGCACCACCCTAATGGCACTACGGATGCACACAGCCAAAAAAAGGAAAAGAAAACTAAGAAATAAAAGTCCCGCTATAGTATCTCGGGCCTAACAACAACAATACATCCACCGCCAAGACAACACCTGAAGTACAGACTCTCCAAAAACGACGCCTCCAAGAAGGCTGAAGATAGTCCCCACTCTCAAAACAATGCCTCCAACAAGGTCATTGCCAGGCACAACCAGTTAAGGCCAGACCTTGGGATTTCACCCTGAAAGGTAGGACTCTGAACTTCACATATGTTGTCGCCCCCACTATCATACCGCTGTTCTGAGGCCCGGAACACCAAGCAAGTCCCTCAACAGCGCGAAGACTTGAACCTCCCTTAGCTAGTCCTCCCCTCCGGCCTTCATGTACTTCTCTTCTTCCGACTTTCATCATGGATCCATAGTCACTTGATGTCAACACAGAAAAAGAGCTTCGCGCCGCTCCCTCCAGACCAAACGGTCGGAATAAAAGCATGGGTGCGCACGACCGAATACCACCGATCCAGCAAACTCCAGGCACAAAGCACTGTTACATTCGCCGGCGGAGCCTTCCGGAACTCAACACTCCGGCTAGATCACGAGTCCAGGCCTCCGGTAGGTCTTCCTCTTCACGCAAGAGAGACCCTAGGACCACGCCCGCCACCTGCCACCAGGTCGACGGCGCCACCGCCATCCAGGGCCGCCGCCCTTGGTGCCGTGGTCCCAAACCATGAGGAGGAGCAGTGCGAGATCCGTCTCCATCACCGCTGGCCCGGCGATGCCGAGGCTAGGACGGAAGGAGAGGATCGCGCCGCCAGGTTCCGGGTTTACGCCGCCCCCATCACCGCCCGCCCGAAGGTCGCGACGAGGAAGAGGAGAGCTGCGCCCCCAGATCAAGGCCATGCCGCCGCCACCATCACCGGCCTCCCGGCGAGGGGCCGCGCCGCCACCACCCTCCACGGTCCGGGGCCATCCCCCCCGTGCGGAGGCTAGCCTCCTTCCGCCGCACGGAGGGATCATGCGAGGTAAAACAAACATGTTAGCTGTAAACTATGCACTTCACTTCTACTTCGTTGTAATTATATGTATCGGGGATTATGACAGGCTAGTACGTGTACCTCCCAAGAACAGATGTTAGTGCGTCGTGGTGCGACGCGGTGACCACGGATGGATCATCATGTTTCTTATCCCCCATATACACTATGTAGAGCTGAGATTTCGATGCAGAAAGTCGTTAAGAAAGAATAAGCCGGGTAATTGCGGAAACTATGCAAAAGATAAACCTTCTGAACAAAGAGAAAGTATCTTACTTTGCTCGAGGCATTAGCTGAAAGAGGCAACAGTGCCACAAGTAGCAGAGCACAACAGAGTCCTGTTCTCAAATCCATGTTCGATTTGGAGAAGAATGTTATGTTCTTATGTTCTTTGGTTTGTCTGTATGGTATGTATATATAGCAAGCAGCCAGGAATGACCAAGGGGTGCAAAAGAGCAGCTCAAAGGAACTTGTTCACGTATTGTTAGGTGACACACGTGAACGAGACTATGAGAGACTGGATCAATGTCATTAGAGGATGCACCATGCCTTTTCAAGAAAGAAGCTGCCTTATGTTGCTTTGATCTGGTCCGCTACGATTAAACAACCAAGTAGCACACCGGACACTGATGTAATGACCTGAGAGATCGACTTCTAGAGAAAGCTCCGGCTGGGCATCAGGCATAAAACGCACGCGGCTTGGATGGCGGTCTAGATAGACTATCTAAATACGCGTCAGTAGGTAATGCGTAACAAAGTTGACAAACACGGCATGTATTTCAAATACTTGGTAAATTTTGTATTGGACTTTGGACTCACTGAAACATTCCACGGCTAAAGATTGGTTTGGCTTCTCTTTTTTTTTCTTTCTTTTTCTTTGAAAAACGTCAGGCACTTTATATTAATTCATCGCATCATCGCAAAGTGTTTCAGCAACCTCAGCAGTATCACCGTCATACATAGATACAGATGGTAGAAAGTTCAGTAGCTCTCACGAGGTAATGTGCCGCATCCACGAGTAAAACCATGGAGCGACAAGTTTTCTACGCACTTTTTTTCTTACCAGGGTATCGAAGGAGACCGGAAAGTTTTTCATGTGGTGGCTTGCTTGCGTAATATATTATGGTTCATCTTCAGAAAAAAAAATTTAGGGAGGGGAAAGCATGCTGCCAAATACTTGACATCAGCGATCAGTTTTACTATAATGTAGTGGAACACCCAGATATTTAAGAGGGAACTCCCTGATTTTGCAGCCCAAAATTTACGTAGAAAGTATCTGCTTCTTCTTCGTGCAAGTTAAGAGGGATCAAATCACTTTTATGAAAGTTCATTTCTGAGATCTGTTCAAACAAATAGCAATCATTTTAAGTTCATGGCTGCCTCACAATCTTTTTCGGAAATATGAGAGTATTATCAGTGTATTGCAAGATGATACCCCAGGCCTAAAATTCGACAAAAACCTAGAAATAAGGTTTTTCTCAGCAGCTATAGAGAGCATTTGGAAAAGAAATTCAGACACCAAATTATAGAAAAGGGGAGACAGGGGATCCTAAACCCTTTCTCTGTATCGAAAAATTACATTCACATTTGTTAAACCTAACCCAAACAGAGGCTTTATGTATTAAACCTATGAACTATGGCTCATCATTTTTATATTTTTATGAGGAGATGAGGGGCGACGTAGCAGGTGACACATGCGACGTCCCTGACGATGCCGTTCCTACCTCCTAGGGTGGCAAGTTCTGGTGCCTTTCCGCTGGAGATAGCGATGATGAAGGAGAAGTCAGCGCCTCGCCTCCATCCCACCCATCATCGGCCAACTGGATTTCATCACGAAGAAGGTCCCAGTCACTCTTCAAGGTAAGTTAAACGTTTGCCTACTCGGCTTTTACAATGATCGGCGGCATTGGGATGGCTCTTTCCCCCGGCGGATCATCAAGATCAGATGCCGTTGATCGTTGCTGTCATCCCTATTGCCGCTGGCGAGAGTGTTTAAATTCCTAGTCCTTCAAGCTATAGTTTTTTACTTGAAAATTTCAATGCCCGTGACTGAGTGAGAGTTCGGAGGAAGAAAAATCTACATCCTAGCCGTCTGGCAAATCCAGGTGCTCCCTGGCAGCTGGTCAATCGCCGGCAACGATGATCCCTGATAAGCGGGCGACGAAGATCCAGAAATATTCAAAATTTTGGGCCGTTTGCGCATAAGGCCTCACAGTGTGAAATCTAACTATGGGCCATAAGGGCTTAGGTGTTTTGCTATCGTAGAAAAAAAGAGTTTGAGAAACATACATGATACCTAACAAGGGATTCCAAAGCCAGTTCCCCGTGGCTCTTTGTTTTCATTGGTGGCGCCTCTTGCACGCGCCGCTAGGGTTCGCTCATTGTATTCCATGGCTAGAATCCGCCCGTCCGACGGTGGAGCTCCTGCGAATCCTCCTTTGCGTCCACCACAAGCGCGTGATAGCCGATCAAGCTATAGAACTAATGGGAAAAGGCTTATAGCCGCAACTGCTCGCATGACGCGAAAACGAAAGTCCGCCGGTGGTAACCCGAACCATTGACGGGCAAAAAAACGATCGTCTGATGTAGCTTGTGAACTGGTCTCCATGACGTGTACTGGTGACACGTGTCACAGGTTTAGGACGAAGCAGTGACATAGTGGCGAGAAAACGTCCATCGCTTGTTCTTCTCCGAAACTATTGACATGCTTGTGTTTTCTTGATTGTCACTAGTTATACATAGAACGACAAGTTTTCTACGCACTCTTTTTCTTACCAGGATATCGAAGGAGACCGGAAAGTTTTTCGTGTGGTGGCTTGCTTGCGTAATATATTATGGTTCATCTTCGAAAAAAAAAATTTAGGGAGGGAAAGCATGCTGCCAAATACTTGACATCAGCGATCAGTTTTACTATAATGTAGTAGAACACCCAGATATTTAAGAGGGAACTCCCTGATTTTGCAGCCCAAAATTTACGTAGAAAGTATCTGCTTCTTCTTCGTGCAAGTTAAGAGGGATCAAATCACTTTTATGAAGAGTTTCGAATTAATTTGGACATTATGGTAAACCAATTCGAGGTTCTAATATCCTCTTCATGATTCATTTCGATCAATCAGTTTCGTGCGCTAGCATTTATCTTTTTCCAAAATTTTTGTTTTGGAGAGGCAAATTGGGTTAGCCTTATTTTCTGGACGTCCTTTTGAAATGATTCCATTTTACTAGTTTGGAAAAGAAGCGGGGAAATAGACACGGTGAGAAAGATTGAAAGAAAATAAGATTGAATCTAACCTAAAAGCCAGAGCAAAATAGGGTCTAGGAGCAGGAAGATTGGGGGTTTTTTTTATCGGATTTTGCATAACTACCCTTCTGAGATCTGTTCAAACAAATAGCAATCATTTTAAGTTCATGGCTGCCTCACAATCTTTTTCGGAAATATGAGAGTATCATCAGCATATTGCAAGCTGATGATACCCCAAGCCTAAAATTAGACAAAAACCTAGAAATAAGGTTTTTCTCAGCAGCTATAGAGAGCATTTGGAAAAGAAATTCAGACACCAAATTATAGAAAAGGGGAGACAGGGGATCCTAAACCCTTTCTCTGTATTGAATGGTGATCGTCGCACTGGTATTGACATGTTTGCCAATGCCTAGGCAGCCACCATGCCATGGCGCGGGTCACCACCCTGGCATGGTAATGCCGATCACGCACGACGACTCCTACATGTACAGGCACACACATAAGTAATAAGAGATCATAATTCTAGTCTAAATCGAATGACCCAAACCCAAATCAGATGAACTACGTACGGATGAATCTATAGGCCCCCGGCAACGGCGCCAGAAATTTGCTTGATGCGTGCAGTTGACACGTCCGTTGGGAACCCCAAGAGGAAGGTGTGATGCGCACAGCGGCAAGTTTCCCTCAGTAAGAAACCAAGGTTTAATCGAACCGAGTAGGAGTCAAGAAGCACGTTGAAGGTTGATGGAGGCGGGATGTAGTGTGGCGCAACACCAGAGATTCCGGCGCCAACGTGGAACCTGCACAACACAACCAAAGTACTTTGCCCCAACGAAACAGTGAGGTTGTCAATCTCACCGGCTTGCTGTAACAAAGGATTAACCGTATTGTGTGGAAGATGATTGTTTGCGAGAAAACAGTAGAACAGTATTGCAGTAGATTGTATTTCAGTATAGAGAATTGGACCGGGGTCCACAGTTCACTAGAGGTGTCTCTCCCATAAGATAAACATCATGTTGGGTGAACAAATTACAGTTGGGCAATTGACAAATAGAGAGGGCATAACAATGCACATACATATTATGATGAGTATTGTGAGATTTAATTGGGCATTACGACAAAGTACATAGACCGCTATCTAGCATGCATCTATGCCTAAAAAGTCCACCTTCAGGTTATCATCCGAACCCCCTCCAGTATTAAGTTGCTAACAACAGACAATTGCATTAAGTATTGCGCGTAATGTAATCAGTAACTACATCCTCGAACATAGCACCAATGTTTTATCCCTAGTGGCAACATCACATCCATAATCTTAGAGATTTCTGTCACTTCCCCAGATTCACGGAGACATGAACCCACTATCGAGCATAAATACTCCCTCTTGGAGTTACAAGCATCTACTTGGCCAGAGCATCTACTAGTAACGGAGAGCATGCAAGATCATAAACAACACATAGACATAAATTGATAATCAACATAACATAGTATTCTCTATTCATCGGATCCCAACAAACGCAACATATAGAATTACAGATAGATGATCTTGATCATGTTAGGCAGCTCACAAGACCCGACAATTAAGCACAATTGGGAGAAGACAACCATCTAGCTACTGCTATGGACCCATAGTCCAGGGGTAGACTACTCACTCATCACTCCGGAGGCGACCATGGCGGCGTAGAGTCCTCCGGGAGATGAATCCCCTCTCCGGCAGGGTGCCGGAGGCGATCTCCTGAATCCCCCGAGATGGGATTGGCGGCGGCGGCGTCTCTGCAAGGTTTTCCATATCGTGGCTCTCGGTGCTGGGGGTTTCGCGACGGAGGCTTTAAGTAGGCGGAAGGGCAGGTCAAGAGGCGGCACGAGGGCCCCACACCACAGGTCGGCGCGGCCAGGGCCTGGGCCGCGCCGCCCTAGGGTGTGGCCACCTCGTGGCCCCACTTCGTCTCCTCTTCGGTCTTCTAGAAGCTTCGTGGCAAAATAGGACCCTGGGCGTTGATTTCGTCCAATTCCGAGAATATTTCGTTACTAGGATTTCTGAAACCAAAAACAGCAGAAAACAGACAAGCGGCTCTTCGGCATCTTGTTAATAGGTTAGTTCCGGAAAATGCACGAATATGACATAAAGTGTGCATAAAACATGTAGATATCATCAATAATGTGGCATGGAACACAAGAAATTATCGATACGTCGGAGACGTATCAGCATCCCCAAGCTTAGTTCGCTCGTCCCGAGCGAGTAAAACGATAACAAAGATAATTTCTGGAGTGACATGCCATCATAACCTTGATCATACTATTTGTAAAGCATATGTAGTGAATGCAGCGATCAAAACAATGTATATGACATGAGTAAACAAGTGAATCATAAAGCAAAGACTTTTCATGAATAGTACTTCAAGACAAGTATCAATAAGTCTTGCATAAGAGTTAACTCATAAAGCAATAAATCAAAGTAAAGGTATTGAAGCAACACAAAGTAAGATTAAGTTTCAGTGGTTGCTTTCAACTTATAACATGTATATCTCATGGATAATTGTCAACATAGAGTAATATAATAAGTGCAATATGCAAGTATGTAGGAATCAATGCACAGTTCACACAAGTGTTTGCTTCTTGAGGTGGAGAGAAATAGGTGAACTGACTCAACATAAAAGTAAAAGAATGGTCCTCCATAGAGGAAAGCATCGATTGCTATATTTGTGCTAGAGCTTTGATTTTGAAAACATGAAACAATTTTGTCAACGGTAGTAATAAAGCATATGAGTTATGTAAATTATATCTTACAAGTTGCAAGCCTCATGCATAGTATACTAATAGTGCCCGCACCTTGTCCTAATTAGCTTGGACTACCGGATCATCGCAATACACATTTTTTAACCAAGTGTCACAATGGGGTACCTCCATGCCGCCTGTACAAAGGTCTAAGGAGAAAGCTCGCATTTTGGATTTCTCGCTATTGATTATTCTCAACTTAGACATCCATACCGGGACAACATGGACAACAGATAATGGACTCCTCTTTAATGCGTAAGCATGTGGCAACAATTATTATTCTCATATGAGATTGAAGATATATGTCCAAAATTGAAACTTCCACCATGAATCATGGCTTTAGTTAGCGGCCCAATGTTCTTCTCTAACAATATGCATGCTTAACCATAAGGCGGTAGATCTCTCTTACTTCAGAAAAGACGGACATGCATAGCAACTCACATGATATTCAACAAAGAATAGTTGATGGCGTCCCCAGAAACATGGTTATCGCACAACAAGCAACTTAATAAGAGATAAAGTGCATAAGTACATATTCAATACCACAATAGTTTTTAAGCTATTTGTCCCATGAGCTATATATTGCAAAGGTGAATGATGGAATTTTAAAGGTAGCACTCAAGCAATTTACTTTGGAATGGCGGACAAATACCATGTAGTAGGTAGGTATGGTGGACACAAATGGCATAGTGGTTGGCTCAAGGATATTGGATGCATGAGAGGTATTCCCTCTCGATACAAGGTTTAGGCTAGCAAGGTTATTTGAAACAAACACAAGGATGAACGGTGCAGCAAAACTCACATAAAAGACATATTGTAAACATTATAAGACTCTACACCGTCTTCCTTGTTGTTCAAACTCAATACTAGAAATTATCTAGACTTTAGAGAGACCAAGTATGCAAACCAAATTTTAGCATGCTCTATGTATTTCTTCATTAATGGGTGCAAAGCATATGATGCAAGAGCTTAAATATGAGCACAACAATTGCCAAGTATCACATTATCCAAGACATTTTAGCAACTTACTACATGTATCATTTTCCAATTCCAACCATATAACAATTTAACGAAGAAGAAACTTCGCCATGAATACTATGAGTAAAGCCTAAGGACATACTTGTCCATATGCTACAGCGGAGCGTGTCTCTCTCCCACAAAGTGAATGCTAGGATCCATTTTATTCAAACAAAACAAAAACAAAAATAAACCGACGCTCCAAGAAAAGCACACAAGATGTGATGGAATAAAAATATAGTTTCAGGGGAGGAACCTGATAATGTTGTCGATGAAGAAGGGGATGCCTTGGGCATCCCCAAGCTTAGACGCTTGAGTCTTCTTGATATATGCAGGGGTGAACCACCGGGGCATCCCCAAGCTTAGAGCTTTCACTCTCCTTGATCATGTTGTATCATCTCCCTCTCTTGATCCTTGAAAACTTCCTCCACACCAAACTTAGAACAACTCATTAGAGGGTTAGTGGACAATAAAAATTAACATGTTCAGGAGTGACACAATCATTATTAACACTTCTGGACATTGCATAAAGCTACTGGACATTAATGGATCAAAGAAATTCATCCAACGTAGCAAAAGAGGCAATGCGAAATAAAAGGCAGAATCTGTCAAAACAGAACAGTTCGTATTGACGAATTTTATCGAGGCACCAGACTTGCTCAAATGAAAATGCTCAAATTGAATGAAAGTTGCGTACATATCTGAGGATCACTCACGTAAATTGGCATAATTTTTTGAGTTACCTACAGAGAAAACAGCCCAGATTCGTTACAGCAAAGAAATCTGTTTCTGCGCAGTAATCCAAATCTAGTATGAACTTTACTATCAACGACTTTACTTGGCACAACAAAACACTAAACTAAGATAAGGAGAGATTGCTACAGTAGTAAACAACTTCCAAGACACAAAATAAAAACAAAGTACTGTAGTAAAAACATGGGTTGTCTCCCATAAGCGCTTTTCTTTAACGCCTTTCAGCTAGGCGCAGAAAGTGTGTATCAAGTATTATCAAAGGGTGGTGCATCTTCAGCGGGGTGTGGAGTTTTCTCAACTATGCATTTTATCTTTTCTATGTGAGTTTCAGAGGCTCCCTTTTCATTAGTCTTGGGCTTGCTACTCTCATCAAACAAATCTTCAGGAACAATCCAATCAAAATTCTTTTCTAGTGCCTCACACATTCCCAAGAGCTTGCAAGGTATTGATGTTTTAATATCCCCCTCATAATTAACTTCATTAGTGTACTTTTGTCTATCCTTTTCCATCCTCTCAAGGGTACTGGCAAAGTTGGTATAAGAGCCTAGCATATTATATTTAGTGAAGACTTTTCTAGCTTCTCTCGCTATTCCCCCAAATTCTTTAAGAAGGGTTTCTAATACAAAATCTTTCTTTTCTCCTTCTTCCATATCACTCGAGTGTAAGAAACATATGTTGAATCACAGGATTAAGATTAACAAATCTAGCTTCTAACGCGTGTACTAAAGAAGCAACAGCAATTTCATAAGTAGGAGCAAGTTCTACCAAGTGTCTATCTTCAAAATCTTCAACCGTACTAATATGAGTGAAAAAATCTTCTATATTATCTTTCCCAAGGATAGACCCTCGGCCTACCGGTACATCTTTAAGAACAAACTTAGGAGGAAACATGATGAAATGAGTAAAGTAAATGCAAGTAACTAATTTTTGTGTGTTTTTGATATAGCAAACAAGATAGCAAATAAAGTAAAACTAACAACTAATTTTTTTGTATTTTGATATAGTGCAGCAAACAAAGTAGTAAATAAAACTAAGCAAGACAAAAACAAAGTAAAGAGATTGGGATGTGGAGACTCCCCTTGCAGCGTGTCTTGATCTCCCCGGCAGCGGCTGATACGTCTCCAACGTATCGATAATTTCTTGTGTTCCATGCCACATTATTGATGTTATCCACATGTTTTATGCACACTTTATGTCATATTCGTGCATTTTCTGGAACTAACCTATTAACAAGATGCCGAAGTGCCAGTTCCTGTTTTCTGCTGTTTTTGGTTTCGTAAATCCTAGTAACGAAATATTCTCGGAATCGGACGAAATCAACGCCCAGGTTCCTATTTTACCCGGAAGCATCCGAACACACGAGAACCGCCGGAGAAGAGGGGCAGGGCCACCGGACCATACCCCGGCGCGGCCAAGGGGGGTGCGCCCCTAGGGGGTGGGCCCCCCTTCGACCTTCCTGCGCCGCCTCTTCGCCTATAAGAAGCCCCCGGATCAGAAAACCCTAGGACGATTGACGAAACCCACGTAAACCTTCCGGAGCCGCCGCCATCGCGAAGCCAAGATCCGGGGGACAGAGTCTCCGTTCCGGCACCCTGCCGGAGCGGGGAAGTGCCCCGGAAGGCTTCTCCATCGACACCGCTGCCATCTCCACCGCCATCTTCATCACCGCTGCTGCTCCCATGAGGAGGGAGTAGTTCTCCATCGAGGCTCGGGGCTGTACCGGTAGCTATGTGGTTCATCTCTCTCCTATGTGTTTCAATACAATAATCTCATGAGCTGCCTTACATGATTGAGATTCATATGATGATGCTTGTAATCTAGATGTCATTATGCTAGTCAAGTGAGTTTTACTTATGTGATCTCCGGAGACTCCTTGTCCCACGTGTGTAAAGGTGACAAGTGTGTGCACCGTGTGGGTCTCTTAGGCTAGATTTCACAGAATACTTATTCACCGTTGAATGGCATAGTGAGGTGCTTATTTATATCTCTTTATGATTGCAATGTGTTTGTATCACTACTATCTATGTGCTACTCTAGTGATGTGTTATTAAAGTAGTTCTATTCCTCCCCGCACGTGTGTAAAGGTGACAAGTGTGTGCACCGTGTTAGTACTTGGTTTATGCTATGATCATGATCTCTTGTAGATTATGGAGTTAACTATTGCTATGATAATATTGATGTGATCTATTCCTCCTACATATGCATGAAGGTGACAAGTGTGCATGCTATGCTAGTACTTGGTTTAGTAGCGTTGATCTATCTTACACTAAAGGTTACTTAAACATGAGCATTATTGTGGAGCTTGTTAACTCCGACATTGAGGGTTCGTGTAATCCTACGCAATGTGTTCATCATCCAACAAAAGTGTAGAGTATGCATTTATCTATTCTGTTATGTGATCAATGTTGAGAGTGTCCACTAGTGAAAGTGTAATCCCTAGGCCTTGTTCCTAAATACCGCTGAGTTACTACTCGCTTGTTTATCGTTTCTATCGCGTTACTATCGCTGCAATACCACCACCATCAACTACACGCCAAGCACTTTTCTCGGCACCGTTGCTACTGCTCATACTTATTTATACCACCTGTATTTCACTATCTCTTCGCCGAACTAGTGCACCTATTTGGTGTGTTGGGGACACAAGAGACTTCTTGCTTTGTGGTTGCGGGGTTGCATGAGAGGGATATCTTTGACCTCTTCCTCCCCGAGTTCGATAAACCTTGGGTAATCCACTTAAGGGAAACTTGCCGTCGTTCTACAAACCTCTCGCTCTTGGAGGCCCAACACCGTCTACAAGAATAGAAGCTCCCGTAGACATCAAGCACTTTTCTCGGCGCCGTTGCCGGGGAGGAAAGGTAAAAGGCTCTCATACTACGGTCTCGGGTAAAGTATTTTTCTCGGCGCCGTCGTGTGTGTGCTCGAAGCTATTTCCTTTAGATCCTGCAATTGCATCTTGTTGTTTCTTGTTTACACTAGTTTGGCATAATGTACAAGAGTGAGCTTCTTATTCTATTTCCTGATTTAAAAAATGGATTGTTTGATGCGAAAATTAAAAAACCTATGAAATCTTATTTGCATGCTCGGTAGTAATATTAGTATGAACGCTTTGAACACCATTGTTGATAATGATATAGAAAGTTCTAAGCTTGGGGAAGCTGGTTTTCATGATATTTTTAGTCCCCCAAGCATTGAGGAGAAAATTTTCTTTGATGATACTTTGCCTCCTATTTATGATTATAATGATAGTGGTCTTTTGATGCCACTTACTGCTGAGAGTAAATTTTGTTGTGATTATACTATGCCTCCTACACTTGATGAGAATAATAATGATAGCTACTTTGTTGAATTTGCTCCCACTACAACTAATAAATTTGACTATGCTTATGTGGAGAGTAATAATTTTATGCATGAGACTCATGATAAGAATGCTTTATGTGATAGTTATATTGTTGAGTTTGCTCATGATGCTACTGAAAGTTATTATGAGAGAGGAAAATATGGTTGTAGAATTTTTCATGTTACTAAAATGCCTCTCTATGTGCTGAAATTTTTGAAGCTACACTTGTTTTATCTTCCTATGCTTGTTACTTTGCTCTTCATGAACTTGTTTATTTACAAGATTCCTATGCATAGGAAGCATGTTAGACTTAAATGTTTTTTGAATTTGCCTCTTGATGCTCTCTTTTGCTTCAAATACTATTTCTTGCGAGTGCATCATTAAAACCGCTGAGCCCATCTTAATGGCTAAAAAGAAAGAACTTTTTGGGAGATAACCCATGTGTTATTTTGCTACAGTACTTTGTTTTATATTTGTGTCTTGGAAGTTGTTTACTACTGTAGCAACCTCTCCTTATCTTAGTTTTGTGTTTTGTTGTGCCAAGTAAAGTCTTTGATAGAAAAGTAAGTACTAGATTTGGATTACTGCGCAGAAACAGATTTCTTTGCTGTCACGAATCTGGGTCTAATTCTCTGTAGGTAACTCAGAAAATTATGCCAATTTACGTGAGTGATCCTCAGATATGTACGCAACTTTCATTCAATTTGAGCATTTTCATTTGAGCAAGTCTGGTGGCCTAATAAAATCCATCTTTACGGACTGTTCTGTTTTGACAGATTCTGCCTTTTATTTCGCATTGCCTCTTTTGCTATGTTGGATGAATTTCTTTGATCCATTAATGTCCAGTAGCTTTATGCAATGTCCAGAAGTGTTAAGAATGATTGTGTCACCTCTGAACATGTTAATTTTTATTGTCCACTAACCCTCTAATGAGTTGTTTCGAGTTTGGTGTGGAGGAAGTTTTCAAGGGTCAAGAGAGGAGGATGATATACTATGATCAAGGAGAGTGAAAGCTCTAAGCTTGGGGATGCCCCGGTGGTTCATCCCTTCATATATCAAGAAGACTCAAGCGTCTAAGCTTGGGGATGCCCAAGGCATCCCCTTCTTCATCGATAAATTATCAGGTTCCTTCTCTTGAAACTATATTTTTATTCGGTCACATCTTATGTGCTTTACTTGGAGCGTCCGTGTGCTTTTGTTTTTGTTTTTGTTTGAATAAATTGGATTACATCATGCTTGTGTGGGAGAGAGACACGCTCCGTTGGTTCATATGAACACATGTGTTCTTAGCTCATAATATTCATGGCGAAGTTTCCTCTTCGTTAAATTGTTATATGGTTGGAATTGGAAAATGATACATGTAGTAATTTGCTATAATGTCTTGGGTAATGTGATACTTGGCAATTGTTGTGCTCATGTTTAAGCTCTTGCATCATATACCTTGCACCTATTAATGAAGAAATACATAGAGCATGCTAAAATTTGGTTTGCATAATTGGTCTCTCTAAAGTCTAGATAATTTCTAGTATTGAGTTTTGAACAATAAGGAAGACGGTGTAGAGTCTTATAATGTTTACAATATGTCGTTTATGTGAGTTTTGCTGCACCGGTTCATCCTTGTGTTTGTTTCAAATAAGCCTTGCTAGCCTAAACCTTGTATCGAGAGGGAATACTTCTCATGCATCCAAAATACTTGAGCCAACCACTATGCCATTTGTGTCCACCATACCTACCTATACTACATGGTATTTTTCCGCCATTCCAAAGTAAATTGCTTGAGTGCTACCTTTAAAATTCCATCATTCACCTTTGCAATATATAGCTCATGGGACAAATAGCTTAAAAACTATTGTGGTATTGAATATGTAATTATGCACTTTATCTCTTATTAAGTTGCTTGTTGTGCGATAACCATGTTTACTCGGGGAACGCCATCAACTCATTGTTGAATTTCATGTGAGTTGCTATGCATGTTCGTCTTGTCTGAAGTAAGGGCGATCTACACCGAGTTGAATGGTTTGAGCATGCATATTGTGAGAGAAGAACATTGGGCCGCTAACTAAAGCCATGATCCATGGTGGAAGTTTCAGTTTTGGACAAACATCCTCAAATCTCTAATGAGAAAAGAATTAATTGTTGTCAAATGCTTAAAGCATTAAAAGAGGAGTCCATTATCTCGTTGTCTATGTTGTCCCGGTATGGATGTCTAAGTTGAGAATAATCAAAAGCGAGAAATCCAAATGCGAGCTTTCTCCTTAGACCTTTGTACAGCGGCATAGAGGTACCCCTTTGTGAAACTTGGTTAAAGCATATGTATTGCGGTGATAATCCGGTAGTCCAAGCTAATTAGGACAAGGTGCGGGCACTATTGGTACACTATGCATGAGGCTTGCAACTTATAAGATATAATTTACATGATGCATATGCTTTATTACTACCGTTGACAAAATTGTTTCATGTTTTCAAAATCAAAGCTCTAGCACAAATATAGCAATCGATGCTTTTCCTCTATGAGGACCATTCTTTTACTTTCAATGTTGAGTCAGTTGACCTATTTCTCTCCACCTCAAGAAGCAAACACTTGTGTGAACCGTGCATTGATTCCTACATACTTGCTTATTGCACTTATTATATTACTCTATGTTGACAATATCCATGAGATATACATGTTACAAGTTGAAAGCAACCGCTGAAACTTAATCTTCTTTTGTGTTGCTTCAATACCTTTACTTTGAATTATTGCTTTATGAGTTAACTCTTATGCAAGACTTATTGATGCTTGTCTTGAAGTGCTATTCATGAAAAGTCTTTGCTTTATGATTCAGCTTGTTTACCCATGTCATATACATTGTTTTGATCGCTGCATTCACTACATATGCTTTACAAATA